>NC_133751.1:69392160-69702695 GCF_036562045.2 Rhinolophus sinicus
ACTTCTTTCTTTCCAATTTGGATGCCTTTCATTTATTTTCCTTGTCTGATTGCTGTGGCTGACTTCCAATACTATGTTGGATAAAAGTGGTGAAAGTGGGCATCCTTCTCTTTTTCCTGATCTTAAGGAGAATGCTTTTAGCTGTTCCCCATTTAGTAAGATGTCATTTGTGTGTTTGTCATACATGGCCTTTGATATGTGGAGGTATGGTCCCTCTATTTCCACTTTGCTGAGAGTTTTTATCATAAATCGATGCTGGATTTTGTCAAATGATTTTTCTGCATCTATTGATATGACCATATGATTTTTAACTTTCATTTTGCTTATGTGGTGTATCATGTTAATTGATTTACGAATATGGAACCTCCTTGAATGCCAGGAATGAATCCCACTTGATCATGGTGTATTATCTTTTCAATGTATTGCTGAATTCAGTTTGCTAACACTTTGTTGAGGATTTCTGCATCTATATTATTAGGAATATCAGCCTATTGTTTTCTTTTTTTGTAATATCTTTTTCTAGTTTTGGAATCAGGGTAATTGTGGCTTGTAAAATGAGCTTGGGATCATTCCCTCCTCTTGAATTTTTTTGAATAGTTTCAGAAAGATAGGTGTTAATTTTTTGAATATTTGGTAAAATTCACCTGTGAAGCCATCTGGTCCAGGACTTTTGTTTTTGGGGAGTAGTTTGATTACTGATTCAATTTCATTAGTAGTAATCTCTCAGTTCAGATTTTCTGTTTCTTCTTGATTCAGACTTGGAGGATTTTAAGTTTCAAGGAATTTATCCATTTCTTCCAGATTGTCCACTTCATTGTCATATAATTGTTTGCAATATTTTCTCATAATCCTTTGTATTTCTGGGGTGTCAATTGTCACTTCTCTTTCACTTCTGATTTTATTTATATGGTTCCTTCCTCTTTTTTTTTTAATGAGTCTGGTTAAAGGTTTATCAATTTTGTTTATTTTTTAAAGAACAAGCTCTTGATTTTAGTAATCTTTTGCAGGTTTTTTTTGCCTCTATTTTATTTATTTCCACTCTGATTTTTATTATTTCTTTCCTTCTATTCACTAGGCTTTGTATGCTATTATTTTTCTAGTTCCTTCAAGTGTTAGGTTAGCTTGTTTATTTGAGATTTTTCTTGTTTTTTTTTAAGGTAGGCCTGTATTACTATGAATTTCCCTCTTAGAACTGCTTTTGCTGTGTCCCATAGATTTTGGGTCATTGTGTTTTCATTTTCAGGTCTCATGGTATCTTTTGATTTCTTACTTGATATCATTGTTGAATCCATTTATTATTTAGTACCATATTATTTAATTTCCATGTGTTTTTATGTTTTCCAGGTTTTTTCTTGTAATTGATTTCTACTTTCATACTATTGTAGTTGGAGAAGACGCTTGATATGATTTCAATCTTCTTAAATTTATTAAGACTTGTTTTGTGACGTAACATGTGGTCTATCTTGGAAAATGTTCCATGTACACTTGATAAGAATGTATATTCTGCTCCTTTGAGTTGAAATGATCCAAAAATATCAATTACATGCATCTGGTCTAGTGTGATATTTAAGGGTTCTGTTTATTTGTTGATCTGTCTGAAAGATCTGTCCATTAGTGCCTATGGGGTGTTAAAGTCTCCTACTATGATTGTATTACTGTCAATTTCTCCTTTATGTTTCTCAATATTTGCTTTATATATTTAGCTGGTCCTATGTTAGGTACATAAATATTTACAAGGATTATTCTCTTGTTGGATTGATCCTTTTATCAATATGTGATGTCCCTCTTTGTTCCTTATTATAGCCTTTGTATTAAAGTCATTTTTGTCTGATATAAGTTTTGCTACTCCAGCTTTTTTTTAATTTCCATTCTCATAAAATATCTTTTCTATCATTTTACTTTCAGTTTTTGTGTGTCTTTAGATCTAAAGTGGGTTTCTTGTAGACAGCATATGTATGGGTCTTGTTTTCTTATCCATTTAGCTACTCCATATCTTTTGATTGGAGCATTTAATCCATTTACATTTAAAGTTATTATTTATAGGTACATTTTAATTGCCATTTTATTATCATCTTTATGTTCTCCCATACACACACACATACAGTTCCTCTTCTTAAAGAAGTCCCTGTAACATTTCTTATAAAACTGGTTTGGTGGTGATGAACTCACTATGCCAATTCAGATTCAGATTTAGCCATGTCAGAAAGGGTTCAACACAGGAGAGATGGCACCTGCCTGCCAGCTACATAGGAGGAGGATTCTACACAGGGTAAATGGCGACTGTCCCTCCAGTCCTTGCCTTAAATTTACCCAATTCAGTCTCTACCCATATGTCTCTGAAACCTCCTGAGGCACCTTTCCTTCACCAGAAGCTAGGGTGAGTGCCTACATGTCAGTGAGTATGTGAGCAGGCCCTTTAAGAGGACATCTGGGTTTCCGACAGCCTTCCATTGTACTCAGATGGTTGGAATCCCCACTGTTTTTCATAGCCAGATTTTGTGGGGGCTCCTATTCCCAGCACAGGTACTCTGGGCTGAGGAGCCTGTTGTGCGGCTGGGATCTGTCCCTCCTCTGGTGGTTGGTGGACCTCCACAAATGAGTTTCCCTCCTTATTCTTAGCTGCCACAGCAGGTGTGGGGCTGGCCAGTTCCTCATCTCCTCCCCTCCTACCAGTCTCGATTGGCTCTTCTTTTTATCCTTAATTATAAAATTTCTGTTCAGCTAGACTTCAGATGGTTCTCCAGGTTGATTGTGCTATAATTTAATTGTAATTTTAATGTGGTCATGAGAGGAGGCAAGTACAGCTTTTATCTGCTCTGCCAACTTGGATCTTCCCCTAGAGATTTCTTTAAAATAGTGACATTTGGTCTCAGTCCTGTGAGATTCTCACTCAATGGATATGGAGGGGATCCAGGAATCACACACATTTTATAAAAAGTGCCCAGGCTGATTCTAAAGTACAGTTATATGTATATAAACCTTTGCTATCAGTAACATTGATCAGGAGTGGACGCTATGTAGAAGAATGAGAAACGTTTTAAATGCTGAACTACATTTGTGGTCGAAGGTATGCAATGTTTTGGGGGTGTTAAAAATTCAGAACCAAGATTCATTCCTCTGAACTGAAATCCAGTGTCAGTGACAAGACCTCTCTAGGAGTCTGTGTTTTGTTTTGTGATTGATGTTTCTCTGATCACCCTGAGGTTAAAATATTGGAGAAATTACAACTGTTTCATGATGCATGAAAGCAACTGAATCTGTAAGTGAACTGAAGAATTTGTCCTCTAAGTAGCTCCTAAAATGTCTACAAAATGAATTAGAAGATGCCAAATTCTATTTTGCTTTTTGTCTCTCACTGTAAAATGTGAGATAAGTTCAAGTTTTTTAATTGTTTCTAAAATGCAATGCAATCATTTTTAAGAATTTAGTAAATTCTTTATATTTGCACACTTACATAAATGTATAATTTTCTGATCTAACAGTACGTGATTATAATGGGACAAGGATCAAGATCAAAGCTTAATTACTAGATAAGATGTAAATGTAAAGCAAAAGTGACTTGTTGCTGAGCCAACAAACTTCTGAGCCAGGCTTCTTTCACTTATTTTTTCACTAGAATTAAGGCAGGAGTCAGATTTTGAGGAAGGAGTCTGTCTACCATGGGGTTCTCAGGACTCTAGTTGTGGAAAGATAAAGGACTGGTCATGCCAATAAAAGTAACAAACCATAATTCTTTTAAAAATACATTAGGCATTACATAAAGATTTTAATTTTTTTTTTTCAAATTTTACCTAATTAGCCTGGACTTTTTACTATATGAAAAAAATCTTTGAAATAGTGAATCATAAAGGTTTTTTTCTGAGATAAACAAAGTTTATACGACTACTTTCTGGTTTGCAACAATATCCTTAGAACTTTGGTTTATGGTTTGACCTCTGGGATCATTTTAAAAGGGCCAAGTTGCTTCAGTTGCCACAGGAATACTCACTCTACCTTCAGCATGGAAAAGAAAGTTGTGTAAATTCTGCATGAATATTTCTCAGCATGTTTACTTAATAAGTGATGGAAGTTCTAGGAAGCATATAGTTGCTCTATGTTACATTATGGTGGTAGAAATGCATGAATATTTAAGTTTCAACACTAAAGTTTCATATGAGAGAATTACAGTACTTGTTGACTGAGTTCTTTAAAATCAGGAACAGTGACTCATTTAGCTTTGTGCCTCCAACCATCACACAATGTCTATTTGTGAATCAGTTAGTACATGAAACTGTTTTTTTAACTTTATGCACTTAAAACCATTGATGTTTGGCCTTGAAAACCCAATTACCAGCCTTTGAGAGAAAGATTTACAAAACCAATTTCTGTCAATGACCACAGATGTTACCAATCTAGATTTCTCATTTTTAATCTCACATGGGTGAATTTAATTAGTTTCTAGGAATTAGAAGCTAAGATAATTATTACAAGTGGCTGTGGAGAAAATAGTCCCTTGTCAACCCTGAGCTTTCTGATCTTGAACATTTCCATTTCTTCCTTCATTGTTTCTTCTCTATTTAATCCACACAATAAACACATGAAGAATGCTGAAAATGGAATTTTCCTTTAATTGATATTCAAGATGTTATTTAGCTTGGCACTTTATTATTTAGAAAGAGCATGTAGCCAATACTACCAATGATCTTGTTCCATTGATATTTATCTGCAGATTAAAGACAATTGCCCTTCCCTCACCTGTTGAGGAAGTGCTTCCTGCCACTCATTTTCTCCATAACCTCAAGTACATCTTCACTGGTTTAATGACAATAAGTATTCTTGCCTTAATATGACATGTTTGGGAAGATAATTCTAAAATCTTTTACATAAAAGAAGTTTCATAATCACAAACTATGAAAAGGGGGAAATGTGTTCATACCATCGGTACTTTTTACCATGAATTTCCTGACCTTGATTTGATTAAAATCTCAACCTAAAGATTGCAACAATATAGATTTCTTTAGAGTTTAATTGTTCATTTGATTGAACTTTGAATGAGAAAAACCTCAACGTGGAGCAAAAAGGGTGGTAAGCGGAAAGAGAAGTTCAGGACTGAGCTGCTTTGCAGATCAGAGCATTTGAAAGTGAACACCCAAATCTGACAAGAAACAAAAACCACAGAAGAGTATCACATAGTCTTTCTGTTCACTTTGTTTCACAAACTATTCAGACTATTGTCCATTCCTACATCCTCTTTCTTTTCATTTCACAGATGTCATTGGGGGTGGTTAACGTGATCCAACTCTGAAGAACTCAAGGGAGAGAGGGAAGCCTTCTGTACTTGAGAAGTTATTCCATTCCTGATATGCACAGGAAATGAAGACATCACCGGCCATGCTTGGATCTGGAAAATCGTACTGGGTCCTCTTCCTAATCCCACATCTGGGCATCTGGAGTGTCGAAGGTAAAGCGCGTACTTAGATTATTTCTTGTTTTATTTCTCAGGGGGTGTTGAAAGTCATGTTTTCCCTTTCTGATATTAGTATGATGTGGTGTTTATGTGATGGGTATAAATGAAACCAAATATTTAGATTTGCTCACGGAAGACATTCTAAGACATAAACCAAATCGGAACATGGTATTCAAGTCACAGCTTGGATGATGTTCTTAAAAACAGGTTCTACTGATAAGAAAAGGGAATTGGGCAGATGTTATAAGTAGTTAGGCACAAATTTATCACTACTACTAGCAAATGCTCTGGATGTCATGCCGATGGTGAGTAGCTTGTTCTTTGCAAACTGAGGCTTAGCACAGTGTTGTAGTACTCAGTCGGGTAGGATAAGCATTGGGTAACTGGGGTTATACCTACTCCATGGTTGCTCTTGAATAACGTTGCTAAATGAAACCACACTACTTGCTTCAGTGAGGTGTGTGCCTGCAGAATACTGAATGAGAAAATGCTGAAAAATACAGGATGTGAGCATTCCGTCATTGTGTCTGTTATGTTGAAATAGAATGGTTCCAACTTGGGTGTCATGCGACACAGGAAAGAACTTGGGTTCTGCATAGATGATGTTTGGCCCCTTCTGCAAAGATTTTATGTAAGTAAACAATCAATTCATTCCTTCTGGTGAGTTCACTTGCACCCTTAATTGACACAGGGGCCTGCGTATTGTAAAGGGGGATGGGCTGTAAATAGCTAGCAGAGGTTTCGGATTTTCTGTTTTGCTTTCAAATATCCTGCTTTACAATCCCCACAAGCACACATACTCTTATGAGTCTGTGTGCTGTGGTTTTAGATCGGAAAATATGGTCAGTGAAATCCTATAGAATGTCACCTTCAATTCTGGAACTGGGTGGTTCGGAGTTTGTCTTCGTGATGCTAGGACGGCACATAACCAGGAACAAAACAAAACTCCCCATTCATTCATCTAAGCTTTTTCATGTTTATATATTTTTATGTGTGTATATCTGATATTATATTGACAAGGGACTTAGATGGCTGACTGGATTTTTCACTATCAGATGCCTACAATCACAAAGCTACAACTGGAGTCAAATATTATTAAACAGAATTCATAGCAATTTGAAGAATACATAAACTATTCCCTATGAAATGAAGTAAAATAATTTTCAGTGCTGTATCATACTGGGAGTGGGGTACAACGTCTATTCCTCCTCTGACTGTGCTTCCAAAAATGAACCTGGGTGTTAGACTGGGTTAATTTACTGGCTCTGCCACTTATTGTGTGATCTTGGTTAAACCTCTTATCCTCTCTTATCCTTAGTTTCCTCATTTGTAAAATAGAGTTAATAATTGTACCTAAATTATGGGCCTGTTGTGGAGACTATAAATGCAGTAAATGAAGTACCTGGTACAGTAAGTGAACACAATAAAAAGCCGATAAACATTAACGATATTTTTGTTAATATTCTTTTCATCAAGCAACTCCCACAAAATTCAATTAAACAGGAAATAAGTTTTAACATTATCATTTAAAACAGTTGAGTTTGTTAAGCAAAAATAAAATGAATAAATGAAATATATTGTACAATAATATATTTAGCCCCAAATACAGTGAATCAAATTATTTGAAAAAATGAAATGGAAAACCTTGGACAAGGTTCTGACCAGGTGTCTTATCATAGCCGTTGAAGGAGTGCAGAGTTACTTGCATTAAATTAAGGACACAGGTTAAGATAAGGAATGATTGGTAAGATTTGTTCTCCCAGCAAAGCTGATGACTATTCCTTAAAATCATATTACTTTTAACCTTTATATCTTGGGGATTTCCTGTGACTTAATTACTGAATTCTTTATACTGGCACAGTTTCAAAGTGTTTAAAAATGACTTTAGAAAATATTTTTCACCTCCACTTCAAAGCAATGTGAGATCTGTGTGTCTCTTCCCAGGAATCAGGCTGTATCAAGAATAAGGTTGGAAAAAATGCAATGTTCTCTACAAACTTCCTTCTTTATAATAAAATTATGTTTACTTGCTTTATGTGTTTCTCAAAAAAATCAGGGAGGACTCTGTCCCTCCGTATCTCGCATAGGATTTCTGTCCCGACAAAAAGTATTAAAGTGTCAGCACCTTCCCTTCCTGGACAGGTGAGCAGATTATGCTGGAGAGAACTAGGCTGCAGGTGGAGAAGCCCCTGTCACCTGTCTCATTGCTGATGAGTGGCTCTTGCTGTGAGCCTGGACCACTTGTTCAGTTGAGAACAAACTGAAAATTCCACCATCAAATAGCCAGGAGCACTGAAGTTAATATCTGGCTACCATTTGGTATTATATATGACCTGGAATGAAGGCAATAAGAAATCTTTGATTGATCACCGCTCATTGTGAGAAAAAAATAATCCTAATCTGGTCTAGTACCAGACGACACTTATAGTTTGTCTCCTTTGAGAAAACAATCGTTAGGGCTATGTCTCCATTTGGGTGTTGCCTGCGTCCTCCTTTACCTCACCTGTGACAGTTCAATAGGGACCATGGATCCATACTCCACATGCCACACAGATTGTGTTGCTTCACTGTGAACTGGCCACATCGTTGAGTCAGAGCAGAAACATTAGGGCAGAAGGTGATCTGCATGTGTCTCTCATTCCTTGAAGTTCTAGAGTCTTTACCAGGCTTATTTCTATGGCTGTAGCCATTTTTTCCCATTGAAATGTGCATGTGGAATGCTAGAGATGGAGCTCTGCCTTCTGCCAAATACCTGTGTATTGTTATTGGAAGAATGTCTGCCTCAAAATATGACTACATTTTATGTAACTGTCTAAGAATACTGAAACTGCAGGATTTCCTGGATTAAAGGTATGAAAAGATTAACCCCTGTGCTGATCATAGCCTTGAATAGACTTTCCAAACACTGAAAAGCTCTTTAATTAATTGTTGCTTCCTCTATCCCACTATCAAAATTTCCTCTATTGTAATGTTGATATCAAATGCTGTTTAGCTTGCTTCACTGGAGATTTTCTAATTAATTTCCATTGTTTGTGAGTTTCACCTTTACTTGGAGTTCAGAATGGTTGAAAGAAAATTGTTCACAGGCATTTGTAATCAAGTCCAAAAATAAAATCAGCCTTTTGCTTTGTTCTTTGGAGAGGCAGTGGTGGAGCGGTTAAAATCAGGGACGCTAGAGCCAAACTGCATGGATTACTATCCCATCTCTGCCATTTACTTGTTCTGCCATTTACCTTTCTGGTTCTCTTTCCTCATCTAAACAATGGGGACAATAATGATAGTGACCCTATAGTGTTGTTGTATTAAGTGAATTAATTCTGTGAAACACTTAGAACAGTGCCCGATGCATTGTAAGTGCTGTATAACTTTAGCTAATGTTTTTTTAAAATTCCTTTTAGTCCAAAATTTAATTATCTTGATAGTTCTCAGAAAGTAGTATTAGGAAACCATTTCTCATTTGGGTTGACAAAGTCATCTATAAATAACTTTTGATATCATGATCTATTATCTCCAGTGATCGAGAAATGATAATAGAGTTTGTGAGTCATGAGACTTGAGTTACTTAATGTCATTGAATTGTATCATAAGCAATTTACTTGAATTTTCTAATATTCTCCATTCCCTTCAAAATCAACTCAATATTATCCACCTTTCTGGTATCCTCTCATGGTTATGGGCTGATTTCCGTGCTTATTTCTATGGAAGAAATAACGTGTGTGCATGTGTCTGTGTGTACACAAGCAGGGGTATCATTTTAGTATGCTCAGAATCTAAACATGTACAATTTGAGGTTCACTTTGAACACAGTCCAGGAGAGTGTTAGAGGGGCCATGCTGGCTTGTCATAGAGAAACATCAGTTTCGCTGGTAGAGCTCTGTAACTTCTCTTTTTCTCATACCTAATAGCCACATTTATCTTATGAGCACAACCTGGAACCCACATACATCACAAACAGCCCATTGTCCAGAAGTGGATATAAGAAATGCTGGAGCATTTAGGTTCTAGCTGGGTGGTCCTCGCCCCATTTCATTTTCGTCTACGATATTAGAAGAAGAGCATTAATATTGGGAGGCAATTTGCAGTTTTGCCCACATAGATATTAAGTATCTATTAGGGTTTTGAAAATGCCAGTGAATCTCAGTGTGATCTCTGTAGCACAATGTATTAGGAGGCCAGGAAGTATCTGGGAGAGGGAGGAGATTAACTTTTCCTGTGTGTTTCTAATAACACATAACCCACATTTACTCTGAGCATTGCACATAACCATCGTATCACTGATGGCAATAGTTAGGAATACTCACGTTGGTTTCTGATAAAATGCTGAAGGCTCTCTTTGATGGTGCTGCCCACGGCTTCTAAAATATTCTCTCAGTTTTCTCAGCCCAACTTTTCTTCCTGAAATCACTGTGACCACAGTAGAGGGCCTAGCATCTCTGAAAGACAGGCCCACCTGAACTATGTAAGACGTTTTCAATGAAAGGATAGTGAAGCTCAGTTCCGATTTTCCATATGGTAATGTTATAATCGAGGTATATGGTCTTTAAAGGTAAGAAATAATTGTATTTCTCATAAGATTCATAATCACGAACCTCTTATTTTTAAGAGCTAATAAGTTTCACAAATTATCTACCCTCTTTGGCTCCTGATGGTATTTATACCTGCAGCTACACTTGCTCAGCTGGAAGGTACTGGACCATACAATTGTTTGGGGCTGGCATGCCTTTCTGACGAGCTGATCCAGGTATCTGGATGACCACTCATTAAATATTTTGAATATCACCCCTTAGTGAACATAAATCAGGTATTTCCATACTTGATACTATTGAGATCTAGTTTGTTTTTGTTTTTGCTTTTCATGGTTATAAATTAACCACAACAGGGTATATTGAGATGCATACATTCTTCACCTCAGTACCTTTGGATCATCGCTCTAAGGGCTCAGCTGTGTCTGCTCTGTGTCCTAATGCACAGAAAGCATTAGTTAGAGTTGTGAACAGATTTTTCTCTTTGTGAAGCTCTCTGTGTTCAGTCTCAGGGTACATTGTGCCATCTCACTTTCATACCTTTTCTAAGGCTGTCTCCTTATGCAGAGACAGGTACCATCCTACCAAGAAGGTCATAGAGCAGGTAGGAAGACAGATGCATAAACGCATATTTAATTATAATAGAGTGATGCATGTCACACAAAATAACATGGGACTTTCACCAGGGCTGGGGGTGAACATTAAGTGGACTTGGGTTGCTGGAGTATAGGAGTGGGTGAGTTTACGTAAGAACTCAGGGGCTAAATGCCATTTGATGAAGTTTGAACATGTTTCTGCAGACATTGAGGACTCTCTGGAGGGTTTTAGGTAAAAAGCCTTGTGATGGGATTTTCATTTTAAGTATCTGAACTGTGACAGTGATGTGGAGAGGATTGGGGTGGAGAGAGGGGAGCAAGGCTAAGTCTGGAATGAAGAAGACTAGTTGGTAGGCTGTGACATGAAATAGAATGAGACTCAAATGAAAGCACTGGCATGGAAACAAATTAGAAAGATATTCTGGATGCTGAATCAAGTTAACTTGGTGACTGGTAGAATGGAGCAGTAAAGGGAAAAGAGACCAAGATAGCTCCCATATGACTAGGTAAATGGTGGTATTGTACTATGGTAATGGGAGGGGGACCAGATTTGCTTCAGGGTGGGATTTGGAGCAAGAGGGGGTTCAACCTCCTTTTGGAAGGCTTGTTTGATTGACCCAGACAGAAAGACTCTCTCTCTCTCTTCGAGATTTGAAAGCTCTGAGAGACTGTATCTTGTTCAAGATAATCAAAGAAAAATCTAATGGGAAAATTAAAGAGCAATGTAAACCTCTTTCTGCACTAGAAACTGTCACATTCCTAAATAGTTATGACAGTGAGATGTCCACAATCCTGGGTGTGGGCAATAAGGGGGTACATTGTACAGAATTTAAAAACAAGTTAAAGTTGGTCTACTTTTACTTATCACCATATACCTGCAAGTCTAAACAATATCAGTGATAAAATACTGGCCCTTCCTCTCCTCCGATTGTTCTGGTCTAAATTTCTAAATAATCACTGTGGTTACTGCTGAGTTTTAATATAGGTATGTTAGCTTCTAAATAACCCATTTTTAATACTTACCTTTTGATGACCATTGCATTCTACATGAAAGTTAACTAAGAGAACTCCCCAGTTATAGAGCTGGTCCTAGACATATACAAATTCAGCTACATTTCAAGAGTACATTCATAATGTTTGGAATCACTCCAGCTTTCTCCAGGCATAGTTTGAATCTTCAGTCCCTGTGGTACTCCACAATTCTGCATTTAAGTAGTAGGTTTTAAATACACAATAATACCTCAGTGATTATAGAGACAAAGAAACAGAATGTGAGCAGTAGTTTTATTTCTTCCATTCTATGCAACCATTTTGAATATTTATTTGTTTAAAATTTAAAATACTGAAACTGTACATATTGTGAGGTAATTTAACATAAGAACTAAAGTTCACACATAAAATGCTTTATTGATTAAAATCTTTACAATTGAAATATATTCTCTTTAAAGTGTTGTTTTATAATTTAAAAAATGAATAAAAAAAACCACTGCATATTAGTGGTACAATTCAGTAATTCCATAAATTGTATCTTTTGTAGAATTTCAGTTTTAATGAAACTCGTTTATAGTTACTGGCAAATTATTTATATAAATTACTATATCAGGCTATAACTAAAGGATCAAAGTTCACACAATTTATGTAGATATAAAAATTACTTTAAAAATAGCTGTACAGTCTTCCTTTTTTATTCTAATATTATGTTTCAAATATCTTTTACCTTGCATGGTTTTACATATAAACTTCAATGAACTATGTGTTCACTGGCTATGTGTCTTTTCTGTTCATTTTATTTTTTGTTTCATTTCATGATTATTTCTGAAAATATTTTTCCATATGTTTTCAAAAATATACTCTGGGCATCAAATATGCTAGTTACAGCTTAGTCATGGAATATACATACTGTGATAATATAGCAGTGGTTTTCATAAGAATTTTTAAAATAAGAAACTTCCTAAATCTATGGTGACTTGAAAAGGGATACTGTATCATTTGATGGCCTGGGGATGGTAGAAGTTTCATCCTTTTACTGCATGTATCTAAACTTATTTTTAACATTGAAAATTTCCTACCATTAAATATGAATGTTTGAGAAAAACAGCACAAGCAGTAACAGCAGGAACAACCATAACTAATGGCTTATAAATCCCAGCCAAAAGCAACTGTGATCTTCATCCCTCTTCTGAAAAAAAAAATTTTTTTTTGACAAGAGAAACCCCATGGGGAAGGCTTGGGATGTCCTGAGTGACATAAGATGGCTATGCATAAGTCAAGACAAGCAGCAAAGTGTCAACACACTGGTCGGATGGAAAATTAAAATTGTGCCGCTTAGCTCAGGGCATCGTTCCTGCACTAGAAACATCAGTTTCAGTCTCAGATACACAGGAAATACAATACCTTCTTTATACAAAGGGGAGTATTCTTGGTGACTTTTAGTGTCTGTTGGCAAACCTGCATTTATTTATTTATTCCTCCACTCAGTCAGTGATCCTCACCCTACTGAGAAGAAAGTGCAGGAACTGCAGTTTGTTTCCACAATCCCGTTGCAAGTCAGTGACGTGGCTGAGACCAACAGCTAGCGAGCGCTCTTCTCCACTGTGTGAGCTCCTCCCAAGCCTATAGTCGTAAAATGCTGGAACTAGAAGGAATGTCCAATGGTGCTACTAGCATTGCTTGACAGCCCAATGGCTAAATGGAAAGGTAACGTATTGTCACAGAAAGTGAGGTGTAGAAGTGATTTTATGGTGTTAGTCACACACTAAGGGAGGTGAAGTTGTATACGTGTTTTTGTGGAGGAAGGATAGTGGATAAGAATTTTCTTGTTTTTGAATCCAATCCTTTTATTTAGTTTTTTTAAAAACTGAGGGCCAGTAGGACTGGGTGAGTGTATTAATATCACAGTGTGTTCAAATGAATATTCTCATTTTCAGTTATTTCTATGCCCTTTATAAATAACCCCAAAGAATCAGGCTGTGTATTTTCTCATGGTTCTCTTGTCCCACCCAATGCTTATTTCATTTATTCTGAAACAACTAGTGGTCTTCATGTCATTATTTCATAAAATCTTGATCCAAATATGTATCAAGTCTTTGAAACGGCCATGAAATTCCTGGCTTCTCTGCTTTTGCCCTTTCATTTCCTCAGTTATAAAATACCTCCCATGCCTGTTCACTTCTCTAATAATCAAAGAGCTCCTCATTCACTACAATGCAGATCAAACACAATCTTTCCATTAAGCCTTGCCCCAACAGCCACAGCTGAAGTGAATCTTCTGCACACCCATGAAAATGTGCACCTCCAGTGTGAGCTGCCGTAGCTGCCCTGGGCTGCCATGGGCTGCTGTGTGCTGCTGCAGGCTGCTGTGCTGCTTGCTGCAGGCTGCTGTGCTGCCGTGGGCTACCGTGTGCTGCCAGGAGTGGCTAGTGGCCAACGTGAGTGGCCAGCAACTAGCGTGAGTGGCTGGCAAGAGCTGCCGTGAGCTGCTGTGAGCAGCCAACCGATGACCAGCGACCCTCTGTCTCAGCAGGGTGGGGGAGCGCAAGGCTCATAACACCGGCATGGGCCAGGGAGCTGTGTCCTACACAACTAGACTGAGAAACAATGGCTTGAACCGTAGTGGGGGCGGGGTGGAGGCGGAAGAAGAGGGAAAAGAAAAGAAAAAATAAGAAAAGTGTGCACTGCTTTGCCATGTTATTTCATTCTCCCATTTGTCTAATACCTTTATTTTCCTCTGGAAGGCAAACCCCATGAAGACAGGCACTATGTCTTATTTATTCCAATACCCCTTAACAACTAGTATACAAGGTCCCTCTGAGCCTTGCTTTCAGCTCAGGTAAACTTGAAGAAAAAAAGAGTGGTAGATAGTAAATTTATTCCAGAAAAGAGACCTTGTTGTTAGTTAATCTTGTCCCACCAATTAAATGGTAAGTTCCTTGAGGGAAGGTCTTTGTAACTATCTAGTCATTTTTCACAATGCTGGCACAGAGGTATAGACTCCATTAAATATAACTGACTTATCCAAGTAAAGGGAAGTTAGAAGGCTGATACAGCCTATTAACTTTAGGGAGAGGATTCAACTTCTGGAAATAAGGGTTTCACTTGGCTTTTCTGCCCATGCCTCCTTGCTTTTTTGTCAGAAATCTAACCACATCTAGGTTTTACATTGTTAGGCACTTCCTTTTGGTAAATATCTTATACTCTCTCATCAATTTTTTGAAAACCTCATCCTCATAACTGGCCTTTAGTTTACTTTCATTTTTATTCTGAATTTTTGGAGCAAACAAAGTAGGAAGTCTTAATGAGAACTTGCTTGAGGTCTCAGAGCAGTTATAAATATTCAAATATTCAGAGGTTCTGAAAAGTTCTTTGCGGGTCCCTTGTCTCCATCTGATTCCTGAAAACTCAGTCAGGTTACAATTATTTTGAGTAAGGACTGATGACATGTAAGCATAAATTATAGTGAGAAGTTTATTGGGTATTAGGAAATAGCTAAAAATGAGCATATTTGTGAAGGCAAGAGTGTAGAAAGAAAATGGAACATTATGTTAGTTAGAGCAATATGTGGAACAGAGGGCCAAGAGTTGTCCCCCAGTTCAATATCTGATTAGTCCTTAGCCCTCTTTGTCTTTAAAAGAGAATTTTGGCTATAATCTGAGTTATGCTTATGTCATTATAACCTATGATACTGTGAATCTATTCAAAAGAATGCTTGAATATGAGTGAAATCAATTAATGAGGGGCTATATTCTGAAACAGTAGTTCAAAACAGAGAAAAACAGAACCAAGAAAGAACTATAAGGATGTAGGAAAAGGAACTTAAAGAGAAAACAAACTTAAGACCATGTGCTTAGCCTTAACTCTACTGGAAAAATAAAAAGATATAAATCACTACAAAGTGTTTAACCAAAGGGAATCTTGGTTGATTTTTACTTATTTTGTTTTACCAGCACAGTCAATTCTGTAGTAGTAGATCATTATATGATTTATACACACTCATGATGTAACTGATGAAAAAGGTTAAGTAGGTGTCATAAATTGGTATCATTTCTCATGCTCCATTTATGCATGAGTCTCAAAAGAGACAGCATACTCCAGCAGTTATCAGAGAATGAATACTCCACATGAATGTATTATCTAAGTAATTGAATTTTGCCCCCTTGGAGGCCAAAACTTTTAAAAATTTTAATCATTTAAAAAATATTTCCATTGCAGTTGGGATACAATATATATTAGTTTTAAATTTACAATATAGTGATTGGACATTTATATAACTTACAAAGTGATCACTCCAATAAATCTAATACCCATTTGACACCATAAATAGTTATTACAATATTGTTGACTATTTTCCTTATGCTTTACTTTACATCTATGACTATTACTATGACTATTTTATAACTACCAATTTATACTTCTTGATCACTTCCTCCTTGTCACTCAACCCCCCTCCCCCAAATCTGGCAACCATCAAAATGTACTCTGTACATATGAGTTTGTTTCTGTTTTGTTTGTTCAGCTATAGCCTGTGCACTGCCCACGGTCACTTGGCATGAGCTACAAAGCAATTCACAGATTGCTGCCAATCATGCTGTGTTTGGAGTTTCCTGGGAAAGGCTAAGCCACGAACTGAGGCAAATTTTGTTCTTTAGATTCCACATGTAAGTTAAATCATGTGGCATTTGTCTTTCTTAGTCTGACTTACTCCACTCAGCACAATATCCTCTAGGTCCATCCATGTTGTTGGAAATTGCAAGATTTTATTCTTTTTTATTGCTGAGTAATATTCTATTGTATATATGTACCACATCTTCTTTATCCATTTATCTATTGACGGACACCTAGGTTGCCTCCATATCTTGGCTATTGTAAATAATGCTGCAATGAACATATGGATTCACCTGTCTCTTTGAAGTAGTATTTTGGATTTCTTTAGATAAATGCCCTTCTGGGATTACTGGACCCTTCTTTGTCTCTTGCTATAGCCTTTGTTTTAAAGTCTGTTTTGTCTGGTACAAGTATTACTACCCCAGCTTTTCTTTTTTCCATGAAATATCTTTTCCATTACTTTACTTTCAGTCTACGTATGTCTTTCAATCTGAAGTGAGTCTCTTGTAGGCAACATATATAAGGGTCCTGTATTCTTATCCATTCAACCACCTTATCTTTTGATTGAAATATTTAACCCATTTACATTTAAAGTATTGCTGATAGATATATAGTTATGGCCATTTTACTATTCATATTTTAAATCTTTTTTTTTTTTCAATTCTTCATCTTCTTAAAGAAATCCCTCTAACCTTCCTTGTAATACTAGTTTGGTGGTGATGAACTCCTTTAGCTTTATTTTTGTCTGGGAAGCTCTTTATCTGTCCTTTCATTCTAAATGATAGCTTTGCTGGGTACAGTTTGCTGGGTACAATCTCGGTTGTAGGTCCTTACTTTTCATCACTTTGAACATTTCATGCCAGTCCCTTCTAACCTGCAAAGTTTTGCTGAGAAACCAGCTGACTGTCTTATGAGAGCTGCCTTGTTGGTAACTAACTGCTTATCTCTTGCTGCTTTTAAGACTCTCTCTTTGTCTTTAATCTTTGGTATTTTAATTATGATGTGTCTTGGTGTGGGCCTCTTTTGGTTTATCTTGTTTGGGACTCTGTGCTTCCTGGGCTTGTATGTATATTTCCTTCACCAGGCTAGGAAACTTTTCAGTCATTATTTCTTCTAATAGGTTTTCATGTTTTTGCTCTCTCTTCTCCTGCTGGTACCCTATGATGCAAATGTTGGTACACTCAATGTTGTCCCAGAGGCCCCTCAAACAATCCTAATCTTTTTAAATTCTTTTTATTTTCTGTTCTGATTGGGTGTTTTCTGCTTCCTTATCTTCTAAATTACTGATTCAGTTCTTTACTTCATCTAATCTACTGTTGATTCCCTCTAATGTATTTTTTTATTTCAGTTATTATATTCTTCATTTCTGACTGGTTCTTTTTTTATGTTTTCTACCTCCATTTTTATGTTTCCAATGGCTTTGTTGGAGTTCTCCCTGAGATCATTGAGCATCTTTATAACCATTGTTTTGAACTCTGCATCTGGTAGATTGCCTCTCCATTTTGTTTAGTTCTTTTTCTGGAACTTTGTTCTGTTCTTTCATTTGGGATGTTTGTGTCCTCATTTTTGGCTGCCTCCCTGTGGTTGTTTCTATGTATTAGGTAGGGGTCCTATGTCTTCCAGTCTTAGTAGAGTGGCCTTATGTAGTAGGTGTCCTGTGGGGCCCAATGGCACAGTCTCCCTGGTCACCTGAGCCAGGTGCTCCGGGTGTGTCACTTGTGTGGGTTGTGTGTGCCCTCCTGTTATAGTTGAGCCTTGGCTGTTTCTTGCATGTCAATGGAAGGGATTGACTCTCAGGCTGATTGTTTGTGAGGACTGGCCATGATTGCAGTGAAGGAGCTGTTGTGTAGGGGTTGACCCTATGGAGCAGGGTTCACTTTAGGAGGGTTCTTCCCAGTATTCCCTTTCAGTGTGTCATCCTCAGAGGAGGTTGGGTGGTGCTCCAGCATGGTCAGAAGCTGGCCAAAAGGTGTGCCAGCCCCAAGCCCTCCTGGCAGGGGCCCCACGTCAGGCCAAGTTCAGGTATAGCCTGTGCCCTGCCCAGGGCCATTTGGCATGAGCTACAAAGCAATTCACAGATTGCTGCCAATCATGCTGTGTTTGGAATTTCCCTGGAAAGGCTAAGCCACGAACTGAGGCTGGCTGCCATGAGTGCCAGACTTAGGGTTGCTCAGGAAGAAGTGCAGGACACACCAAAGACAGATGATGCTTGTTTTGGTTTTTAGGAAAGTCCAAAGCATAAATCAAGGTAGTGCACTTGTATGGCAAAGCCACTGGAAGCAGCTTGGATGGGGCTGCAATTTGGGTGGGGTGGTTTCTCAGAGAATCACCCGGGTGGAGAGACCAGAGTTAGCCAGTTTGATGGAAACTCAGATATGGAGGCCACCCGCATCTGCATGCTGGGTGAGGGGAGGGCTCAACAAAGAACAATGGCTTCTATCAGCACTTCTGTCTGGGAGAATGCTGCCCCTCCAGCCCTCGCCCTGGAGCCAGATAATTCAGTTCCTCTCTGTATGTCTCTTGTGCTTTTCAAGCTGCTGCCCCAGTGCTGGAGTTCAGAACAAATGAGTCCATGCACAGTCTCTTTAAGAGGAATGCCTGGAACTCCAGCTGCATTTCATCTCCCTCAGCCACAATCTCTGCTGGTTTTCACAGCCAGAAGTTGTGGGGACTTCGCTTCCTGGCATTGGAAACTGGGCTTGGGAGTCTGGTGTGGGTCTGGGACCCCTTGCTCCTCCAGGAGGACCTCTGCAACCAAGATAGTCCTCTCAATTTTTAACAATCACATGATAGTGTGGAACCAGCTCACTCTGCATCTCTGCCCCTCTTGCTAGTATCAAGGTGGCTTCCTCTGTATGCCGTTAGTTGTAGGACTTCTATTCAGCTAGACTTCAGGCTATTCTTCCTAAAACATTTTTCGAACTAATCATTCCTGATGAAATTCTTAAAAGAGATTAAATACTTCTTTGTTTCAAAAAAATGGGTAATATTAAATATAATTTAATGTTTTATTGTTGGTTCAATTTTATCATTATGAGTATAGTTATTACTCTGTGTTATATAACACAATTTTGCCCTCTGGGCTAATTAGGAAATGATAAAGGAATTGTAAGAATTATGAATAAAATGCGATAAATTTTAAATCTTGCAATATCTATTTTGCTTGCTTAAAGATTTATTTTTCATGTATTTTCATTCTCAGTTATATCTTAGTTGTTGAGGTTACCAGTAAATATTTTCATGATAAGTTTTGGGTAACAGAACTTATTCAATAATATAGGATATTTAAGAAATTGTTTCTTGGCTGCAAATTTTATATTCAATTGACAATTACTAACAGAATGTTCATAGAAGATGATAGAAAAATCTATTTCCAGAAAAATATATCTCCCCATCAAAACAAAAGGAGGCATATTTCCTGTGTGTTGAGCCAGTAGGCAGAACTTCCAAAAGAGGTAGATCACTGTTCTTCTTCCCAATTGGGAAAACATGAAAAATTCAAGTTATCTCAGATCATACTATTTTCAGATAGCATCTTGAGTTGCATGTCTCATACATGGAAAAAAGTCATGGAAAAAATTTCAAGGCAGAATTAAAGCCCTGAGAAACAAGTAAAAAAAGTTTCTAATGCCAAGTATTATAGGAAAATAGTTGTCTACAAAAATTCCTCTTTTCCACGTATTGGAATACACTAGAGCTAGTAATAGAAAATGTGATTACTGCTCATGAAACTACAGAGGAACAGTTAATAAATTATAGAGTAATGGACTCTAATACAAATTTAAATCTTGATTCTCATAATTATTAGCATATAACTTTAGTCAAATTATTTACTACTTCAGTTTCCTTATCTGTAAAACAGGGTTCATAATAACATATCATTTTTGTTATGTGGATTAAATGAGTTAAAACATTTATGCATTTTAACAGCCCCAGGAATATAATAAGTAATTAACAAAAAATTGCTGTTATTATTTGCTACCTATTGTAATAGCTACAAAATAATAAAATAAGTAAAAATACAATAAAATATAATTTAATAATAAAAATATTACTAATATTTTGGAAATTGAGGAAATTATTTAACAATTGAGGAAATGATTTATCTGTTTTTTTTTCAACAAATATTTGTTATTTGCCTACTATGTATCAGACACTTTGCTAGTGAGGGTTAATTGCTGGAAAATATCTGGAAAAATGATAGAATCATGCTTGAGAAGTCTTTGGCGGAAACTGTTGAAGTGGCAAATATCTGGTCCTTCCAGAATAGATTTGATTTTAAGTTTGTTTTCATCTTTCAGGGGACAAATCATGTGAACAACTTTATGTTAAGAGAAAGTCCATGAACGTCACAGCAGGGGATTCACTTCAACTGGAATGCCCTGTGGGACACTGTACTAACAAATCTAATGTGACCTGGTGCAAGTTCAAAGAACAAAGGTGTTTAATTCTTGGGCATAGAAACATGACTTGGGAAGACAGGAAGAACACTTCTGTTTTTATTCTGCATTTTGATCAAGTGCTGGCTAGTGACAATGGATCATACCGCTGTTCTTTAAACGCTTCATCTGGACTCTTGGAAAGCCATTCAATAACCATTTATGTGACAGGTGAGTTCTAGACACCAAGACTGTCTAATGTTTGTCTCATTATGTTTCAAGGAAAAGGAGAACCCAGATTCTCAAGTAATTATGTTAGACACTGAACTTATATAAAACATTAGAACACTTCCACAACTCACAAACTGTGACATGTGTACACATACATGTGTGCACGTGTATGTGTATATATGTTTTGAGGTGAGTTAATTAGAGCAGAGTAGAGAAAATATAATGAAAGTTATTGCTTTTGCCTTTAGAGGGTATACAATTTATTTAATAAGTCCAAAAGTAGATCACTGAAATATGGGAAAAATTACAAAATGAATACCAATAGTAGTAGATAGCATTCTATTCTCTGTCCTTGTTTTTTCTTGTCTTTTTTTTCTTCCATTTTTCTGTCCTTGATTTTTAGTGATAATAATTACTTGAAGTTATGTTTGTAGTGCTCAGAAAATTATACACTTGTTAATAGTTCATATTTTTCACAGAAGGCAAACAGAACACAAATAACCTGACTCCCTGATGAGTTTTGGGACTATTCATAGACTTAGCTGTCTCCCCAAACCCTCTCCAGAGGACCTCAATAGGCTCAAACAGCAAAGAAAACACAGATTGAGGTTAAGTTGGGTAAAACCAAGTTAAATGAAACATGGAAAAGGAAAGAGTGGAGTAAAAGAGAGTAAAAAAATATTTGGTTTATGAAAATCCCAAAGCTAGTATCAAACTCAGTGGTGAGAGATTGAAAATTTTCCCCCTAAGAACAGGAACAAAATAAGAATGTCTGCTTTCCACATCTTTTCAACCTTGAACTGCAAGTTCTAGCCAGAGCAATTAGGAAATAAAAAAAATAAAAATAAAAACATCCAAATTGGAAAGGAACCAAGTAAAAATCTTTATTCACAGATGACATGATCTTATGGGGAGAAAATTCTTAAAAATCCACAAAATCTACAGATTAGCTAGAGCTAATAAATGCATTTGACAAGTTGTATGATCAAAAGAAAAATCAGTAATATTTCTATATAGTCCCATTCATTTATTTTTCTTTTTACTGCCTTTGAGGTCAAATTCATAAAATCCTCTATGAGACCAACATCTATAGGTTGATACCTATGTTTTCTTCTATGCAATTTATCATTTCAGGTCTTATATTTAGGTCTTTGATCCATTTTGAATTAACTTTGCTGTATGGTGACAGATAGCAGTCTAATTTCATTCTTTTGCACATGGCTTTCCAATTTTCCCAGCACCATTTACTGAAGAGGATTTCTTTTCTCCATTGTGTTTTTGGCTTCTTCATCAAAAATTATTTGCCCATCCATATGTGGGCTTATTTCTGTGTTCTCAATTCTGTTCCGTTGTCAATACCATGCTGTTTTGATTATTGTCATTTTGTAGTAAAATTTGAAGTCAGTGTATGTGACACCTCCTGCCTTGTTCCTTTTTCTCAGGATTGCTTTGACTATTCAGGATCTTTAGTGATTCCATGCAAATCTGATGACTTTTTAAATATATTTTTTTCAAAATATGCCATTGGGATTTTGATGAGGATTGCATTAAATCTGTATATTACCAAAAAGCTTCTGTACAGCAAAAGAAACCATCAGCATATCAAAGGGGCAACCAACTGAATGGGAGGAGATATTGGCAAACAAAACCTCCAATAAGGGGATAATATCCAAAATATAAAAAGAACTCATGCATCTCACCAACAACAAAAAAACAAACAATCAAATTAAAAGTGGGCAGAAGACCTAAAGAGACACTTCTCCCAAAAAGACATACAAACAGCCAGCAGATATATGAAAAGATGCTCAACTTCACTCGCTATTGGGGAAATGCAAATCAAAACCACAATGAGATACCACTCCATACTTGTTAAAATGGCTATTATTAATAAGACAAGTAACATCAAATATTGGAGAGGTTGCAGAGAAAAAGGAACCCGCATACACTGCTAGTGGGAAGGTAAATTGGTACAGCCACTAGGAAAACAGTACAGAGATTCCTCAAATAATTAAGAATAGAATTACTATATGATCCAGCAAACCCTTTTCTGGATATCTACCCCCAAAATCTGAAAACATTTACCTGTTAAGACATATGTACCCTTGTGTTCATTGCAGCATTATTCATCATGGCCAAAACATGAAAACAAGTAAAGTGTCCTTCAACAGATGATTGGACAAAGAAGATGTGGTACATATATTCAATGGAATATTAATAGGCCATAAAAAAGATGAAATACTGCCATTTGCAACAACATGGATGCATCTTGAGATTATCATGCTAAGCAAAATAAGTCAGAAAAAGTCGGAACATATGGTTTCACTCATATGTGGGATATAAAACTGAAAGCAACAAATAAACATGACAAACAAACCAAAACTAATAGTTTAGTGGTTACCAGAGGGTAAGTGGGAGATAGGAGAGATAGAAGAGTGTAAAGGGGGTCAAATATAGAAGGAGAACTGACTCTGGGTGGTGAACACACAATGCAATATACAGATGATGTATTATAGAATTGTATACTTGATACATATATAATTTAATTAACCAATGTCACCCCAATAAATTTAATGAAATAAATAAGTAAAACAATAAAAATCAGTAATATTTGTATACACTAGTAATGAACTAGCAATCTGAAAAGGAAATTAAGAAAACAATTGCATTTAGAATAGCATCAAAAAGAATAAAATAATTAGGAATACATTTAACCTAGAATGTGCAAGACTTATACACTGAATAAAACATGGCTGAAAGAAATTAAAGATGTAAATAAATAGAAAGACAACCCATGTTCACAGATTAAAAGATTTAACATTGTTAAGATGGCAGTAGTTCCCAAAGTGATCTACAGATTCAATGTAATCTCTATCAAAATCCCAACAACCTTTTATTTGCAGAAATGGAAAAGCTGATTCTCAAAGTCATGGAATTGCAATGAGCCCAGAATAGACAAAAAAAAAAAGAGAGTTATAAAAGAAGAACCATATTGGAAGACTCAACACTTCCCTATTTCAAATCTTATTACAAAACTACAATAATAAAAACTGTGGTACTGGCTTTAGGAAAAATATGTAGATCAATGAAATAGAATTGAGAGTCCAGAATAACCCATACATCCTTGGTCAATTGATTTTTGACAAGAATGCCAAACCATTCAATGGGAAAAGAATAATTTGTTCAATAAGTGATACTGGGACAATTGGATATCCACATGTAAAAGAGTGATTTGGATCTCTACCTCACACAATTAGAAAAAAAAAGTAAAAATGGATCTTGTTTAAATATAAGACCTAAAACTATAAAATCTGTATTTATATAAAACTATATATGTTTCTTTAGAAGACAACATAGAGCAAATTTTCATGATCGTGGATTTTTCAATCGTTTTTTAGATTGATATCAAAAGCATAAGCAACAAAAGGAAAAAATAGATAACTTATATTTATCAAAATTAGAAAGTTTTCTGCATCAAAGGACACTATCAAGACAGTGAAAAGACAACATACAAAATGTGAGAAAATATTTACAAATCATATATCGAATAAGGGATGAGTGCCTAGAATAAATAAAGAATTCTTACAACTCTACTACGAACATGCAATTCTTAAAAATAGGCAAAAGATTTGAACAGACATTTCTTCAAAGAAGATATGTACAAGTAAATGGCCAGTAAGCACATGAAAAATGCTCAGTGTCAGTAGGCATCATGGAAATGCAAATCAAAACTATGATAATACTACTTCACAGTCTAGAATTAAAAAAAAAATTATAAAGTAAGTGCTGGCAAGGGTGTGAACAAATTAAAACCTTTATACATTGCCAGTGGGAATGTAAAATGGTGTGACTACTTTGGAAAACAGTCTGGCAGTTCTTGAAAAGGTTAAACATAGTTGCCACAGACACAGCAATTCCATTCTTAGGTAATTACTCAAGGGAAATGAAAATATATGTCCATAAAAAACTTGTACATGAATGTTTATAGCAGCACTATTCACAACAACCAAAAAATGGAAACAATCCAAATGTCCATCAACTGATAAATGGATAAAGGAAACATGGTAAATCATATAATGGAATATTATTCTATTATTCAGTTATAAATGGAATGACGTACTAATACGTTCTATAGCGTAGATGAGCCGCCAAAACATTATGCTAAGTAAAAGAAGGCAGATACAAAAGATCACATATTGCATGATTCTGTTTATATGAAATACCTAAAATAGGTAAATACATAGAGTAGAAAGTGATCAATGGTTGCCAGGGACTGGGAAAAAAGGAGAATGGGGAGTGACAGCTTAACGGGTACACGGTTTCTTTTTGGGGTGATGAAAATGTTCTAAAACTTGGTAGTGGTGATGGTTGCACAACACTGTGAATACCTTCAACGCCACTGAATTGTTCACTTTAAATGATTAAAATAGTAAATTTACTTTGTATTCATTTTAACACGTAAAATATATTTGGATCAAAGAATATTACCCTTTAATTATAAGAAATAAGATGGAGTTTCTTTGGTGGCCCATACACTGACCTTGAAGGTTATCACAAAAGAGATTTCAAAAAGGTATGGTACATGTCTGAAATCTACATGCAGTCTCATACAGTTACTTCTTCTATGGCTACCATTCACTTGACTGCTTACATTGTGTGTGTGTGTGTGTGTGTGTGTGTGTGTGTGTGTGTGTGTGTTTAATTAATTTATTACTTTATATGCACAGTTTGGAGTCAGTCTTTAAATTCTCTTAAAGTAGTCCAATGAAGGAATCCACTTAAAATTCCTTTAAAATTCTTTAAATCACTCTTAAATCCCTTAAAGCAGGCAAATAAGGGAATACATAGTATTCTGGTGTTAACTCAACTCTCTAGAATGAAGTACAGAACTGTAGAAGGAATTTATGGTAGAGTTGGAGACTCGGCTTTTGCAAATTTGGGGTCAAACTCAATGCTGGTTGCCTGTGATCAACCGTGCACTGGTTTATAAATCTCTTTAGAATGGTGCACTGGTTTATAAATCTCTTTAGAATGGAAGTTGTGTTTTAAACATGTTTGCTTCTCTACGAATAGATGGCGTAGTGTCTGGCACATAGTGGGTGCTCAATAAAGATTTATTTGTAAATGAATTAAATAACATAATCTATGTGAAGTAAAAAAAAAATGCCTTTAACAACTTGGAAAAGCCTATATTGAGGATGTATGGAATGAATGCTTTCTGGAGAGAACTGCATTATTAATTCACATAATGAGATAAAATATTGAGTTTTTAAAGAATTAATAATACCTTTTTATCTGGCAAAATAAATGACAAAAATAGGCAAAACTTGCAAAAACATTATTTCCAGGACTACATTAAATATACTATTAAATATAAAATAATTAAGTACTACTAGATAATTTATATTACATATATGCATTTAATGTATAATAAAATTAAATGTAGTGACATCAAATTCACCTCCCTTGGAAGACAGTCTTCTTGTGTAATGCAGCCTTTCTTCATGGGAACCAATCCACTTCTGTATAATAAGGAGGAATTTAGTCAAATGACTTTCCATATTTGGGTCCTTCCATGACCACTATAGATGGTTGTACAGTTTGTAAAATGCCTGTTCTAAGGATCAAGTGGAGGCTGAAATTAAGACTAATAATCTCTCCCTTATGGAATGGGGGCTGGGGGGGTGGCGCTAACTTCAGTGGAAAGGGAGGCAGCAGTCCCTTTTAACCCCTGTGCCCTGAGGGAATGTGCTTATTAGGCTCAGACTGGGACAAAGGGTGTGAAGGGTGAAGTGGTCTGAAGGAAAGTCCAAGAACTGAGTTGGACACCTTAAGGGCCTTTTACGTTTCTCTTTGATGATTTCTACTCTCCCAATTCCTGACGTTCCTTCCTTTGTTGTCACTCCCTTTCTTATCACTTTGTTAATACTCCTGATCCCTATTGGGAATTCTCCAGGACTTTGCTTTGGTCTTCTACTCTTATCTGTCAATAACTTTCCACTGTGATTCGTTCCCTCCTACAGCTTTTGTGAGCATCTCAGACTTCCATTACAATTGATTGTATGGACTCCTTGTCTTTAGTGTTTTCCAAATCTGGTCATGTCAGCCAAAAATCTTCCTGATACACTTAATGTTCCTAACAGGCTTCATTCGTAATATCACTCTTTTATTGAGTCCCCTGCAGAGCATCCCCAGTGCTTATAACATTAGGCTCACATTTGTCAACAAGCATTCAAGACCTTTCATAGTCCATCCCCACCTACCTTTATGGATTGTTTCTGGATTCCACATAGAAATTCTCACCTCCAGCCTAACAGCCTTTCTTGCCATTGCCATGTCTTCAGCATTCCTTCTTATGCTGTTCCCACCACTCATGAGGCACTCATTCATCTGCCGCCACCTATCAAAATTCTACCCCTCCTGTCAAGCCCAGCGCACTTCCCAAGTTCTTAGTGAAGACTTCTATGTTCACCCTTGGGGGAGTGATTTCTCTTTTCTAGCAATTTTTATGCCATCTAAGTTCTGTGCCTCTCAATTACCGCACAGCTCCTTGTACTGTAGTCATGTATGGAAATGTGTTTATTCCCATCAAGGATTTCACTGTCCTGGGAAGCAGACACTGTGCAATAGTTCTCTAGGTCATCTCTGCTTCCCTCACTAAAGACAAATGAATTGTTTTGGAATTGGCTTTGAACTGGGTGTGGATTTTCCTTTCATGAAGTAATGAAAACAAACAACAGGGAAAGGATCAAAGAAAAATTCCTCCTCTCTCATTCCTGGGTGTATTTCATGAGCTAAGTATGAGGTGAGGAGAAAAATATACCCTGAAACTATATTTAAAGACCACCCTTTTCATAAATACATTTTGGAGGTATGATAAAAAGAAATTTCATTTTCTCCCTTTGAAATATCTTTCTTAGGGGGTACTGGAATTTTCCTACAGTTGTATCTGACTCTCAATTGCTTTTTACATTCAAGTTAAGAATTATCTACATAAGAACAGGCATATGGAGCGTGGACACTTTTAAGAAAGCAATATTTTTCCAGAATGAACAAATGCACTTTGCAAAGCAAAGTTCCGGAGGGAAAGTTGACTGAGCTGGGAACGAGTCACTGGAACACACAATGGCCTGCAATTCCATCCTCCCCAATCTGGCTTTGGTCAGTTCCTGATTTGGAAGTTCACAGACAAGTGGTCATTGTTTTAGCAGGAAAGCGAGGGTGGTACAAGTAGGCAGGAAGTGAGAAACACAGTCTCGGTTTCAGAATGAGTACCCAGGATATCATCGAAAGCATCCTTTCATTTTGGCTTTCCACATTCACTTGGAATACCTGCTGAATGTGTGTCTTGTTATTCTAGGTACCAGAAGATGTCATACAGGCTATATTGTGTCCTTATGCTTAAGGAATGGGAAAGAGGGAATCAAAGCAGACAAATGAAGGTTGTGTTGTATTTACACAGTCTTTTTTGAGCCTCAGAATAAATCCAGGAATTTACTTTATGTCCATGATCTCCAAGTAATCTACAAATCACTCAAGTTGCCTTTTGCTGGATTATTGGATTCTCTGTTAGTGTGCAAATAAATGCAGGAGTCCTCTCAGTACTAGCTCTGATTTTGGACATAACTGAGTATATGCTTGCATTATTTTCACAACCAAATTCAGTATCTATCTATGTTTTTCTATTTCAGAACGCACTCAAAATTATTCCGAACATCCTCTAATAAGTAAGTATCAAGCTAGTCAAATAAAATTAAGGAAACTAGATTGTTTGATGGTGGGAGAAATAGTAAAAGTTGGATTTCCTTGAGTGGGTTTGTTTGTATTAGGTTATCTGTTGTAGAAAATTTAGTTCCTATTCCTATCCATACCCCTCCCCCAAACAGCTGTGTCTGTCACCCTTGGCAATGACTTGGCTGCTTGCCCAATCTAAATAGCAGCTGTAGCATGAACAATACAACATGTGTTACCACTCTGAATTTCCAAACCACTTTAAGCCCAGCTCCAGTAACTCCTGATCACCTTTACCTCAAAATCAAGCATATGGAGAAGCTAATATATAACTATGCTAATATATTTAGAAACAAAGCTTTGCTACATAAAAAAATTCAACCCCAGTACAAAATTAAAGATATATGATGCATTCTGATAGTTTCTATTCTGTATTGTTTCATTTTTTGATATTATTTGTGATCTATTAAATTGTTTCATGACCCACAAATAAGTTGCAACCTACATTGGACAAACAAGGCCTTGATGCATGGTAATATTGATCAAAAGTAATGAGCATCAGCTATATGACCAGCATACCATATTTGGAAATACCAAAGATATATGGAATTATCAAAAATATTTGGTATTTGGAGATACCAAAGAGTTATGAGACAATGAGAAAGCATTGTGTTCAAGGAACTTGAATTTAGTATCAGAAACATGTTGACTTAAGTCCGAACTGCCACTCACTAACTGTCTGACCTTGGGCAAGTCTTGCAACAATAATACTCTTCTCAAGGCATGGAACTAGATAAAAATAATGGCTTCCTTACTTTTCTTAAGTGATAAATATGAGAGTTAAATAAGACAATGTGAATGAAAGGCCTTGGTGAAGAGCTTTCTGAGAGCTTTATGGATATTGTTTTACAGGGGATTTACCCTAGCAGAACAAGAATTTTTGGAAAAGATAAATTATAACCCAGACCCACTCACACATGCTCAGCTATAAAGAGAAGGGTGAGAGTACTGAGAACTGGGGTTCTTAGGGAAGGCCTACTGGAAGGGAAATGGAGGCATCAGCTAGAAATCTCCTTCATTCAAGTTCTAACAATGTAGAAGGTGTTGGGGATCCTACTATATCTCAGATTTCCTAATTGTCTTTAGCATTGACTAACATTTCAGATACAGCCAGTGCCCCAGGACCAGCCCCCATGGAAAATATGGGGGGCAGACAATGGATCCTTTACAGTTTGATTCCTTTGGGAGGATTGCCTCTACTCATTACCTGTTTCTACCTATTCTGCTGCCTGCGAAGGCACCAAGGTGGGTTCCATCTTCCCTCTGCTGCTCTGTGCCACACATTTGGGTTCAATTACTAGGACTGACATATTTTTAGTTGGTTCCTGTTGTTTTCTTTCCCAATATTCTGCAATAAACCAAGGATAATGATTTCCTGGGGGATAACTCATCCTTCCACCAAAAAGCCAAATAGATTAATTCAGGTTCGCTCTAGTCATGGTGAGGCATGCTCACCACAGCATAGTGCACCAGCCAAGAATTGTGGTAAGGAGGGAACATTACTGGGGCTTACTCATTCTGCTTGTGTAAGTCTTAGGTTTGTGTGAAAAGCTCTTCTAAACTTCAAAAGTGTTGAAAGGGAGGTTGAAATAATCTCTCAGATTAACATGTCAGTCATACATACCATTATCTAAATGAAGATCCAATGTCCTCAGAAGAAATTCATATGCTTGTACTTTCTGTTGCCATTACAAACACATGCTTAAACTGAACCCTCACCCAACAATAATACATTTGAAAAATGTGGGTTTTGCCATAATGGGTGAAGTATGATATTTTAAAAACAATTCCCTTTTGCTTTTGTAAGAATTCCTTCAATGTCATGAGGAAATACTTAAACACAGTAAGAGACAGATGTATGGAAAACTGATCTAGCTCTGGTCTAAACCACCATAGTTCTCTCTTTCTCTCTCTCTCTTTCTTCCTCCCATCCCTTTCCCCACAACAGTAGCCTCAGTGTAGCTATAAACACTAAGCTAAACAGAGAAACTCTTATTTTTGCCATGAGAGAAATCTTTGCCTGGGCAAAAGTACTTCTGGTGTTTTGTGGTGAGAACATCCAAAACCCCAGAAACTTCTCAGAATACTGAGGGGAATCTTCTGTAACCTTAACTTCACATCTGCAACTCCAAGGATCTTTCCATGGTTTCTCTCCAGATTTCACCACCTTTCCTGATGCTGTTGGAACTTCTCTCAGAACTTCAGAAAGAGAGTCAGGGATAAATCCTTTGATTTACCACATCCAAAGGGAACTGGGCAGTAGTAGAGCCTGGCTATGTAGGTGACAGGCCAGCAGTGTGTCGGGCATTGAGTATAGAATGTCCCCAGAACAAGGAATTCCAGCCTTTTTAAAGTCGAGTACCAGATCCTGCCCTTTCCCCTTGAATATGCCAGAGGCATCTCTGGAGTGAGAGGTGAACAACCAGTGAACAAAATGGGCAGCATGAGTTTTCACAAACTGATGTGCGTGTGCCACGCTAGTCACAGCAAATAAACAAACCGAAACTAATAGTAACACTGTCACTGGCATGCAAGTGGGAGGGTGTGAGTGGAGGGGCCTTCCACTTCTGCTCCAGGGACTGAAGTTCAACCTAGCAATATGATTCCAGAGCCCATATTCTTACCATAACCCTAATTTACAGCAACTTGTAGAAGAATTTTGTGTGGTCCTTTACTCCCTTTGGTTTCTTATTTTTCTTTTTGAATTCCAGGGAAACAAAAGAAGTCTTCAGATACAGAAGAAAGGGAAATTAATCTGGTATGTTTAATGTATCTGTTAAAACAGATACAATCTATGTTATCTTACTATTTATACATTTTTTAAAGTTAATTCTCTGCAATACTGACCATGTGCCAGGCACTGTTCTAAGTGCTATATATATTGACTTATTTTTAAAAATGTGTTTTTTTTTACATTCACCTCCATCTGCTGCAAAGATTCTTCAGGATTAACAAGTCTCAAAATAAGTGGTCCTTTAGAAGAGCATGGGTGGCAGTGTAGACTCTAGGCAGAAAACCCAAACTGAGCCGCATAACCTTGGCACTGCTCTTGGCCTGTTATGTGACTTCAGGCTATTCATTTATTCTTACAAAAATACCTTACAGTCTTTCTGGAAGACAGTTGAGAGTTAATGAAAGAATGAACCATAAATAACCATAAAATGGGGTGTGAATCGCACAAGCAGATAAAGAAGCATGATCACAGACCTAGTTACTATATGCAAAGTGAGTGCCTCATAATGTGTGTGGGCTCATCAAGACCTCCCAGAGAAGGAGAGGGTGTTTTGGAGGCAGTGCCATTTTCCTACAAGTTCTTGGCTTTATAACCTAAGGCCTTTCTTTTGAGTTCCTTTGTGTATAAACATTGGGACTCAAAAATGAATACAACATGAGGCAATATATTTCTGAAAAATTTTTTTATGAAACTCTAATTAAAAACAAATACTAGGGCCGCCGGGTGGCTCAGTTGGTTAGAGTGCAGTGCTCACAACACCAAGGTCGCCAGTTTGATTCCCACATGGACCAATGAGCTGCGCCCTCCACAATTAGATTGAATAAAAAATGACTTGACTTGGAGCTGAGCTATGCCCCCCACAACTAGATCGAAAACAACGACTTGACATGGAGCTGATGGGTCCTGGAAAAACACACTGTTCCCCAATATTCCCCAACAAAAAATTAAAAACATAAACAAAACCAAATACTATAGTCATAAATGAGGTACTGCAAAGGAACATGTGTGTGTTTCAGTAAACCAGAATTGAGATAAAGATGTTTGAAAGTTTCAGAAATGCCAGGCACATATAGCCAATAATTCTACATATAATATTAAATAGCACTCATCATTCCCTACCAGTTGCCTAATTTTAAATCAAATCAGATACATTCAACTTAATAAACGGGTATTAAGTTTTTAGTAAGTGTTAGTAGGCATCATTGTGATGTGTGCTAAGGCTTTGTTTACTCAAGGAGGGAAATTTTCTTAAATACTATTTTCTTTCTTCCTATAATGAACAATAACAGCAAACTACATACTGTTACAACCAGGCCTGGAAGCTATGAAACCATTTAAAACAATAATCTAAATAATTTACCGAGCAAATAAAGCCCAGGTTGGTTAAAATGTAGTCATATTTCTTCCTGTATAAACTGGGCAAATTATTTATGATTTGAACTTGAATTCAAAAGAAGTTTTTCTGTGCAAACAATTATTTGGGAATTTTGTTTTAAGATGCTCATATCTTTCACAGGAATTCACAGCTTTGACTTATCAAACATTTCATAAAATAAAGAGATGCCATATTAGGTCTTTGAGACTAAAGATTTCTTAAGAAGGAACTTGTATGAGAACCATGGAACAGAAATTCAAAGTAGAGAAAAGAACTGGTAAAAATATAAAGCCAAATTTCTCATCTTATTCCATCTTGGTCCTTTGAGAGTATAAAAGTGTTTGTATACTAAAAACCACTGAATTGCACAGTTAAAAAAGTGAATTTTAAGGTATGCAAATTATACCTCAATACATTTTTTTTTTTAAGTGCTTTGTAAACTGTAAAGTGTCAGACACACATAGAATAGGACAGCTGCTTTGGTGTTTGTCATCTCTTCCCACCCCAGCACGGTGTACTGGCCTTGCGACACCACCCACTTGGATGAGGTGCCCACAGGATAGGTTCAGCCACAGAGCATCGTATTTTCTTTCATCCCACTCATTCTAACACAGTTTTCCATGGAAACAAGCCATCTTTCAGGAAGGAGCCAGGTAACGGAGTTGGCAGACTTACACTGATTGAAAAGTACGACAGGGATCTTGTTGATCTATTGAGGATTTATAGCTATTTACTGGGTCACTTAACAGTCTTCTTCAGTGCTCCTCCAGAGACTTTATTCAGGCTCCTTTAAGCAGAGGCTGGGCCACTGTCAGTCTGAGCCAAGAGGCAGGGAAGTTTAAAGCCTGTCTCAGTCACCCAGCCTTAGTGGTGTTTCCTGGGCAGTCACCTCGTCAGAGGGAGGCAGTGTACTCAGCACTTGATACCTCATTTCTCAGGAGAGGGCCAGGCATGCTGTATGGTAGAACTCTGCTAAGGAGGAGGAGGAGACATACTACTGCAAACATCACAATAAGAACAGCAAAGGACCAGGGAAGGCATGGAGACTATCAAAGCACAAAATAACTATTATAAAGCACAAAAAAGTGGACGTCAACAGCATATATGAGGAAAAGTTGATTATTTCTCTCCACATATAATGACTCAATTTAGCCTACACTCAAAGTTTGCTAATGAATATGCACTATCACATCTTTAAATGGTAATGAAAGCAATCTTTTTCTTTCTCTTACAGGCTGATGTTCCCCAGCCCTTTCAGAGTCAGCAAACTGAAGTGGGCACCAGGCAAAATTCCCAAACACTAACATCAGAAACTAGAATTTATGATAACGAACCCTGGTTCGGGGTCCAGGAAGACCCCAGTCTTAAGGAAAACAAACAAAGCATTGTTTATGCTTCGCTGAACCACTCCATCATTGGAATGAACCCAAGACAGGCAAGACACGTAGAAGAAGCACCTACAGAATACGCTGCCATATGCGTGAGGAATTAAATCTGGTTCTGATCTCTCACTAGTGATCATTGGATGATCATCATGTCAGCACCGTTATCTAATACCAACAGAATGTCAAATAGTATTTCATGACCTGAGAAGTTTCACTTTAAGGAGGTTCATGTTGGTGCTTGGGTCTTAACGGTCCGTAAAACAAATGACTAAAATTTCTCCCAGAAACTTCTCTGGGAGTCTTTTATATTATAGCCATGAACAACAAAATCTTCTCTCCAAAACTGAGTGATATCACAAATAGAAGAGTAGCAGAATATTTAAACTTAGCTACATTTTACCCAGCATACAAACTCAGTATTTTCTTTGGAGCTATCAGAAACACACGTAGGAAAGAGAGACATGTGTTTCCGGATCAATTCACTACACACTCTTGAAAAAGAATGTCCCCATTCGACTAACTAACCATAAATAGAGTAATGATAGTATGTTTCTTTCCAGTCAATCTTTGATAATAAGATATTTTCCTCTGTCAATCTAATATTGGGGTTTCTTAAATGTAAAAGAGAGATAATTTTAGCATTGATGATATAAGACAAGAATGGAAAGAATAAATTGTGCAATAAAGATGTGGAATATGCTAACTGGGTGTGGGCAGATGTTCCCACACCGGACAAACAAATGCTTGTATCTACCCTGTTAGACTGCCAAGCAAATAGATGTAGTAATGGAGCAATTAATCTATAGTACATTTATGAACAAAGTGATAACTCGGTGTTTGGGTCACATAGACTAAGGTATATGAATTGACGTAATGCTGCTGAATTAATATACGAGTGGGTGTCTGAATAAACATAAAACTCAGCAAGAGTAGTTATCATCAGGCGAATGTGGATTGATGGCTTAAACTGCTTCACGGTTGAGCCGATGGGAAAATAAAAGCACCATTAATGGAAAGGAGAAACGTCCAGAGTATTCTGTTGGCCAATATGGGTCAACATACTTCTATTCACCACATCTGTATCTTGCTGTTCTTCTTACTAAGGAATCAGGGCAAATCATACACAATAAACTAGCATAGTTTGATAATCATTTGTTTTAACCATATGAGGTTGCGGCCACTTAAAAGTATAGCAAGAAGATATGGGCTCCATTTTCTGAATTTCCAAAGTACTTGAGTCTAATTGTTTAAAAAATAGCCTACAACTTTTTTCAACTGCTTGGGGCTATTAGGTTTCTCAGGTGCTGCTACTGACTAATGCAATAGACCTCATACAAAGTGGATAGTAAAGGTTAGGATCCATTTGAACAAATATAGAGCTGCTGCACAAATGAATGTGGGGTGTGTGTGTGTGTGTGTGTGTGTGTGTGTGTGTGTATTAGTGTGTGTATTAGTGTATAGAAGGAAGGGTAGGTGACTGACAGAAACAGTAAAAGAAAAACTGACAAAATTGACATACCATTTCAGTTTGCTAAAGAAACTAAAAATACTAGAGTAAATGAGTCATTAAAGAAAATGTATGAAAATCATGTATGGAATTATGGGGATAGAAGTATGACAGCCCATAAAAGTTTTTTCCCAAAAAGACAAAACAAATTTTGTGCCAGAGCCTTTCTTACAAACACTGGCATTAAGATTTTGCCCCTTAAATTGGGGTTGCAGGTATTGTTTCAGAGTTATTGTTATCTAGCCAGTATGATATCATTATTCCTAGGATTTTGAGCAACCAGTACTATATTTCTTTTTCAGCCAAGCTGCATTTATGGGCAGCTAACGTAAAAAAGATACCTTAGAGCAGCTACTGGTGGTGTTCTTAAAAATAGAAACAGGAAGTATGGGGAGGATACATTTAGCTGTCCTTATCAGATAAACACACAAAGCTGAACAGTTCCTTCAAAATTTTCTTGAATTGAAACAAAACAAATTTCTGTCTATTGTTGAGAATATCCTTGACATGTCTTACAGTAAAGATAATGTTGATAACGATTTCATCTCTGTAAATGATTTATACTGATATTTGTACAATGCTGCCAAAATCACAAATCATATATGTTTTTATTCCTTCTTAATTAAAAATGTCAGAATTCTATCTGTATTTCACAAATAAATCTATTTCAGTATTGTCATCGGGAAGGATGTTGTACTTCAGCTCTTTGTCTTCTTGAAGGAAAGAATCAGTCAAGAGAGAGTTTGTGCAGCATAGGACAGCAAGAAGTTTATTAGTAAAAGCATGTACACTCCGAGACATGGAGGGGGCTGACCCAAGAGAGGGAAGCAGCCTCTCCTTACATTATGTGAGGGTTTTTATCTCTATGGGTAGAATTGTCCCGGCCCCTCCGCCCCCGACCCCAGTACCTCTCATTCTCCCAGCTGGAGTGCTTCATACTCCCTTCTTGTTCCCAAGTTTGTCTGAGCTCATTGCGATGGCCCTGAGAAGCGGAGTGTATATTCTGATAAGCAGGATGGTTTCTTTCTCTCTCTAGCTTCTAACAACACATCCCTTTGATTTAGAAGCATTTGTGAACCTGGAATCCTGCTGGCCTAGTCAGGCACTGGTACCCAATGTGAGGGCAGCTGCAAGAGTCTTGATCTAAGTAGGAGCAGCTGCAAGGGGCTTTCTAACCAGGTTAGGTCTCTCCTTCTCCTGCTCATTTCTATCTATTTACCTACCCTATCAGTATTATTTGCATGGCCTATTTCATTAATGAAATATAAGAAAAAGAATATGTAGATAATTTAATGATTTTCTGCAAAATTTAAGCTTGTTGATTGTTACCAATAAGAAGATAAAGTTATTAAAACTTATTTGGAATCAATTTGGTATCGGCTTTTGTACCAGAAAGTGTGCGGAAATGAAATAGAAGAGTGATTTTCAAATCTTACGGCACATAAAAACAACTTGAAGAACTTGCTAAACTTTGGATTACCATCTCTCAGCACTAAGAAGTTCTGATGCAGAAGATCCAAGATAAGGCTCTATAATCTTCACCGTTTAAAGACAGCCCAGATAATTTTGATACAGCTTTCCCAGTGCAGAGGCTAGTTTGGTACGGATGTGGGACAAGAGCAAGATGCTGGTGATAGCGGACCCTATCTACAGTAATGACCCCAATAAAAGGCTTTTTGGAGGGGAGAGCAAGAAGAGCCTCAGAAGGGGATCCCTGTCACTGACTGTCACTCATTGTCTCCCATTAGCACTTAATTAATCCTTTGTGGAAAATGGTCCTGCCTGCTGGAGGAAGTAATGTATTGCTGGTGCGTTTCCATCTAGAGTTGGTGTGACCATCTAGACAGTGGGCCAGTGGTCTAATCTCCTGTCCTTATACCCAAATACATGTACACACACACACACACACACACACACAATATTTTGCCCACCAATGAAGATTTTCTAGGCCTCAGAATTGATTTTCTGGCCTGATCATATTTATTAATCTATCTCTCTCTCTCTATATATATATACTTTTTAAAAGAGCAGTTTTAGGTTCAGCAAAGCTGAGCAGAAAGTACAGAGAATTTCCATATGCCTCCTCCCCCCACACATGCCTCCTCCCCATCATCAATTTCCTGTACCAGAGTGGTTACAATCGTGAACCAACACTGACACATTATTATCAACCAAAGTCTACGGTTTACATTAGGATTTACTCTTGCTGTAGTCTATGGGTTTTGACAAATGTATAGTGAAATGTATCCTTTACCACAATAATATACAGAAAGTTTCACTGCCCTAAAAATCTCCTGCGCTCCACCTATTATTTATCCTTCCCTCTCCCCCAAGCTCCTGGCACCCACTGACCCTTTTACTGTCTCCATAGTTTTTCCTTTTCCAGAAAGTTGGAACCATACAGTATGTAGCCTTTTTAGGTTCTACAGTTTATGTATCCAATAACCTACTGAAGTACATCTTGGTTGTTTCCAAATGTTGGCAAATTATGACTAAAGCTATAATCATCTGTGTACAGGTTTTTGTGTAGATATCATTTTTCAACTCATTTGAGCAAATACCAGGGAACATGATTATTGGCTCATATGGTAAGAGTCTGTTTAGTTTTATAAGAAACTGCCGAACTGTCTTCCAAAGTGGCTATACCATTTTGCTTTCCCATCAGCAATGAATGATGGGTTTCTGTTGCTCCACATACTAACCAGCATTTGGTGTTGTCAGTGTTTCAGTTGGTCCATTCTAATAGGTGTGTGGTGGTTTCTCATTATCTTAATTTTCAATTTCCTAAGGACATACGATGTTGATGATCTTTTCATATGTGTATTTGCTATCTGTGTACCTTCATGGTAAGATATGTGTTAAGGTATTTGGCCCATTTTTTAATTGGGTGGTGTGTTTTCTTATTGTTGAATTTTAAGAGTTCTTTGCATAGTTTGAATAAGAATCCTTTATCAAATATGTCCTTTGCAAATATTTTCTCCCAGTTGTGGCTTGTCTTCTCATTCTGTTAATGGTCATATCATTTGTAGCGATGATTTGTTATTATGTCTGCTGCCAATATTAGACTGTAGGCTTCTTATGGGCAAACATTATATCCCATTCCTCTTTAGTTGCTTTTCCCAGTGCTTGGCCCATAGTAGAATTAAATAATGTTTCAAGAATGAAAGATTGTGTTTCTGAAGTGAGTCGTCTATTTCCTTGCTATTCAAAGGATGGCCCTCAAATGAATTGCATGGGCACCCCCTGGCAGTTGCTAGAAATGCAGAATCTCATGCTGTGCTGCTAAATAAGAATCTTCATTTTCACAAGATCCCTCAAGAGATTTGTGAAGCCCATGTTACCCCAGTGGGAGTCGGGTGTGGCAGGAAGCCAAGTCATTAATTTGGAAAGTTCTATTTTAGGCAGTAACAGGAAAGGCCTAACCACTCAACCCAGAAAGTAAAAATGGCAAGTAAGAAAGAAAACATTACCAGTTTACAGAAGGCTTGTGCTGAACTTGAGAACACAGGAATTGAAAATCCTGTGCTAGAAATCAAGATACAGTTTCAAGATACAGTTTCAAGATACAGTTACAAGTTCTGGGGATCGATCTTTAAAAACAGGCCCTATTCTGAAGTTAGTCAGGGTAAACATTCCATGGGAATCACTTTATCTGCAAACAATCTATGACCACATATTGGGCACCAGACAACTTTGATAAGTTCTGAGGTGACGTGGTTGAGAAAGATTCCATTCCTGCCTTTCATTGTTTACAGTGTAGATGAAGAGGTAGAAACTAAAAAAAAAAATTACTGACGGTTGAATTCTATCACGGAGATAAGTGAAAAGTGTTATGAAAATGCCATGACTGTATGCTCCTTTCCCTGTAAGGACCATTTATATTCACGTTATTAGAATCTGCGGTCCTGAGACATTGTTTGGGGTGTTTGAGGGAACCTAATTGATCAGAGCCTTTTGTCTTTACAGGTTCTTAATCATTTGAAAAATAAAAGAGTCAGAGTAGAGAACATATTAATAGGAAAGGTGAATTGGCAAGCATTGTTTAGGTCCAAAGACATAATTAGTTTCCTACCAATCTCTCCACCTAAATACTGCTTGACTTTGGGACCCAATAATAGGAAGAATTAGGTCTAAAAAGAGATACCCAACCAGACAAGTGGGAGATGTCAGTCTGCCTAAAATCTACTTAACTACAAATGAATGAGAGCCAGGGATGTTATGACAACTTCTTATTGCAACACCAACTTGAGGGACACTGGAGAAAGATTTAAGCTGTCTGAACCCTATAATATACACAAGAAGGCTCTATCATGTCTTAGATCTGTCTGCCGAAACTGAGTTAGCAATGGGATTAAGCCCTGTGTAACTGTGGTAATGCTCTGAATTCTCAGTTATAAATTCTGGGCCATCAGTAGAAGGAAGGAATCAGTACTGGCAGGGATCTGAAACTACATCGAAAAGGATAGTACACATGATGATATCAAAGACAGATCATGAAATGGTCATCAGGGTAAATATGTATAGGAGAATACCAAAATGACCAGGCTATAATCAAGAGGTCCGTAAGCCAAATAACAGTGACCAGAGATTAGGCATGAGGTATAGGAAACTAGCATAAGGCCCAACAACATGAATGGATGTGATTCTGAGCCAATTGTATTTGAATGCAGGAGTCTCTAACATTATTACTTAGGCTTGATTCCAGAGTGGGGTGGGTGTAAAATAGAAGGTAAGACAGATATAGAAGATATAAAGAAAATAGAAGATAAAGACAGATATGCAGACTTGTCTGGAGAAGGGAATTGAGGCTAGAAAACCTGGAGGTTGCTACAGTAGCAACAGTGATAGGAGAAGACAACGGGGTCAGGCAGACCTGAGATTTCTCATCACAACTCCATCTTCCTTTCCCTTTAGAAGTATCAGTGTGTTGCAAAAACAATGACAAACAGTGATGAAGCCAACGAACGGAGAGCTCCAGAGACTCAGGAGTGAAATCATTGGACCAAAATTTCAGTTAAGGGTAAGACCCACATCTCATAAGTTTAAAAACCACCTTGGGGAAATCAGAGGATATCCCACTTGCTAAAAACCACATATCATACAATACGTCCTAGTTTTAACCTCTTTTGGTGACAAGTCTTTTTAAAATATGCTGACTTTGTGGTATATGATTCTATAGGAGACCAGAAGAGCCTCACAATTCAAACAATTTGTTATTTTCTTTTTTTGGGTAAAATAGTAAAATACACTGCCCTATTCTGCATTGTAAATATCTTTAGTATCTTACAGCATCTCAGAAACCTCAAAAATGGCATCAGTTGTAGATATATCTACATATACACATACACACACATACATATAACACATACATATACACATACATAAGCATAGGCACAGACAAATAAATGTGTGTGTGTGTGTGTGAGATCTTAAAAACTAAAAACTAAAATTAGGTCAAAAAGGTAGAGCCTTTATGAATGAGATTAGTGTCTTATAAAAGAGACCTCATAGAGATCTCTAGGCCCTTCTACCGTGTGAACATACAAGAGGGAGTCTGCACCCTGAAGACAGCCCTCACTCAACCATGCTGGCTCCCTGATTTTGGACTTCCAGCCTCCAGAACCGAGAGAAATACAAGTTTGTTGCTTAGTACCACCAGGTTTATGGTATGTTGTTCCAGCAGTCTGACTAGGCTAAGACAAGAAGGTTTCATATAAAACTCTTCTCCCCATGAAAGTGTATACATTCAACAACAGGAAATGACACGCCTCTCTCTCTCTTTCATAAACCATGTGAAAAAAAAGTGATTATATTCCCACTCACAGGATGGAAAGTACAGCACAGGGAATATAGTCCCTGGTGTAGTAACAGCGATATACGATGTTAAACGGGTAGTAAATTGGAGGGTTATTACTTTGTGAGGAATGTAAATGTCTAATTATTACGTTGCTTTGTATACCTGAAACAAACAAAAAAATTTTAAAAACTTTAAAACAGTGAAAAAAAGAGAAGTGAAAATAATCATTTAAAAGAGTTGTATTTTGTAAGCCTAAGTAGAAAATAAAATCATTCTGATAGCCATTAGATTTAGGCTGTTGTAGGAGCCTGGCCAGAGCCCTCGACTGGGCCTCTTTACATTAATATCTATCAGCATGTTCAGCCAGGGGTGGTAAAAGAAGGTGGCTCCCTGGGTATAAACTGCCATCCATTGTACCTTTAGTGTTCCTTCTGGGGCACATGTGGGAGGGAACGGATTAGCCTAAATCTGATGGCTAAATACATCAGAGGGATGTAATTGAAGGACTGGACCTCAAAAAACATAATGCCTGAACTTCCAAAAGGATGATCTTCAGACATTGAACTTGGCTTCACCTGATGGAAATGCCTTGGGGTTGCTTTATACCAATTGTTTATATAGGGTGAGTGGGTGGGCAGCTAAGTTAGAGGCTGCAGAGAAGTCAGGCAGTAGAGGGTCCCAGGGGAGTCTTACGTCTATTCCTGGTTCACAACTCCAACAGCAAAGTTTCCTTCTCAATCTGGTCGATTTCTCACTCAGAATGGGCAGGATCAGCTCCAGTGGTGTGCGGCGAAAGGGCTATCTGGAGGCCTGGAATGCAGAAATTCTGTCAGGGGAAATACTCTCTTGTCCCACGTTTACTGTAACCATGTCTGAGTGATTTATCGCCATATTAACAGTTAAGGTTTTTTGACAGATCTGTTGACTGAGAGAAAGCTCAATGAGCTAAGAAAAGAAAATGTTCATAACAAACAAAACTGGCTGAAGTAGAATTTAAATTCCAGCTTTTCCCAAGTGGCCCTTTTGGTTCTGCTGTTCCACACACAGCCCTGAGTACAGGTCCTAGAGTATCAGAGGGTTCCCCGGGTCATCGGGTCTCAGAGGAATAGAAGGGTTAAGCTGTGAGGTCTCAGGGATTTAGTCACATGTGGGCTTGATTCAGCTTTCAAAGTGGCCAAGCCCAATCCCAGACCACAGCAGGACATTTGCCTGTGTTATCTCTCTTTCAAAGTTAGTTTGATTTATCTTGTTTTCGTTTTTTTTTTGTTTTTTTTTTCATTTTCATTAAATTTACTGGGATGCATTGGTTAGTAAAATTATATAGGTTTCAAGTGTAGAATTCTATAATACATCTCCTTCCATCACCATATATTTGACCCTCTGCACCCTCTTTTACTACCCCCCCCATCCTTGGGTAACCACTGAACTGTTGTCTGTGTCTAGGAGTTTTTGTTTGTTGGTCTTCACCCTTTTATCAATAATGTTATGACTTTCAATGTCCATCACTTTTTAAAATACCCTTGGGTTTATAAAAAAAACAAAGAGAGCTGGCCTCAAGCCCTCTTTGAAGTGGTTCTTCATCACACTGTACTCAACCACATCCCCAGAGTACCACAGTGATAAGTGATAGAAATCAGAAAGTAAGTGAAAGTTTGACCAACTTATACCAAATAAAGACTTGGTAAATTTTGGACCAGCTACCAAATCGTATGATTAAATTTTAATTAATGGATCAGATCTACTAATACTACCAACCACTATGTTTACAATATATGGATAATGAAAAGACATTAATTATTGCCATTGTTCTCATGGAGATTTGTGTAATGTTGCTACCAATCTATGAATACCAAAACGCCATTCCAGCATTTCTAATGGTATATATGGGTCAACATTTCTTGACAGATGGGATTTCGTGGTTTATATATAATAGGAAGAGCATTTCTAACATATCCTTGGATAATTAAATTAAAATTAAAATTATATACTATAATTAAAATTCATATGCAATTAAATTATAATTAAAATTATATATTATAATTAAAATTCACATTCATATATGTATTGTATATATACATATATACATATATATATATATATATATCATCTTATAGATACCATTTAGGATTAGAAGCTGCCATTTAATATTGACATTTTGAGAGTTTCATGTGCATCAGTTAAGAATTTTCTGACTAATTCCCTTGATTAGTGGTGTGTAGTTACCTGTGGTGTGAGCTTTATCCTGTGAATCATTTATTTGCAATTTTAGATGAGTTAATGATTGTTCATTCTTTGTTTCTTCATTGCTATGACTTTAACCTCAGCATTCTTGAAACACAATTCAAATAGTGTTTCAACTATAGAGGGGTCAAAAGTACAGGAAATTTTACTCTCCAGCTAATTCAGGGGAGGATGTGATTAATATATGAAACACTCTGAAGCAACCAGGAAAATTTAAGAATAGGAATTAAATGGTGCATAAATGCACAAGACTCAGAGTAGGACAAATTATGCAAATATTAGAAGAAAAAAGGAATAAAATACTTGATAGGATTGTAAAGGATTGGGGCAATATGATGATCAAGTCCATGTGTCAATATGTCTAGGCCATGGTACCAATATATTTGGCCAGTATTATTTTAAAGATTCTGTGAAGGTATTTGGTAAATGAATTTAACATTTAAATCAATAGACTTTGAGTTAAGCAGATTGAGCTCCATAATCTGAGGGTGGGCCTCATCTAATCAGTTGAAGGCCTTAAGAGAAAAGGACTGACCTCTCCCAAAATAAATGGTATTCCACTATCAGATGGCCTTTGGATTACAACTGCAACATCAACTTTTCCTTGGGTCTCCAGCCTTTTAACCCACACTGAAGATTTTGGATTTGCCAACCTCCACAGTCATGTGAGACAATTACTTAAATCTCTCTTTCATTATATAGAACAGAACATATATAGAGATATGTATATCTCCTATTGTATCTGTTTCTCTGGAGAACCCTGATAAATGCAGGAAAATTTCAAAAAGCAAATCACTTTGGCAATTTAACATAGTTTATTGCTAAAAAGAAAAACTCTCAGTTTTGCTACTTCATTTCTGAAGCTGAAGATTAAAAATCCATGATTTTTTTAAGTTCTACTCAACTATAATGCAGTGTCAATAACCCTAAAAACTATTCTGTCAATTATATAAATTGGTTTACTTTCACTTCTCATTCTTTCAGTCAAAGAAGAATTTAAGTATTGTTTATTTTTCCAAAGGATTTGTTTTTGTCTTATCTGAGATGTCTCATTGATTGCTTATTTCCCGGCTTTCCCCTTTTCCCTTGTGTTTGAGAATCAAGCCATAATTAGAGCTCAATCTGCCCTAATAATGCCGAGGGAATGAAAATAAGGTAAACCAACTTGAAAACTGAAACTGTTCTCATGAATTATGATGACTATTTACCAGAAAAGAAGTAATCACTTCCTGAGAAACTACAAATATTCTAGGATCCTACAAACAATCCCCACAATAATGATGACTTTTTTTTGCCAATGATAAACTGAATCCTGAAAACATTTCCTCAGTACTCCATACATTCATTTATGCCGCAAAAGTACACTGGCTTTCAAGTGAGAATAAAGTAGGAAGATGTGTAGGACATGCCCTCTACATTTAAGAAAGTTATAGTCCAAGAAAGGAAAGATGTGGAGATAACAGTACAAGAGCATTAGAGGCACAGTGATGAAAGTATGTATAATACATAACGTGCATATTGGAGATCAATTTTATAATCTTTATATAGAAACAAAGAAAGGCTGGCTCTAGACTTCATTCCACAATCACCTCGGATTGGGCAACGGTAGTGATTATTCAAAAGGAATGGCTGTAAAAAGTTCAAATTATATAAATTCTTGTGACAATTTTTCTACCACCAGAATTTTAAAAATTCTACTCTAATGGGTGAGGGCCCATATTTATCAGTATGCTTACCCTTACTAAATCTGTGTGCTTCCACTTGTCTGAGGGATCCCAGAGTGCAGTCTATTTCATTTTACAAAACACACCAACTTGCCTTGTATTATACACCTGTCACTTCACCAACAACATTTCTAAACTATTTTTAGTTTCCTCTTTAATTCATATTTGGAGTTCTCAAGCCAGTTATGTGTTTAAGAAATAGATGGAATAGAGTATGTGTACTGGATGGTGTTGCCTCCTCTCCCAAAATGCCTTTACCGACAACTACACACATCCCCAAGCTGTTATAAGTGTGGACTGCTAATGGCTCACAGCCTCCTACCTGCCCACTTCCTGGGAGAAAGGCCCTTAGATGATGCCAGTCACTTCTCAGGAATATTACCAACTCCCTCGCCACAGCCTATGGCCAATGACTGACTTGATCCTAAATATGATAGATTAACTCCTTACCTTAACCATTTTGCCGCAATGGTCGGATATATCCGAATGAATATTTCTATCTGCTGACTGTGGATGGAAACTCCCAGAAAGGAAGTTTAGGAAAGTAGACGTACATTTTTCTATTTTTTTGCATTTTTCAAGAATGAATAACAGTAGGAAATTTTTATACATAAAATTAATATCATTTATATACAAAGCAGCTCAAATTGTTATTAAATGCATGAAATAGTCAAAATATCAACTTTTTGTTTTTTGTGGATTTCTGACACATTTTGGGGAAAAAACACTTGAAATCAATTAATGCAATGAAAGAGTTAAGTTGGGGGATAACTCTGTATTGCAATTTATGCTCTAGTACACCCTCACCCCCAGGGATCCAGCCAAAGCCACTGTGTACCTGAGGTCACATCCTGTTTACCTTTTTCCATTTCCTTCTTCTGCTTCATACTCTTTCTAAAGATTTGTCTGAACAGTACTCCCGCAATATATCTTATGCACATGAATCCCTTTCTTAGGCTCCATTCCTAGGAAATCTAACCAATCTCAGTTAATCTCGTAACTGATAATTGTGTGTTTTATTTGTCTTATAGAAAAGCAGGCTGAGGGCAAGCGGCAGCTCATGATTGTTGCAGCTTTGGACAGAAATCAAATACATTACTCAACAGATACCTCTCAAGTTTTGAACTCAAAAGCTGCCCATTTGAAAAACAATTGCTAGCTTATTCTTTGGCCTTGGTCAAAACTGCCCTGATGGTAGAAAACATCAACTAATTTGAGGCCAGTGATACAGATCATGTCTTGAATGATGCCAGAGAGACGGCCCAGTAGGGAAGAACTAGCCCTCAGACTCTCTTATACAGTGGAAGTGGTATACTCAAGAGCGTGTCAAAGGGGCTGTCTGGGGATGTCCAGCACATACAGGAAGGAGCAAGTTGATTTATTGCCTGTAGGGACAATGATAGAGGTTTCTGGGGATCTTCCTAGCCCCGTCACTGTCAGAACCTTATGATTTTCTTCCAGCTAAAACAAGGCCTAGATTACTGACTTTGTTCATTGTTCTCTGATTGGAGTTTCTGGATTGAGGGCTATGTTCCTGTGTGAAAATCAGCAGCACCCAAAGAGGGATAGCCTTAAAGGGAGAAGTCAACACAAACCTGTACAATGGGCAGAGGAGGGGTTGTTTATTTAACATTAGAAGCGGTGTAAAACTTTGGATACTTATAAACTGTGGCTATAGCCATTGGCCTTGCTTCTATGGCCAGGCAAATGAGACCTACATGAATGAACATAAAGAACATCCCTATATGAGGAACTCAGTTTTTTAATTTCCTGTAGAAACTTAGAGGGAAAATTGAAGTGAGTCATGCCCATGGAAAAACCTCAGTTGCTGGATCAGAAAGGGAGTAGACGACTAAGGCATGTAGCTTTAGTCATATCCCTAGCTAGAAGCTACCTGGGCCCCTGAAATAAATAGGGATAAAGGAACTCACATCATGAATTGATGGGCTAATTTGATAAGAAACAACATGTTTGTCTATAAGAAAGGAATGCCTTGAAGAGGCTTGGGTAAGATTGCTTGAGGCAACTGCCTGTGCAAGGTTGGTTTATAGATTGCATTCTACCATTACTGGTAGTCCCAGCATCCTACAAGTGGGTTTTAACTAGAATTGAGATTACATTGTAATGGGTTTGCTCATCCTGTAATAGAAGCAACCTTGGAGAATACAATTAAAGGTCTGGAAGAGCAAGTTTGGCTCAGTTGGATATATTTGTCCTGATTAAGGTACATGTTTTTCTTCTACAAATGTATAGAAATGAACAAAGAAAAATAATATTGCGTGGCTATCCCACATTCCTGATTTCATTGAAAAATTAGAATGGAATTTGAAACACTTGTTTCTCAAAAGTTGAAAGGAAAGATTTTTAAGGGTCATGTTAGTTATTCAAATGATTGACTGTAAGGGAAAGTAAAGTGAATACTCCACTGAAACTATTTCTAAGATCTGGAGATGGGAAACATGGGTGGGAGAGAATGTAATTACGTACTTTACAAATTTTCCACATCACAAAATTTTTCTATTTTTCTGATCTCATGATATGATACCAGGCTTTGGTTTCAATTTACATGTGCCCAAGAAAGGTAATATAAATTAACAAGACATAATACCTATGCTGTTAATTTTGACAGTGTGTATTCCGAAAGGTACTTTTGGGTAGGTCATCACTTCACCCTATGTAACCAAATTTGGGCTAAATGTAAATATAATTCCATTTCCAAGCAACAGATATAGTCTTATATTCCTCTATCATTCAAATACTATGACATTTGGAACAGACATCAAGAAGTTGTTGACAGGGGCCGGCCCAGTGGCTCAGGCGGTTAGAGCTCCTGAAGGCTGCCGGTTCAATTCCCACATGGGCCAGTGGGTAATCAACCACAAGGTTGCCAGTTTAATTCCTCGAGTCCAGCAAGGGATGGTGGGCAGCACCCCCTGCAACTAAAATTGAACACGGCACCTTGAGCTGAGCTGCCGCTGAGCTCCCGGATGGCTCAGTTGGTTGGAATGCGTCCTCTCAACCACAAGGTTGCCGGTTCGACTCCCACAAGGGGTGGTGGGCTGTGCCCCCTGCAACTAGCAATGGCAACTGGACCTGGAGCTGAGCTGCGCCCTCCACAACCAAGACTGAAAGGACAACAACTTGACTTGGAAAAAAGTCCTGGAAGTACACATTCTTCCCCAATAAAGTCCTGTTCCCCTTCCCCAATAAAAAATAAAATAAATAAAATAAGAAAGAAGTTGTTGACATAGGTCATTCCTGACTTCAGTTTCCCTTACAAAAGATCACCTAGCAACTATCCAGGGACAAGACACCACTGAGAAAATCCCAGAATCCTGGGGGTGAGGCTGAAGCATACCCCTGGACCACAGAGATCCACAAGGACCACATTAGCTGGATAAGAGGAACAGCTACACTCTGGCCACATCTCCCCTACCCCAGGCTGGCACTTCCCTTCACCTTACGGGTCCCCTGGGCCACAGTTTCTCCAGTGGGAAAAAGACAGCCTAAGATGAACATACAACTCCTCCAGTGTTGCAGGACACTTCCTGGGAGGCCTACTCAGGTCTCGCTTCACAGAAATCACTGGAGGAATCTGCAGGGCTTTATCACTGGGGATCAGATAGAGACAGAAAAGTGGGGCAAGGCTCAAAACAACGAGTACTCACATCTTGGGGGACCACATTTTTCTTCACAGCAGTGCCTGAGCAAGGATCCCAGCCAGAGCTCTGACTATCTGCAGAGCTGAGCCAGGGGCCCCATTTGGCCAGGGAATGCAGTGGGCAGTTCTACCTAATCCAGGTCCCTAACCAACAAGCCATGCATTCAATAGAGCCCATTCTATGGCTCCCCCAGGCAGGGAAGCATACTTGCAGCCCTGTTCAACAGCTGAGTGTAGCCTCTAGTCCAGGGGTGGAGAAGAGGTGGTGATGTTGGGAAAATAGATGAAGGTAGTCAAAGGGTACAAACTTACAGTTATAAGATCAGCAAGTTCTGGTAATGTAATGTATAAAATGGTGACCATAGTTAACAATACTGTATTGTATATTTGAAAGTTGCTAAGAGAGTAGATCTTAAAAGTTCTCACCTAAAAAGAAAAATTGTAACTATGTGAGGGGATGGATGTGTGAACTAACTTTTTTGTGGTAATCTTTTTGTATTGAGTACATATATCAAATCATTACATTGTGCACCTTTAAACTTGCACAATGTTATACGTCAGTTATATCTCAATAAAGCTGGGGAAAATTTTTTTAATCAAATACTGTGACTTCTTCCTGGAGGTGGAGCCAAGGAGAATCCATTACTATAACTGCTATTCTTAACAGCTATGTGGGTAAATAATACATCTGCTGAGTCAAAACATTCAGCTATGGAGGGAAGTATATGTGCTTTAAAAAGGTAATAATTTAAACCAGTGAGCAATCACAGGTTTAAATTATTATTAAGAAGGAAAAGGCACTTATAAAAGGATAACAATACCAGGGAGGAATACAATTATGCTGTTTCCAGTAGAGCATCTCAGAGCAAGACAATGATATTCTTTTTTTTTAAAGATTTTTATTTAAAAAATATAGCTAACGTACAATATTATACTAGTTTCAGGGATACACCAGTTATTCAGCATTTATATTCCTAAAGAAGTGATCACCATGATAAGTCCAGAAATCATCTGACACCATATCATGCTATCACAATATTATTGACTATATTTCCCATTCTGTATGTTACAGCTCCATGACTTTATACCTGGAAATTTGGACCGCTTGTTCCCCTTAACATTCCCCCTACCCTTTTTAATTTTTCAATTACAGTTGACATTCAGTATTATTTTATATTAATTTCAGATGTATGGCGTAGTAGTTAAACATTTATATCATTGAAGAAGTGACCCCCCTGACTAGTCTAGTACCCACCTGGCACTATGCATTGTTATTACCATATTATTGTCTGTATTCCCTATGCTTTACTTTACATCTCCATGACTATTTTGTAATACCAATTTGTGCTTCTTAATCTCTTCTCTTTTTTCACCCTCTCCCACCCCCTCCCCACTTGGCAACCATCACAATGTTCTCTGTACCTATGAGTTTGTTTCTGTTTTACTTGTTTGTTTATTTTGTTCTTTAGATTCCACATATAAGTGAAATCACATTTCATTTGTCCTTCTCTCTGACACACTCCATTTAGCACATTACCTTCCAGATCTATCCATGCTGCCAAAGATGGAAAGAACCCATTCCCTTCCATGGCGAAGCAATATTCCATTGTATATATGTACCATCTCCTCTTTATCCATTCATCCATCGATGGACACCCAAGCTGCCTTCACAGCTTGGACATTATAAAAAATGCTGCAATGAGCTTATGGATACACACATCCCCTCAGAGTAGTGTTTTGGGGTTTCTTTGGACAAATACCCAGAAGTGAGATTACTGGATCCTTCTTTGTCTCTTACAGCCTTTGTTTTAAAGTCCATTTTGTCTGGTATAAGTACTGCTACTCCAGAATTTTCTTTTTCATTTCCATTTTTATGAAATATCTTTTTCCATTCTTTTACTTTCAGTCAGTGTGTCTCTTTCAATCTGAAGTGAGTCTTTTGTAGGCAGCATATGTAAGGGTTCCGTCTTCTTATTCATTTAGTCTCCCTATGTTTTTGATTGGAGCATTTAATCCATTTACATTGAAAGTAATTGTTGCTAGATATGTAGTTGTTGACATTTTATTATTCAGAGTTTTGATTTTTTTTTTTCATCTTAAAGAAGTTTCTCTAACATTCCTTGTAATACCGGTATGATGATGATGAACCCCTTTAGCTTTTTCTTCTCTAGGAAGCTCTTTATCTGTCCTTCCATTTTAAATGATAGCCTTACTGGGTAGAGTAATCTTGGTTGTAGATCCTTGCTTTTCATCACATTGAATATTTCGTGTCAATCCCTTCCTGCTTGCAGTTTCTGTTGAGAAATCAGCTGACAGTCTTATGGGAGCTCCCTTATAAGTCACTAGTTGCCTTTCTCTTGCTGCTTTTAGGATTCTGTCTTGTCTTTAACCTTTGTCATTTTAATTATGATGTGTCTTGGTGTGGGCCTGTTTGGGTTCATCTTGTTTGAAATTGTCAGCAATTCCTGGGCTTGTATGTCTGTTTCTTTCACCAGGTAAGGAAAGTTTTACATCATTATGCCTTCAAATAGATGTTCAATTCCTGGCTCTTTCTCTTTTGCTTCTGGTACCCATATGATGCGAATGTTGGTATGCTTGATATTGTCCCAGTGGTCCTTTAAACTATTCTCATTTTCTTATATTCCTTTATTTCTTTTTGCTGTTCTGATTGGGTGTTTTCTGCTGCCTTATCTTCCAAATTGCTGATTTGATCCTCTGCTTCATCTAGTCTGCTAGTGATTCCTTCTAGTGCATTCTTCATTTCAGTTATTGTAGACTTCATTTCTGACTGGTTCTTTTTCATGGTTTCTACATCCTTTTTTATGCTCGCTCTGTCTTTGTTGAAGTTCCCACTAAGTTCCTTGAGCATCCTTATAACCATTGCTTTGAAGTCTGTATTTGGTAGGTTGCATGCCTCCATTTTATTTAGTTCTTTTTCTGGCATTTTCTTTGGTTCTTTCATTTGGGACACATTTCTTTGTTTCCTCATTTTGGGTGGCTCTCTGTGTTTGTTTCTGTGTATTATGTAGCTCTTCCATGTCTCCCAGTCTTGGCTGGGTGCCCTTATGTAGTAGGTGCTCTGTGGGGCCCAGTGGCACAGTCTTCCTGGTCACTAGAGCTGGGTGCTCTAGTTACTTACAGAATTCCTTTTTTGATCCTCCAACTTCCTACATCGCAGAAAAACTTTATAAAGATCAAATGAGATAATTATGAGAAAAATCCTTTGGAAACTGCAAAATGTCATGCACATGCTTACTATTATAGGAAATCATTTTGAACAGGTTGATATCTAATGAAGGAACACAATCTCTGCTTCTTATATTTATGAAAAAGGAAATGAATTTTTACTCCATTCAACAGGGGACATTATGTACAAAACACTTCTATTTCTCTGCCACTTCCTCACACCTTCCTATGAGAAGAGGAGTAATATATGTACCTGGTTAATTGGTGAGAGGAAATTGAACTTCTGGGTTTGCTCTCACGTTGAGTCAGCTTGGCTGCAAACAGGCTCATTCTACTCTGCTCTCCTGCTCTTGGTTGTGGTAGAGCAGGTCTGACCTCTGTGGGGGATGTTGATAGGTGGGACCAGTTTAAGTCTACAGCGAAGTATTAAGAAACTCACTGTGGCTGCATATTTAAGCTACATGCTCCAATTCAGATATTGATTGCAGCGCATTGATATTTTGATCTTCATCATCCAGCTATGAGTCTAATTCTTTAACTGCCCATATCAAAAGGGAAAGGAAGAAGATTATGTATTGGTATCACTATATCCCAACACTGTCCATTAGAATCATCTACAATGAAGATTCTCAAAACCTTACCCAATAACTTGCTTCAAATACAAGTATGTTTCTTCATTCTAATGTTTCCCTCTTCTCCGGGAGTTTCTAATATGAGTATCCATTCAATACTAAATATAGAGAACACTGTTGTTATTGATGGGAGTGAAAAGGGGCTGAGTAAATAGTTTGAATTGCAATCATATCTGAGGAAGAGAGGTTAAGCACACAGGAGGAATGCCACTTCTGGGTATTGTTAGCTTCAAGATATTAGCCATGTCTTTATAGGATCTCAGTAAATGGATTATATCTAAGTTCCAAAATACATGAATTTTACATTAATATATCTGAATCATGTCAAGTTATCTATGTCTGTTGAGAGGCTCACATTATGGTGGAGATTCACAGGATATACTGCCCCAATAAGTTTTTCTTCCATAACAACACAAAATCCATAGTCAGAAGACATTTCTTCTCTCTCTGCTCCCACTTTCCAATTACAGTCTCACTTTTCTCTAGGTGCTGGGCCAAGCACACTTGGAGGAAAAGTTCTATTTTCATAGGGAACACAATTTAAAAATCTCACATTGAGGCAAAAGTTTGGCTCAGTATCAAAGTCCTTATGGCTGATGGGCCCTGGAATTGCTTTAGTCCCTACTTAAGTGTTTTTTGCCTGCTTCTAGTTCAGAGTCCTTGACTGGTTTTTCATTCCGTGCAGTCTCAAATTCTGGGCCGTGGGAGGTGCATTGTTGTGCTTATGTGTCTGTTCTTCCAGGCTACTGGTGCTTGGTATTTCTTAAGAGTAGTTCCTATGCCATGTTTGTCTCACCATCTCCATGCCTGCCTGAGCGCTTAATAAAGTTAGTTAAGTGAGTCCTGGTGCAATCAAATTCAAAGTTCTGCTAAGCAAAAAGATCCATTAAAATCCAGACCATGAAATAATAGGGATTAACATCAGGAAAGTCCTGCCCCTAATTTTTTTCACAACATTTTTGCATATTCAAATATACAAAAGTATTGAGAAGATTTTAAAGTTAGCAGCCATATACCCACTACCTAGATTCTACCATTAACATCTTAATATATTTTTGATCAGTTTACTGAGATATAATTTACATAGCATAAAATTCACCGTTGAAAACATACAATTAAGTGACTTTTAGTACTTTCACAAAGTTGTGCAGCCATCACCATTATCTAATTCTAGAACATTTTCATCACTCCAAAAAGGGAATTCCATACTAATTAGCAGTCATTGTGCTCCTGTCAACCACTAATCTATTTTCTATATGGATTTGCTTATTCTGTACATTTCATGTAAATGGAATCATACAATACGTGGTTTTTTATGTCTGGCTTTTTTCACTTAGCATTATGTTGTTTTCAAGGTTTATTCATGATGTAGCATGTGTCAGTACTTCATTTCTTTTTATGGCTGAATAATACCCCATTGTATACTGGAATATTGTGATTTATAGTAAGAAATATTCATTCAGTGTTCATTCTTGTTTCTGGCACAGAGCTCCCAAAACCCTTGGAATTTTCTAAGTGTTGAGAGTGATCAAGGTATCTTTCATTATGTTAATGAAGTGACTTTCTGAAAGCACCTATGGATGGGGGCTGGTTGCTAGAAGGAGCCGACCATGTGGTTAGAGGATTGAAATTTTTAGTCCCACCCCCTAATTTCCAGGGTGGAAAAGAAGGGTTTGAGGTTGAATTAATGGCCAATGGTCAATGACTTAATCAGTCATGATTATGTAATAAAGCCTCCACAAAAATCTAAAAGGGTAGCTTGAGCCTTCTATTTTGAAGAGCTTTCACATTGGGGAATCAGAATGCTTTTATGTGCCACAGTGCCAGCCTCCGAGATCCACAAAGAGAGAAGCTCCTTTGTTCCAGAACACACCTTGTTTATTTCTTCATCTGGCTGTTGATTTGTATTCTTTAATACTTTTTGTAATCAGTTGGTAATCTTGTGAGTAAATGAGTTCCCTGAGTTCTGTGAGCTGTTCTAGCAAAGTAAGGGAGCAGGGCATGGGAACCTCTGATTTACAGCCAGTAGGTCAGAAGCACAGATAGTAATCTAGGCTTTTAACATGTCTGAAATGGAGGACAGTCTTGTGGAACTGAGTTCTTATCTGTAGAATCTGATTCTACCTCCAGGTAGTGCCAGAATTGGGTTGGCTTCTCAGACACTCTGCTGGTATCCAAAAATTGCTTGTTGGTTTGGAGAAGCTTCCACACACATACATTGGAACTGGGTCCAGGAAACCCCACGCATATCGATATACCACATTTTGTTTATCCATTCATCAGTTGATACACATTTGGGTTGTGTCTTAGTTCAGGATGCTATAACAAAAATACCATAGATTGGGTGACTTAAACAACAAACATTTATTTCTCACAGTGCTGGAGGCTGGGAAGCTTGAGACCAAAGCACAGGAGATTTGGTGTCTGGTCAGAACTTGCTTCCTGGTTCATAGACGACTATCTTTTCTTTGTATTGTCACATCAAGGAAGGGGTGAGAGAGCTCTCTGGGATTTCTTTTATAAGTGTACTAATCCCATTTATAGGGTTTCTACTGTTATAACCTAATCACTTCCAATAGACCCTACCTCCTAATACCATTACATTGAGAGGTAGGATTTCAACATACAAATTTGGGAGCGGGGCACAAACATTCAGTCTATGGCAGTTTGTTTCCATTCTTTGGCTATATGTATAATGTGGGTCTGGGTGTTTTGGCCCTAAGCATCTTTGCCATAAACATCATTGCTGCAAGCATTGTGGTGCAAACATTCCTACAGTGCAACTAATTGGCCTTAAGGTGATTTTTCCATAAAAGACAAAGTAGCGAAAAATAGAAGAGGGGCATTAAAAAGAACATAACAAAACATGAAAATTTAATAAAATTAAAGAGTTTATTGCAAAAATATAAAAACTACATTATCTTTGAAGTCTTTTATTAATAGTATTATACTTTTATTTTTTGCTTGTTGATTCATTTCCATGGTTCACCCTCACACTTTTTTTTTTGCCATAATTTCTTCCTTCATTAAAAGAGTATCAGTTTCCAACTAAAGAATCAGTAGCTAATGATCTCAAAGACTGTTGTGAATTAGTAGCCTTCTCTTTTATATTTTGTGGAGCTTGGTAAACTTTTGATTTTGACAGATGGAGGGATGACTGCTCGCTAAAGGATTTGCAAACTGACATGTTATCATTTTCTAGTATAGTATGCAATCTGGATTTACACATAGCTTTGTAATCAGGCTTAATATGTAATTGCTATCATCCACTATTTTAAGACCACCACGTCTACTTGTCACTGTATTGACCATTGTTAGGGCTAAGATTTATACAATATAAAAATGGAAATACTGTGAGAACTTTGTCAATGAAGAAATGAAACCAAACTGACAACTAGTTTGAATACATTAAGTCTGCCAAATGTAAACCAAACTGTCAACTAGTTATTTTACCTTTTACGAGGATATTGCCTTATGGCCAATTAATTGTGTGGCAAAAATGTTTGTGGCAAAAATTCTTGCTGCCAAGGCATGCCTCACTCTCTCAATTCACCCGCACTTCCCTCTCAAATGTGTACTTTTGCTTCAACAAATTTATTTTGCTTTCCTGCATCTACCTAGCTTTTGAATTCTTTCTCATGTGAAGACAAGTACCTGGTAACTGCTGCTCTGGGTTGAGTCCTCTCTTGGACATCCCCATGAGCCTCTAGCGACATCTCTGGTGACTGTGGCAGGACCTCTTTGCCAGCGCCTGGACTCATCTTCCCAAGGCACCATGAGAAATTCCTCATCTATCCCTGAAGACTCACCAGTTGGCTGCATCTTAACTAACTGGAAAGATTTTAAATTAGACAGCCTAAAGTGAAAGAAACTTACTTTCTTTTGCAATACAGCATGGCCCCAATATAACCTAGGGGACAGGGTGAACTGGCCTGAAAATGGGATCCTAAATTATAACCCAATTTTCCAACTAGACCTCTTCTGTAAATGAGAAAGAAAATGGACAGAGATTCCATATGTATAGGTCTTCATGGTCCTCTATGAAGACCCAGAAAAAAAGGGGTTTCTGTAAAATTTGTTATGCTCACACTCCCCTGGCTGCCCCACCTAAAGATAATCCTGACCTCCTGGATGATCTCCTCCTATAGGGAATACCATTGTCCCGGCAAGAAAGGGATCCAATAGGACAGCTAGTTCCAGGGCCAGAACACACAGTTTCCTCAGCTTCCTCACCCTCTACTCTACCTACCAGCTTTCCTCCCTATGCTCCCCTACACCTCCACCCCTAGCCTCTTGGGACATACCTGGAGTGGAGCTTCTCACCACTCAGATTCTATTAAACTATGTCTGCTCAGAGAGGTTGCAAATGGAGATGCAGGGACCATTAGGGTCCATTACCCATTCTCCATGACAGACCTTGCCCAATGCAAAATTAAGCTTGGGCACTTTTCCGAGGACCCAAGTAAATGCACTGATGAAACCCAGGCCTCAACAACGTCTTTTGATCTAAACTAGAGAGACATCCATGTAATCATGTCCACTTGCTGCACTCCTGAGAAGAAACAGCTTGCATCCCAGGGACATGCAGATAGGATGGCTGCTGCCCAGTTGGAGCAACTGCAGTTCCAATTCAGGACCCTGGAATTATCAGTAGGAGCAGGGAGATCTTATTAAAAGGGTCCATTTGGTGCTTTGCTTAATTGAAGGTATGCAAAATATACAGTCAAACAAGTCAGTTATGAAAAGGTCAAGGAGGTTACTCAGGACCTTACTCAGGAGGGAAAATCTGGCCTTGTTCCAGGGTCAGCTGGCAGAAGTCTTCAGAAAATTTACTAATATTGACACTTCCTCTCTTGAGTGACAACCTCTGCTTGGCCAGCAGTTCATCAGTCAGTCTGCTCCTGATATCAGGAGAAAGCTGTAAAAACTTCAATATGGCCCTTAGACTTTGATGGCTCAATTGTTGGATATGGCCTTCAAAGTCTTTAACAATCGCGCAGGCAGAGGAGGATAAATGACCCAGCGTGAAACCACACGGGCTAGTCAGCAAGCTCAAATGGTAGCAGTTGCTATCAGCAGTGCCCTGAAACCGGAGGGTCACCCAATAGAGATAAATGGATGGTCTAAAAGAACATTCTCTGCAGCCCCCCCAGGGGGTCTTCTTTAACTGTGGAAAATCAGGGCACTGGAGCAACCAGTGTCCTCACTCCAGGAAAGAGCCACCTTGAGCCCTGTCCTCAATGTAACCAATCAGGCCACTGGAAGAGGGAATGCCCTGGCTCTGAATGAAACGGGGGCCCCCAAAACCATAATTGTCCTATCTGAGGACTGAAGGAGCCCGGCGTTCTCATGAAAGACATCTTGTGAATACAGAAGAACCCCGAGTGACCATTGATGTAGCAAGTAAGAAAATAGATTTTTTAACTGATATGGGAGCAACCTATTTGGTCTTGATGCATCACGTGGGGTGCTTGACCTCTAAAGCTTACCCCATCACTAGGGTAGATGGCCAACACAGGTAAACATACTTCATCCCACCCCTTTGCTCCCACCTCTGAGGTTGTCTAGTTTCTCAAGAATTCTTAGCACTTCCTTAATGAGAAGGGATTTAATGATGGTTCTGGGCACAAATATCCAGCTTCTGGATTCTCCCCAGGAACCAAATCTCTTAATGCCCCCCTTACTCTCAGACTCTGACCTGACGAAGGTTCCTGTGGATCCCATCTAGGCTTATATGCGATTGGCTATAAATCCTGTAGTATGCAATAAGGGGATGCCTGTAAAGGCTTCTTAGGTGCCTCCTATAAATATCAGGCTAAAGGAAATAGCAGGATACCCAATACCAAGTGCCAATACTCCTTGAGACCAGAAGCTTATAGGGAACTGAAATCCCTCATTAATAAACTTACCCGTCATGGGCTGAGCATCCCATCAGTCCCCTTATAGCACCCCTACACTGCCTGTAAAAAAAATAATAAATAAAATAAAATAACAAATGGAGAATATCTTATGGTCCGGGACTTGAGAGCTATCAGTGAGGCTGCTGCATTTCCCCGTCAAGTTTCCCATGACACAAAGTGATTCAGTGGTAGACTTCTTGCCTACCATGCAGAAGTTATTACTTCCTGCCCAGGGTCAATGGAAAAGTTGGCTTATTAATTGTCATTTTCTGTCTAGGTTTTCTCCTAGCTCTTATTTTTCTCTTCACCTGTGCCCCTCCCAGTACCCCATTTGATAATTGCTTCTTCTGCAACCAGATTAAACTGTCAGCATGATTTTAATCTTCTTGGTCCTATTTCATTCCCAGCCTCTCTGGGTGAATTGGGAAACCAACACCCTCATAAACTTTTCTAATATAATAGCTAAGGGCAATGGCCTCTCTGACTGCTGGATATGTCATAGACATCCCCCCAAACAATGCTCTCCCTCCTCTGTTTCAGTCTGTCTGCCTTAATCTCAGTCATACCTTTCATTCCGGCTCCCCAAAGAATTTCCCAAGAAGCTCTCTTCTATTCATCAGATTAGAAATGACAGCTACAAACTTTAGCTGTATATACCTCACCCCACAACTCAATTGGCCTAGTAAAGCCGGAGTTAGAATCCTTAACTACATTTCCACATTGAGTCCATGTAGGGACTGCATATCTAGAGGGGGAACTTACATATCTCTTAACACTTCCTCTTTCTATCCCACTAGATTCAACACCTCTAAAAGGTGCACTCCAAATACAAACTTTTGCTGTCCAGCCAACCACAGGGTTTGCGAAGTTTACCATAATAAAAGCCCCCCAAATTGGTGCACATATTGGGAGGGATATGAAAGAGAATACTGGCGACTATACTACCTACCTCCTAAAGCAGAGAGGGCACCAATCAGGCCCAGGGATGCTGAGCTACGGGGGAGGCCTCTTGTTTTCCCCATGTGATATAGACCCCTCCTTGGGGTCCAAACATAACCACATGGTTTAACTCCTCTTCACCACATCAAGCTGGTTCTCCCTCTGGATACTTATTCCTCTGTGGCTTTCTAGAAAATAAGCTGCCCAGTGAAGGGTTTCCCAGCAGGGTCCACCACCCATCTCCCACAGCTTTAGACTACACTTGCATTGATATCTCTCAGTTTGAGGGTCAGTGTATCCTGGGGTTTCTAGGTCCTCAGGGTATATAAGTCACTGTTCATAACATCACCCACCCCCAAGCTAAATGGGCCATAGGACTCATTCTGGCTGGTATTGAGGCTGCCATTGGTCTAGAGCCCCTTGGGGAGGATTTGCCTATCATGAGGCTGCTTTAAAAAATCTGACAAGAGTATGGCTACCCTAACAAAAAACACTGGAAATACCCTTCAAAACTTAAAACATTTGCTCAATTCATTCACAAATATTGTCCTTGACAATTGATTAGTTCTTGGTTATTTATTAGCTGAACAAGGGGATGTATGTGTGATTAACAAGACTTGCTGCACCTATATTAATACTACCAGTCGAAGATGTTAAAAAGACACATGATCAAGCTAAATGGCTTCATGATTTCACAAAGGAAAATCCAAGTTATCTCCATCTGGCAGGCTGTGAAGAATGTTTTGCCCCCAAAACCTGGTTTCTGCTCCTGCAGGGACCCTTGATCTTTATCCTACTACTACTGCTGTTCAGATCATATATTTTTGACCTTCTTGTCAAATTTGTCTCCTCGAGGTTACAGCAGTTCCACGTAAAGATGATGGTCCTCCAAGGATTTAACCCAATGCCCTCAACAGAAACCACACTGAAGGGAGGTCTTGACACCTTAGATTATTAGGCAGGTAGAGATGTTTGGTCCCAGGCTAGGTAGGGTCAATACTGTAGTTTCAGCCTGAAGCAGCTACAGAAGTCTGACCTCCAGTCCTTCAACAACCCATATGATTATGGGTCTGAAAATCTCTCAGTGGGGATTTATGAGGCAGAATAGGTAGCCTAGGAAATTGACAACCCCCTCCAAGATACAACGTGAGGCACCTCACTGATTACACAAGTAACAAGTGACTGTATCCAGCACCTGCAGCTGGAGAAGAACAAGAACCAGTTTCATCCAGCAAGATTAATCCCCCTGACCTTTAGATAATTATGGTGTCATTGTAATTCATTTACATTTCAGTTATTATGACTCCCAGAATGCATCTGATGTTATGACAGTCTGGAGGAGCCAAATAAGGAGGAAAGAGAGGGGAAACTGAGGATCCCACCTACTGGGAGGAAACTGATGGTCAACATCAATGGGACATCACCAGATCCTGCCCCCAGGGTGGTATAAATACCCCTGGTCGTGACTTCCTCCAGGTGACTGAAACTCTGAGTTCATTTGCCTACACTTTCCTCTCAAGTGTATACTTTAGTTTCAATAAATCTCTTTCAGTTTCCCCGCAAAAAAAAAAAAAAAAAAAAGAAAAGCTTGCTGCAGAGATGTTTATGGCAAAGACGCTTATGGTGAAAATAATACTGCTGTCAATATTTGTTACCATCAACCTTTTACTATATTTGCATTATCATATATCTGTTCATCCAATAATCTATTTATTGTACTGATAGATTTCCTTTTTTTTTCTCCCTGCTTAATCCCCTCTATATTCTTTATTACTATCTCATGGAAGTTTCCATTTGGTTAATTAATACATGTTCACAATAAGTTTTAGTAATTTCTTTGGTTTTGGTTATCTTTCTTCTTGAATCCCACATCTTCTCTTAGAAATAGTATTTTTCTCACTGGTATTAATCCTTGGGAAATTCTTACAATAAGAAGTTTAGTGGTAAATATTCTGAGTTATTCCATGTGTAAAAATTTTTTTCATCTTCATAATTTGTCTAAGATTGTGTAACCAGAAAAAAAAAGTGGTTCTGTGGAAATTCACCTCATAAGGTAATCTGATTATAAATTCCTAGTGGGGTAGGTCTTGGTGGGTAGTCACCCATGCCTCAGGCACATAACTTTTTAGTAAAAGATTTATCTTCACCTTAAGCAAACCCTGTCCATTGCTTCTGTGCATCAGAGATAACATACCTTTGAAACAAACCATAATCACCTTCAAAAGAGCACATGATCTTGTTAACTAGCTTGTAATCCAATCCCTGCCTTGCTTTTTCACACCTCCATGTAATCTTCCTTATGTTTCTTCCTTAATCTCAAATTTACAAGAAGCTGCAAAATTTATTCTCTGGAGCATTTGAGATCTTTTCCCCAGTTTATGTTGTCAGTTTGGCTCAAACAAACTCTTACAAAAATTCTCTCTATGCTTGGACGTTTCTCATGTTGACAATTGAAATTCTAGGGTCAAAGTTACTTTCTCTTGAAACTTTGAAGATATTTTTTCATTTATCTTATTGTCTCTGAAGACTCATTATTAGAATACTTATTCAAAGACTGATGTCAGTTGATTCTTATTCATTTGTAGATAATTTTTATTGTTGTCCTGTAGAAGCTCTTAGGGTTTCCCCATAATTTTTCATTTTCTGAAATTTTACTATAGATGGTGTAGTTTAATTTGTTTTCTTTAGTGGCTTTCAGTAGGATTTTAATCTCAGGACTCATGTCTTCTTCACTTTAGGGTAATTATCCTCTATCACTTTTTAAAATAACACCTCTCCTCTATTTGGTCTATTCTTATTTTTGGGAAATACTATGAAATGGCTATTAAAATTCTGGATCTATTCTCCAAAGTCTTTTAAGTTTTCTTTTATACCTTCCGTGTCCTGGTTTCTTTGTATGCTTTTGGGGAGCTTTCTTTTGCTCACTCTTCTAGCTTACTACATACATTCAGCTGTATATGCTCTACTTTTCAAATTATTTCTTGAGGTTTTCATTTCAACAACCAAAGTTTTAATTTCCATGATCTATAACTTGTTATTTTTATGACTGTAATATCTTTTTTCATCTCTCCTGAGGATACTAATTAAGCTTTAAAAATAAAAAGCTCTATGTAGCTGGCTTTATTAACTCTGTCTCTCCATTGTAGGTTCTTCCATTCACTGAGTTTACTCTCTCTTTCTCTTTCTTACTTTCATATGTTTGGATTCCTCAAATATTTTGTTATGCTTGATTGCTCACTATTCTGTGTAATGATGATATTAGTTTTGATTATCTGGTTGTATTTGTGTAGTCTACCAGGCTACTGTTTCACTGAAAGTGTGTGGGGGCAGGGGGAAGCATGGCATGCTGACAGGATGGTATCTCAGTGTCTATTCTTTCTGAGTCTGAGTGTGAGTAAGCCCCACAGTCACATACACATTGTTCATAGTCCATTCTCCATCATCATTAAGCCAGTCACTCTCACTCCTTCCTATTGTAAGCAACCCCTTCCATCATGTGACAAGTCAGCAGGGCAGGGTTGATCAACTCGACTGCTTCTACTAGTCACCATGTTTCTTGCCTCTGGTACCCATCCTTCTCTAGGTATAGAGTTTCTTGGCACCAAATCCCACATTTTCAATAGTTTAGTTAAACACAGATTTGGGGTTGTGGCTTTTAATCAATTCAATCAACATGACTTTTGTCTTGTACAGATTCATCCCAATTCTAGTTCCCTTAGACAGTGTACTTTTTTTCTTTTAGAGTGCAGTGATGATTTTGCTCACACACTTATACACATACTGTGTGTGTGTGTGTGTGTGTGTGTTTACATGTTTCCAATTGCTGCTGCTATAACAAATAACCACACACTTGGAGACTTAAAATAATAGAAACTTATTTTCTCACAGTTTCTAAAGGTCAAAAGTCTGAAATTGACTTCACTGGAAAATATGAAGATGTCAGAAAGGCTGTGCTCCCTTTGGAGGCTCTAGAGGCAATCTGGTCCTTGCCTCGTTCAGCTTCTGTTGGCGCCCATCACTGCTTGCTTTGTGATACATCACTCCAATTTCTGCTTCCATAATTACATTGCCTCCTTCTCTTCTCTCTGTGTCAAATCTCCTTTTGCCTCTCTCTTACAAGGATACATGTGATCGCATTTAGAGCTATCCAGAATAATCTGCCCATCTCAAAATCCTTCACTTAATCACATGTAAAAAGATTTTAATTCCAAATAAGGTAATATTTACAAGTTCTAGGGATTAATACCTGATATCTGCCATTTTTAGACTACCACTATATACATGTGCCACCTGCCCCCCACCCCCCACATGGTGCAATATGGTGATATACATTTTACTATAATGTAAGACTGGTCTTATTTTACTATAATATAGTATAGTATATTTTATATACTAATATAGTATAATATAGTAAAATAAGGCCCGGTCTTATATTAATTTTTGCTCCAAAAGACGCATTAGAGCTGATTGTCCGGCTAGGTCTTATTTTCGGGGAAACATGGGATATATATGACTATATATGTATATATATGTATATATGTATGAATATATATGTATATACATATATATATATATACATAAGCAAAAGGATACAATATACGCGTGTATATATATATTCTAGAAATTATATGATATATGAAGTTGTAAACTTAAGTTTGTGAACTTGTTGCAATGATGTTGCTAACCTTTTTTGATATCAGAAGGATTATTCATTATGAATTTGTACTAGCTGGACAAACAGTTAACCAAATTTACTAATTGGAAATGCTAAAAAGTCTGCATGAAAAAGTTAGGGGAAAATGACCTGAACTTTTTGCCAGCAATTCATGGCTCTTGAATCATGACAATGCACCAGCTCACACAGCACTGTCTGTGAGGGAGTTTTTAGCCAGTAAACAAGTAACTGTATTGGAACACCCTCCCTATTCACCTGATCTGGCCCCCAATGACTTCTTTCTTTACCCAAAGATAAAGGAAATATTGAAACGAAGACATTTAGATGACATTCAGGACATCAAGGGTAATACAATGACAGCTCTGATGGCCATTCCAGAAAGAGTTCCAAAATTGCTTTGAAGGGTGGACTAGGCACTGGTGTCTGTGCATAGCTTCCCAAGGGGAGTACTTCAAAGGTGACCATAGTGATATTCAGTAATGAACTATGTAGCACTTTTTCTAGGGTGAGTTCGCGAACTTAATTGTCAGACTACATATAGCGATGCACACATTTGTCTGGACATTAAAAAAATGTTTTTCTAGAGTTTATAACTTTTATCCCAGAGATAGTCAACTTATTATGTTAAATGATAAGGCTTTGAAAATGCTAACCTCAACATTACTTGAGAGGTGTAATAAAATTGATAAATCCAGACCATATTTCTTTTCAATTACCTTAGAAAGAATGTAAATTGTGAAAGTTTAAAATTTCAAGAATCCCAGCCGCAACTTAGGCTAATTAATACACAATAAACCATGATAGGGAGTTAAAAGAGTAGCTCATTCTTTGGCAAGGGAAATGGAAAGAAGAGAAAAACAATTTATCTTGAAAAGTGTAGGGGCCCAAACCACACATGAAAGGTATGCTGTTTTAACATGGACCTTTGGCAAAGTCCTGTAATAACTTTTTTAACAGACAATTTGCTTTGAGTTTAGAAACAAAGTTATGAACAATGAGTTTGAATGTAGTAGATACATCTGGGTGTACCTAAGGACACACACAGAGACACATAGACAAATTTAAATAGTCTTTTTACACAAGTGATTGATCTGTAAGCTCAACTGAAAGCAACTGAAAAACAAGTGGCTGGTGAAGATTAAGCTCTCAGTATTTATTTTTTATAATAGAAGAAGAATCTGAGGGAGTGTTTTGTTTTGGTACACAGCACAAGATTGTCAGGGAGGAATGTCCTATTCTTGTTGCAGTCACTGGACTTAACATAGGCTCTGTTAACTCAACAAACATTTGTTGGAGGAATGAATCAAGTGAATATACAAAGCTCCAAGGGGTCTCCTTGAGTAGGAATCACATCTCTTTTATCTCATTATTTCTAGTTTCTATCATAGTAGATTCTCAAAAGATAGTTGTAGATTTGGATTAGATATAATCGAGGGGGTCAGTTACTGTTTGTCATGGGACATCAGGCCATTTATAAGACAAATGGTCTCATAGTAGTTTTCACATTGAATTCAAATAATTTTCTCTTTACTGTCCACGTGTCTATCTTTTGTCTTCCCACACAAGGATCACACTGATAATGCATGAAAACCAATATATCTATAGTGTTTGTTGTATTTTTATGCACATATTCTCATTGGATCATTACAACAACCTTCTGAAACAGGAATCCTGATTTTTATATTGCCTTTGAGTAACCTGAGGCTAAGAAGGGACTGTTACAAGAGCATATTTTGGAAAGCTGAAGATGGGCTTGAGTCTTTGGTGACAAATTGAGCATACCATCTTCTATAAGATGCTGATACTTTCCTCGTTCTTAAAACACCAGTCGAGAGCAGATAGTCAGCAGAAGTTTATTAAAAAGTTAAAAGCCAAATTTCCTCAATTTAAGATGAGTGTAAGAGAAATAAGAAAATAAAAATGAACAAAATCAAATATGATACATAGAGGCAATTTTAGATTTATTTTGTTTTGTTTTTATGCATATAACTGATTATATGTACTTTATGGTCAAATCTTTCCCAAACGTTCCTTTGTTACTGAATGGAAATTTTTTTTAATGTTAAATTTCCTGTGGAAAATGGTTTGATTATTATTATATTAACTCAATTATGTTCTTGACGACCACAGTCCCAAGCATCAAGGGAAAATGTTACTAAAGGGAGTAAAAATTCTTTTCAGTTCAGTTGAGTTTCCATGACCATCCTACTTATGTCAGTCAGTATTTTCACTCTTTTAGAAATTTTATACTAAGTATGTTGGAGCCACTTTTAATCTTAACACTTTATCGGAAGTTTAGGGGCTCATAGGGAGTTGAACTAGACATCAGAGCAATTCCATTCACATATGTTTAAATACTCAAAATGTGTGTGTGATCATCCTACAACCAAGTCTGCTCTAACCATACACTGGTTTTAGCTCAGTTTGAATGACTCATTTTCACCTCATGAACTACTAAATTAAAAATACTACCTGTCTTATGTTTGTTTAGTTTATATTCTCGTAAATTAATTTATCAAAAATTGAGCATATTCTATGTGAAGATACTGTGTTTGGACTGGAGACATGGAAGTAAATAAGATAGAGGCCCTCCCCGTAAGGATTTTGTTGTCTATGTGGGGAAAGAGTAGGGCTGACATATTTAGCAAATAAAAATGCAGGCCACACAATTAAATTTGAATGTCAGATAAATGAATTTTTAGTATAAGTACGTTCATGTTGTATGTGGAACTTATTAAAAACTTTTCTGCATTGACCTGAAGTTCAGATTTACCTGAGAGTCCTGTATTTTATCTGGCAGCCCTAGAAGACTGGCCAGGAAAAATAGTTTGTGATATACATCATAAGTGCTAGAACTTGGCTAAGTCCAGAAAGTGGTAGAAATATGTAGCTCCCTGTTAATTACAGATTTTATTTTTAAGTTTTCCATATATGCTGGGAGAGAATGTGATCTTTTTTCTGTAATTTGACCAAGTTAGTAGATGAATGTCCTGGCAGAATAAACTCTTGGGTAAAAATGATGTATTTATAACATAAATATGCATGGAAATTCTTCAACCATACCAAGATTGACTGCAATGAAAAAACATCAAACCTAATTCACAGTCATACGAGAAGTGATTTTTCAGGACGAAGCCTGTTACAAATGTCCCCTTGATGTGTTTCTGCATGGCAACCATGGTGGACAAGCATGCTTTACTATTCCAAAAAAATAGGACCATCTAAATGTTTTCCAGAGGAAGAAAATTGCTGTGGCAGAAGTCCTGGGCTTGGCCTTTTAGAGATTGTATCCAGAGAAGGAATATTAAAGTTGGAAGAACAAATGGACTTATTTAGTCCATGCTTGTCATGCTACAGGCCAGAGAGCTGAGGCCAGCTGGAGTTCAGAGGAACAGTGACTACTGTTGGAACAGGTATTTCTCTATCATAAACTACAATACTTTTTTGTATTCCAGCAGACAATTCATTAATGCAGGTAAGAACCATGAAGAGACTGAATGACTATTGCAAAGTTGTAGAGGAATGGAAAAAGAGAAAATAGAAGGGTAAGGAAGAAAAACTGACACTAGGAAAATAAATCTATTTTCTTTCAAATTAACGCACATTTGAAAAGATAAAAATTGTGTGGTAGTTTCCCGTACCCTATCTTTGTTTTCAGGCCCTTGAAATTACAAGGGTTTAATGAAAAAGGGAAACTTAACTGTCTTTCTATACTAAAAGGTTTGTCAGGGGACATAGGAGACCAATTTAGGACCATATGAAAATATACAAAAAAGAATTTAAAATAAATGTGTTATTTATAATTTTAGCCTAATGTAAAAAAAAAAAAAATTAGGAATTACTGTCATTGACTCCATGGAAATCTTGCATGGCTTATTTCTGGTTTTTGTTTCATTTTGTTTATTTACTTATTTTTCTTGTTTCCCTTGGCTGTAACTGCATTATGTTCTGAAGTCCAGCACTTTCTTGACTTCGAAGTGCTTCAAGAACAGTGGAGATCCATAAGAAATCTGATGCGCTCTGATTCTTGTTCATTAGTAAGTTATTTGGTTTTATTTTTTTCCCTTCTCTCTCTCTGGTGTTCAGGTCTTCCAAGGGAACATGTATGGGTTTTTATTCATTGACTATCCTTGGCATTCAGTGGTAACTTTCAGTGTGATCCTTCACATGTGAGAAATTTTTTTTTAATTTTTTTTTAATGATTTCTTTCTGTGATAATTTTTTTCTATCAATTCATTATTTTTAAAACTTCTTTTAGTCTGTTGCTGGACCTTCTTTCATGTTTCCCTCAAATTTTTCATCTCTTTCTTTCCCCTTTCCAGAGATTTTCTAGGTTTTATCTTTCAATCCTTTTATCAATGCTTTGTTTTGTTTTGTTGGTCAATCATACTTTTAATTTCTAAGGGGGCTTTCAGGATAACTAGTTTTTCTTCTTTCACAATCTCCTATGCTTATTTTATGGAAATAATAACCTCTCAAACCACTCTACAGATACTGTGGGGACAGAGTCAGGAGTGCAGTTTCCAGGCTCTCGGCCTCACGTGGAAAGGTGCTGGCTCAGGTAGTAAATGGCCATCAACTGTGATTGGATGGCCATCAGTTGTGGCTAGTTGGCTGTCAGCTGTAACCAGTGAGCCATTGGTCACTAATATAACTGCTGTGGCTACGCTAGCAGAAAAATGGGGCCTAGCAAGAAGATGGTGGCTGAGCTAGTAAGAGTGGATTGCAGTTAGCACAGTGGATTGCAGCTAGCAAGTGGAGTTGGTTGGCAGAGAAGTGGACGGCAGGTTGCGGATAGTGTGGCTTCTGCTTCCTGTCTCTCTAGCCCAGCCACCAGCGAGACTGTAGTGGTGTGACTCTGCTGTCTATGGCTCCGTGGATGTTCCTTTTTGGCCTCATCATATCCTGCGTTCTTATGTGGGGAGCGGGAGCTGAGAACTCTGAAGCCTGACACCCTGCTTGACAGATATTAACTAGAATTTTGTCTGTTTTTAAGTTTCTTAAATCACCTCTCTTTCTTCTAAGTTAAATGATAGAGTTGTATTTTTGTTTTTAACTTCATCTTTTTTTCATGTTCCCTAATTCCTCAAATAGCTGGCAGTGATTCATGACTCCTGGCTGCTCTGGGAATGTAGGTGGGGCTTATTAACTGATAGTTTTCACGTTGTGGAAACAAGAAAAAAGCAGGCCAATTATGGGTCAGGACCACCAACGCCTGCATTTAGAGGTCTTTGCTCTGGGGAAGCTGATATCTAAATACTCTGCCTTAAGTAATCTCAGATAATTTATTTAATTTCCTTGTGGAAGGATCTTTAGTATTTGTTGTTGTTGTTGTTGTTGTTTTGTTTTGTTTTTTAGGTAGGATGTGAATAACTGCCCGCTTATGTGTCTGCATGTGGTTGGGAAAATTAGAGATTGTAGTATGAAGTCAATTGGCATGGATTTAGAGTTTTAGTTAGACAACTTCTGGGTCTGAATTGCAAGCCTCTCTAGATTTCTGAGTCTGGATTCATTGCAGTCCTCTCTTATGGAGATCTCTCTTCTAGGTCACATTTCCTCCACACTGCTTCATCATTTGCTTCTATAGTCATTTTTCATCTATATAATTTTGTTAAAATCTCTGGTTTTAAATATGTGATCACCTTTTCTCCCCCCCCCCCTTTTTTTTTTTGGTTTCGTATTTTAAATGTTTTAACCTATTTTATTATAATTTCAGTGGGACTTTCAGGAGGTAGAAGAGATAAGAATGTGTGGTAAGTCTTTCATCTTGAAATAGAAGGCTATCATTAAATTGTCCTGAGTCTACAATATTTGGAAAATATCAATACAACAGTGTATGAAAACTACAGAAATCTATCAGTGGTTTCAAGAAATAGGTAAAGTATCATGTTTTGAGATACCTGCTCAATATAAAACATTTTTAAATGCATTAATTTATCACCAAGATATAAAAGTTTCACTAAATATGTGATATATCAACATAAAGGAATACTTTTCTGTTCTGTTCAGCATTATGAATCTGTAAGTTGGTTCCCCTGCCCAACCCTGTCATTTCCATCTAAATCTCAATCAAGTACTGGCAGTTTTTTATTTGTTTGGTTGGTATTTTCAGAAATTGACAAGTTGAATCTAGAATTTATATGGAAATGCAAAGGTATTAGGAATTGGCAGGGCAATCCTGAAGAAGAAGAAAAAAGCTGAAGGCAGTACGAGATATCAAAATCTGTTAAAAACTATAGTTAATTCCTTATATCTTAATCTATATAATTAATTATGTAGTTAATATATGATGTGATACAATTATATCATATAATTAATTATAATAATTAAGACATAGTGATCTTGGCTCAAACATAGATAACTGACCACTTTGGGAGCAGCAGGAGACAGCACCTATGGCAGGAAGGCACTGTTCTCACACGGAGTGTTGACGCAAGTGGTCATGGGGAATTATCTCTCACAAGTGAGTCTTGGGCATCAGACATCAATCTTAAAGAGCATGTGCTCCTGAGCACATCTGAGAAACTTCCTGGAAACATTTCAAAAATAACTAAAAGGGATTTTTTGACTAGGGAGACAAAGAGGCAGGGCTTCACCAAGATCCTGAGCCAGGCATGAAGAGGTGAACAGTGGCATAATTTGGTTTATCAATGTTAAGTTACCTTATTGGTACTGGCGGGCTCATGGCCTCTAGACAGCATAAATTTCAGCAAGTCATTTTTATCTGTTTATTTCTAAAATAGAAATTGCCCTTAATAGCTTCAGCATTTAGGTGTAAATCCTGAATTAAAAACTGAAACAGAGATAGCACAGCTCATGTGATGGCCACGTGTAAGATTTGAAGATGTTTTGTTTCCGTGAAGAGATGCTCTCTCGGGTGGCGGGCTGGGGACATATGTGCTCTGGGCTAGGGAGAGGTGAGTATCACTGAATGTATAAGACAGTGCCAATGTCCATACCATACACATACATGTATGTGTTTGTTCCTGTCAAAATTATCAACATGCTCTTGCCTTTAATTTCGTCCTAAACTGCAGTGCTGAAGTACTCCTCATGGTGTCATTATGTTGTCAAAAAAAAAAATGCCCTGAATAACAAGTTTAGAGATAAGATAAAGTTCTAACTTTTCTTAAAGAAACAATGTCTAAAATAGTTTTTCATCTATGTTGCTTTTCATGAAGAAACTTCAAGTGTGGAATATGTACATTATTCCTGCATTCTAAGAATTAGGTTTATAGTTTATGAGTTGTCCTTCTAAAGGCATACCTTTTACATACCAATAACTCCCCAGTTTATTTATCTCTAGCCCTTAACAAAACTCCAGACTTACAGATCTAACTTGATACCTAATATCTTCACTTAGATGTCAGATATAAATCTCAAACTTGACATATCTAATACAAAACTCCTAATTTTCTTCTTCTTTTAAGCCTAATTTTGCTGTCTTTTCTATTTAAGTAAATGACATCCCATCCATTTAGTTATGTCAAAAACCTAGGAATCATCCATCATCTTTCTGTTTCTTCCTTCCATCAGCTGGTACATCCTCAAAAATATATCCTTATGTACCCACTCCACACCATATCCTTTACTATCACCCTATGCAAAATCACTATAATTTCTTCCTGCTATGGCAGCACTTTCCCCACTTTCTTACATTCCCCCAGTAAGATGAAGAAAAGATACATTCTTCACTTAGTAGACAGAACAATCTTCTAAAAAAAACATAACCTACATTATGTTACTTCCTCATTGGGATTTTATGGAGATAATTTTCCTATTGGGATTTTATGGTGATAATAACTTCCTTTATTTTAAAGCTCTCCATTCTGGATTCAGTTGAGAGATAGAAAGATTTGGGCAGATAAGATAAAAATATTAGTTTTGTTATTGACAAATGCTTGGATTGGCAGATGCTGCGTAGTAGTGAGTAGTAACCATAAAGGCCTCACGAATATTTACATTTAACTTAAGTATGTATTTATTTCCCCTTATTTTAAAGTGTGATTGCTATTTGAGGGAAGCAACCTCATGAGGGTAGGAACAAGATTGTTTTTATAAATTCTGATCTTCTTACTCAAGAGGAATTCCACACTCCTTGTTACCCATAGGCTTAATCAAGTTTGAAGTATAAAGAGAAGAAACATTACCTTGGCTTTCATTTTCTGTTCTCTGCCCTTCCTCAAGGAGGCATGTATGATACAAGGTCCAACAACTAAGTTCACGAACTCATCCTAGAAAAAGTGCTACATATCTCAAAAGTGCTGAATATCACTACGGCCACCTTCCAAGTACTCCCCTTGGGAAGCTATGCACTGACACCAGCACCTACTGCACCCTTCAAAGCAACTTCGGAACTGTTTTTCTGGAATGGCCATCAGAGCTGTCATCGTGTTACCTTTGATGTCCTGAATGTCATCAAAATGTCTTCATTTCAATATTTCCTTATCTTCGGGTAAAGACAGAAGTCAGTGGGGGCCAGATCAGGTGAGTAGGGAGGGTGTTCCAATACAGTTATTTGTTTATGGGTAAAAACTCCCTCACAGACAGTGCCATGTGAGCTGGTGCATTGTCGTGATGCAAGAGCCATGAACTGTTGGCGAAAAGTTCAGGTCATCTAACTTCTTCACACAGTCTTTTCAGCACTTCCAAATAGTAAATTTGGTTAACTATTTGTCCAGTTGGTACAAATTCATAATGAATAATTCCTTTGATATCAAAAACCAACATTATTGCAACAAGTTCACGAACTTAGTTGTCAGACTTCACATGACTAGTAAGTCTGAAAACAGAAATGGGACTTTGTTGGGTTGACCCCTCTGGAATTTCTTGTTGTCTTCTATCCCCCAGAAAAGTCTGTCTGTTTTCTGCTTTGTTGGAAACCACCTACCCTACATGTGGCCCACAGTTGTGCATCTGTTCTGGTGATCGGGCTAGTAGGTTCTCTGCTTCAGAAACTCCTACTCGATGGTTAACACCCAGCTTGAATAGCACCTGCTCTGTGAAGTCATTTTTAGTCAGGATTCATTTCTCGTACTTCTCTGTTCTTGAAATAGCTAGTACATACATCGGTAGTTACTAACCTAACCTACTCTCTATATAGATTTTTTTCTTATTATTTTTATGTTTGTATTTTACAACACACTCAGCTCCTCAAGGGTAGGAACAGTGGTTTTTGTGGCTTGTTTTGTGTGTGTGTGTGTGTGTGTGTGTGTGTGTGTGTGTGTATTTTTTGTTTGTTTGTTTGTTTGTTTTCCTTTTGACTTCATGTTCCCAGAACTCTGGTACAGAATATATTATACTCAGAAAATATTTGTTGAATAAACTTTCTTTTCCTCTTTCCCTTCCTTCCTTCCTTCCTTCCTTCCTTCCTTCCTTCCTTCCTTCCTTCCTTCCTTCCTTCCTTCCTTCCCTTCCTTCCCTTCTCTCTTTCTGCTTCTCTCTATCTCTTTCTGTCTTCTACCTTTTATATCATGTAAATAATACTTACTACACAGTATTTTCTTGACTAACACATACCCATGTTGCTATAGATTGAATGTTTGTTTCATCCCCCCAAAATTCATATGTTATTACCTAATCTCCAATGTAATGGTATTAGGAGGTGGGAACTTTGGGTGGTGATTAAGTCAGAGGGTGGAGCCCTCATGAAATGGGATTAGTGCCCTTATAAAAGAGAGATCCCTTATTCTTTTCACCATATGAAGACACAGTGAGAAGACAGCCATGTGTGACCAGGAAGCCAAGACACCAAATCTGCAGGTGCTTTGACCTTGGGCTTTTCAGCCCCCAGAACTGTAAGAAATGTTTCTTAGTTAAGCCACCCAGCCTATGGTATTTTTGTTATAGCTGCCTGAAAAGACTAAGACATATGTTTTAGTCAATAGTGTTGTGTTTTAATTAGTCTTAAAACCCCCAACTAGATTTTAAGAGGGGTTTAGGTATTATAAAAGTATCCATAATCTGTGGAAACAATACTATTTTATTCTATTGTGATGGAATCTTAACAAACAATCTATTATATTAGCCTGTTTGCAGACTTTATGAACACCCTGTATTTTGATATCTCTACCATCTTAAATGTTGTAAGACCTATTTTAAGTACTAAACAAATGACTAATATAAGCACATACTCATATTATCTCAGCACCTGACCACTATTCATTCCTTCTAATCTCTGTGACCAAAATTTATTTTCTGTCTCTCATCTCTTTATGCTCATCAATTTACATCAGAAAACAGCTGGACACATTTTCACCAAGGTTGAAGGAATATGTTTAATGGGATGAATTGATTAGTCAATAAGTGAATTTATGAGCCCACATAACTGAAAAGTATAACATATTTCATTTCTGGAGCAGCTTGATGAGAAGCTTATATTAAAACCGTCAGGATCTGGATATTTTTGTCTGTCTTCTGGTTCTGCTTGCCTCTATTTTGAATCAATTCTCAGTCTGTCTCTATCCTTGCAGCAGCTCTAAAATGTATATCTGGAACTCCAAGTCCAGGAGAAAAAAAGGAATTCTCTTTTCCTCGTCTCAGAAAGCTCAAAGAAAAGCTTCAGAACTGAATTTCATAGATTCTAATTTTACAGACTTGGATTCTGGATCCATTCTTGAATCAAACTGTGACCAGACAAAACTGTGATTCATAAAATGTGTTGTTTGAGTTAAGATTTGGCCACAAGTGCATCTCCAGATCCAAGTGTGAAGTCAACTTCACTTTATACATATGGACAGAAGGATGGGGGAGGGTGACTCCTCAAAACAAAGCCAGGATCCTGTGGAGCCTTTACTCTGGGTAGAATAAAATCAACAAATGTCAATTATAAACATCCTGGTATACAATATCACTTCTATAATACATAGGAAACTTGCTTTGGGTGCTTCACAGAAAGAGGCAGTCATTCTTCTGGAAACATCAAATTGATGTTTGGAAAGATGCCCATAGACTGCTGATCAGGAAAGACCATTCATCTTAAAAGGCCCTTAACAGATAAAGGAAACACTGGATTCCAATATGAGCCCAAAATAAAAATTATAATAGCAGATGCTCCAACTGTTCAGCAGTGATTTATCTCTGAACTGCTTCTTAAGAGAGCTATTTCCTAGAGAATCAGCAACAGGACTTATTTAGTCTGACAATTGTTAACTAAATTCTGAATAGCGATACCTGGGGGTTCAGATAGCAATCAAATGAAATTGTGCATCTTGAATTCACTCACTCTGAACTCTATGCCTTCTCTGAAAGTTTTTATTGGTCCAAATATGTTGGCTATGTTCCACTCTACCAAGAGCCTAGGATAAAAGAAGTCGTCTTCTTTAATCACTACACATGAGGTTTGATAAATGTTTTTCTGAAGCACTTTTGTTCCATCACTGTACAAGGGAATATGGTCCAAATGTAAGAGAAAAATAAATTCTTTGCCATCAATTAATAAAGTATTAATTGAGTACTTAAAATATTTTTAGCTTGATCAGAGGGACAATAGCAAGAAAGTAACACTTCCTAAATTCATATTCCCGGTTTATCCCATTCATAACTACTTTGGCCTTTTTGGTTTCTTGATTAATAAGCTTCATGTATATTGATAACATACATTTAAAAAAAATACATTCTGAAAGCCAATTACGTTGTACCAGGAGCTGTGTTAAATGATAAGGATACAAGAAAGACATATTCCCTTTCTTCATTGACTTTCCAGGATAGTAAGGAAGACATTAAACAAATAGCCACACAATCATTAATTATGATTGTAAGCATTACAAACAAGAAGAAGTATGGTACACAGTGAGAATTGATTAATATGGAGGTCTAAGTTAGTCTGAAGGTTAGGGGAAGTTTGTTAGAGAACATGACATTTACCTTGAGATCAGGAATATGAGCAGCCATGGGTAGGAGGGCTGTATCGGTCTGAGTCCTATCAGGTGACAGAAACCATGCAGTCATTTAAACAGGGGAAGTTTAATGTAAAACATCATCAAGCTAAGATAGGAGACTCTATAGATGGAAAGCGAATGCTGAAGGGTAACTTAGGGCTGGAGGAGCGTATCTAAAGAAGCACAAGTTTGTGAGAAAGATTCAGCTCTCATTGAAAGAGGCGGTTGAAGGTGATGTGGTTGTAGCACACTGAAAGGTGGAAAAGTTTGCTTGATTGTCTGGGCCACAGTTAGGCCCAGTCTCTGAGAAATCAAGGACAATCCTGTGGGGAACAGGCAAGCTGAGACTGGTAGGCAGCCATGCAGAAAGAGTGGGGTGCAAAGTGGGAGTTGGGGCACCACAGGAATGGGGAGGATTCCCTCTTCAGGCATCCAATACACTCCCATGTACAGCTCACAATTTATTGGTTCTCATAATAGAAAATTCTAGGATCAGGAGAGCTTCAGTTAAAGATTTACTTAGCAGGTCAAATATGGACCAAAGGAACTGGTTTATTGCTCACCCCACTCTATGCTTTCTGCCAGTGTCTTACAGTGTTGTCAATGTACCTGTGGTTCCTTGTTTTGCATGTGATAGCTACCAGTATTCCTAGAGATTCCATGCGTCCTTGTTCACATCCATGAAAAGATTCTTTTAAAAAATCTCACCCAGTTCTTTCTTGAAACTGTAGACTGCTGCTTTCCCCCTAAGAATCTAATAAATACCTCATTCAGTCTCATTTTCTCAATTCCTTGAACCAGAGAAATGCTGTGTACTAATTGGCTGAAGCCAATCAGGGCCCACAAATTAGGACTACTTAGATTATGGATGGGATCACCTTCCTCAAAAACACATGAAAATTGGGGTCATGTTTCAGGAAAGGCAAGAAAATAGAGCCTGACTGACCAGTAAACTGACCAGCGAAAATCTACTACCCCATGTAAGGATTCTAACAACAATGTAAAGCCTGTGAGGGGTTTCCAAAAATTATAAGCTCATCCATGGACAACTAATTTGAGAGACAAGTTGGGGTAGAAGGACACAAATTAAGAGGCTCTTGAAGTCTACCAAGTGAGAGAGAAAATGGAGAGGTATAGGTAGATTCAAGAAATATTTGAGACTTGTTAGCAGGTTGTGTATGGGAACTGAGTGAGATGGAGACATCCTGTTACAATGTCCAGGGTTTGACTGCCTAGGAAGGATTGGCAGTTCTTTCTATTGAAGTTTCTGATGGAGAGGAAGTATTTTGGGGACAAGTGTCACTTCAGTTTTAGACATGTTGAATAGGTGAGCACAATGCTGGAGAAAAATTGCAGTACCAATTATTAATCTAAAAATAAAAAAGCCACAGTGGGAGCAGCACATGTTTATTTGAGATTCAAAAGATAGCTATTCGCAAAGCACTGATTCAGTCAGAAATCCAAATAGTGTTCCAATTAGTTGGTGAAGGGAAGGGGTATTTATGAAGAAGGGAAGGGGAATAATTACATGAATACAAGGAAGGAGTTTCTGAGTTTCTATAGGTGTTAATAAGCTAAGGATGGAATTCCATAGGTGCAGAAAAGCTAACATAGTTCTGCTAATCCTAAAGAATGTCTTTGATTTCAGTTGAGTATTCACAATGTCTACTTCCCTGTTATACAATATTTCCTGCTACCTTTGCAAACAATTGTTTGGAATGCAATGCTGGTCTAGGCCCAGTCTAAAGGTTATTTTTCCCATTTATAATATTCCAAAGGTTTGAGAAGCAAAGCAGTTCCTCTGGGATGGCAGTTACATTTCTTTCTGAAGTGTACCCATTTCTATCACTTATATTATTTTTCACACAATATTTAGGGATTTGTTTCAGAATTTCCAAATTTCATAGTTTTATTTGAAACCTGATTAGAATACATAAAATTAAAAAACACACACCACATAACTAAGTATATAATGCATTTCAAATGCAAAAATTTATATATGTATAACAAAATATCAAATAAAATGTGAAATTATAAGTGTTAAATATATCCTATCATTCTAATGTAAATTATTAGTCTGGCTAGGTCTGCTATTTCCATCAACTTCAATTCTTTTAGCCTCAGAACTTTTTCTGAGCTTTGCCTCTGTTGGAGCTAGTCCCTTTGAACATAGTATTATCATTCTATGCTTAGTCCCACAGCTCTCCTCTGCTCTGGCCCTGTATTGCAGGGATTTTTACTTGTCTTCCTTTCAGCCTTGTCCTGCCCGTAATCTAAAACCTCCCCTTCTGTAGGGGAGAGATCCTCCCACTTCAGATGGTTTCTTAGTCCTTACTCAGTCTTTTATCTTTAGTAGGGATGGGGTGGGGAGAGCAGAAGGAAGATGGAGGAGGGGACTAGGGCATGCTGGGACTGTGTAGTCCAGAGGGCTTATAGTAAGTATATTGGGATGGGGGCAAGAGGAAGGAAGTGGAGGATTTATCTGAAGAGAATCCACCTTCTTTTGTGCAGCTTTCCATTAGTCTTCATTATTCGAGACTTCTGGAATTAATTTTGGATCACAGTTTCTAAATTGAAGTTTCCTTTTCCTGTTTCAACAGAAGTATGAATCCAATGTCAGTGGACTTCTTTCAGTAAATGAACAAAAGTATGCTTTGAGAAATTTCTCTTAAGAATTCTGGGTCAATATGAAAGCTCAACTTTTACAAAAAGAAATTACCCTTTATTGATATCAATAGAAGCATTATTCATTGGGTTTTACATGAAACTTTTGTAACATTTTTCTCTAGAAAAGTTAACTTAATGCACTAAATGAAGGAAATACCTAATCATAATGAAGACACAAAGTTTACATACTACTTGGATGCAAAGATTAAGTTTTAATGTAAAAATCAAAAGATTTTTAAAATGCTGTCTAAACATGGGGCAAGCACAGTTCAGTGAGAGAGACAGAGAAAGAGAAAGCAAGGGAGAGGGAAAGAGAGAGAAAGAGAGAGAGAGAGAGAGAGAGAGAGAGAGAGAGAGAGAGAGAGACAGAGAGAGATCTTACACTAATCACATGTGTTTTCTAGATAACACACTTAATATCTAGCAATAGCCCCTGGCATAAGAATGGATTATGTTCCAAATGTCCATTTGTGTTCTTTTCTGTAGCTCTTGGAACAATGTTATTTAGAACAACAATGTCTGTAAGCATCAGTAATAACTTATTTCACTTTCAATATGCCTGAAGTACTGCAACAGTAGTAACTTACCAACCAATGTGATTATGACATTGAGTAAAAATGCACTCAAAGTCACAATGTCAGATTCCAGGAACATATCCCCACATTCAGGAGAGGGATTGAGTTCCCCATATTTTATACACTGGTAATATCAATAATCTCCTGGTGTGACTTTCTTGGCCTGGCCAGTCTTTGGAGTGAGAATGGGAAAGAAAATGGAGAAAGGTGAATATAGTATAAAAACAGAGCATGGCTAAAAAGTACTCCCTACGACTGATATTTGAGGAAATATGAGGATTTCTCCAGTTGCTGTATAATGCCATAAGGACAGTTTTAGTCTTTGATTGCTTTTCAATAGCTACTTTCTTTTGTTCCTTTAGCCCAACAGTTGTCAACCAGTTCCTCTATGAAAACACTCCTGGAGAATGTTGTGCACTTTTACCACACCAACCTGCCATTACACAAGAGCTGGCACATCCTTAGTTTTTCCACTTAAGAAAGCATATTAAAATGCAAGCTTAATGAGAATGACAGCATAGAACAGCTATTCTCTGTTGAGGGTGGATTTGTCTTCAAAAGATGTTTGCCAATGTGTGGAGACATTTCTGATTGTCACAACTGTAGGAAGTAGGGGTGCTACCGGCATTTAGTGGGAAGAGGCCAGGCATATTGCTAAAATCCTACAATACACAGGACAATCCCCACAACAAAGTATCACCCATTCCAAAATGCTGAGGTTTAGATACTGCGGTCTAGAATATCACCTTTGAATTTATTAGAAATGCAAATTATCAAGCCTCTCCCCCCATACATAAAAAAGCAGAAACTGAGGATGGAGCCCAGAATTTGTGATTTAAGAAGTTGTACAGGTCATTCTCAGTGATTCTCAAGTGTGAGAACTACTGGTGGAGAGATAATCTTGAATGGATTATAATTTTTAAATAATGTACATTTTTTTGCCAGCTTCACTACTTTATTATATTCAATTTCACCGCATAATTATTTTTGAAATATTTCACAACCTAAAGGGAACAAAATTGAGAACAGTTAGTTGGTTAGCCTTAGTTTTCAGAGAGGAGTGGCTCAACTCATAGCCTTAGGTAATCGCAATAAACCAAAATAAGGGAAAAGAAAGGGAATCTTTCTGATGGCTGAACAAGCTGCTAACAAAGCTATGCTTATTACAGGATGATCAGTTGTACTCAGGTGTGATGTCAGTGACTTCCTCAAGTGATCAATGTGTATTTCTTACTGATGAAACATGTTATAATAATACAATTTACTAATCCAAATATGTCACACCAACAGCTTGACATGGTGATGCAAATATAATCAGTAAAGAGTCAACCCAAAGATTCACTGAGGAACATTGCAGACCTTTATATTTGATGCTGAGTATGTATTAATACTGAAATGGTAAGGCTTTGAGTGAAGATGAAGGCAAATATGGAATCTCCCAAAAGTAAACAAAACACACAATACTCAAAGTGTGACCCATGGATCAGCAGCGTTGGCATCATTTGGGAGCTGTTAGCAATGCAGACTCCCAGGCCCCACCGCAGACTCATTGAATCATAATCTATAAGCCCCATATTGTAATCAGGTCTCCAGGTGATTTGTGTGCACATTAGAGATGGAGAAGCACTGCACGTGGACAACTCAAGAAAACTGTTTTGTAGGAAGGAGGTCATTCTGTTGCTGCTTTTGCTTTTGATATACAATCGAAATGTCTTTATGAGTTCCATTATTAATGTTTGAATGCACAAGGAACAAACTTCAGTTAACTTTGTTTTCTGATTTCCTTGGAAATGAAGCATCCCATCTCTGAAATAACAGAAAATTTTTCAATCAGGTTTCCACTGCTACCAAAGTTGGGTAATATTTTGTTGCCACCATCCAGGCAAACAAGAGAAGGAAAGCCAGGTCTTTACCATGCTTGAATATTTTCTCTTTTCTTTCATTACTCCTTCATGGCTTCCCATCACCACTGCATAGTTACTACATTTGCTTATTCAAGAAATATTTACTAAGCACCAAGTGTGTGCCAGGTTTTATTCTAAGTGCCAGGGATTCAAAGAATGAAAAACATAGCTTGTATTCATATTTGAGGACATAATTTCTAACATTTAAACTATATACAGATGAATTTAATGACAGGCTCTCAATTATTTGTTTTCAAGAGTCAAATAAATTTGACACAAGTTTAGAATATTAAATTGCTGATGTAAATGACAGATCTATAGTCTAATGTTATTTGATAATTTTTGGCACAATTTTATAAATAGTTCCCTTTATGCATTTCCTATTATAGCAGTTCCTTTCCTTTCCTTAATCTTTGGAAAGGATAACTAATAAATGAGCTAGGATAAACCAATAGAAAGAAGCCTAACATGAAGAACTCTGTGTGGATCCCAGGATCAGCCTGTTTGCCTTGGGGGAAAGTAACTCTCTTTTCTGTTAATTCAGCCAATGAGTCAGGATGTCTCCCCCCATACTAAAGTAAATATATATATATATATATATATATATATATATATATATATATATATATATATAATTTAAGTTTTTCGTGTAGCTAACATTTGCTGGCAGGACATACTGGAAAGGACACTAAACTGCAAAATGGGAGAATGGGATTTAAGTCATAACTTTGCCACTAACTAGCCATGAGACTGAATCAGTCTAGTAACATCTCTGAACTTCAGTTTCCTAATATGTAAAATGATAATAAATGTAACAAAATTCATAAGAATGCCTTGAGATAAATACATCATTAATCATGTAGAAATTATTGTCTTTCTGGGCCTTGCATTATTTCAGAAACAATATTCACTCAGTGTTGTTATCATGAAATGAGGAAGTGAGATGAAGTGGGTGGAATTCTGAATAATAGAGTGGTTACTATAAACACACTCACTGAATTTCCTTACAATAGCCCCAGACTTACTTTTGCTTATTCCTGTCTAGAATTCCTAGCAGTCTCTTACCAATGTCTTGAAAATATTTACTCATCTGACTTTACCATCAGATGACTCTAACAGTTAGTTATCTGTCACTTGTAAATCTACACTGAGGTATTGTGAAAGAGAAAAGGTTATTAATATCCAATCCTTATTGAGTTCTCTTGTAACAATTTTCTATTAACATACCAGGTAAATGTGGGTGACTGACCAGAGCAAAGGAACAAAATTTAAAAGCAGACATTTTCTCTTAGATAAGCAAAATACAACTTTTTTATTTAGTGATATTTATTGGTTAGAAATGTTCCATTATGCATATGTAATTAAGTAAAACAAATTATTATTATTATTACAGATATGATAAAAAGGGGGAAGCACATATGAAATGAGATATTCTTCTCACCGTCATGAGAATGTCTGAGATTGAATTAGAGCAATGAACAAACTTTAAATTTCTTGTTAAACTTGGCAAGAGTGGAAGTGAAATCAGGGACATGTTAGTCCAAGTTTATGGGGAAAATGCCCTGAAGAAAATGCAGTGTACAAATGGATTAAACATTTTTCTGAAGGGAGAGAACATGTCACTGATGAAGAGAGGTCAGGGCGTCCAGTAACAAGCAGAACTGACGAAAACGTTGCAAAAATTTGTCAAATTGTGCATCAAAATTGTCGGTTGACTGTGAGAAGGATAGCAGACCAAGTAAACATTGACAGAGAAACAGTTAAGAAAATCTTAATTGAAAATCTTGGCATGAGAAAGGTGTGTGCAAAAATGGTCCCAAAGGAACTCACCAATGAACAAAAGCAAAGGAGAGTCAAAGTTTGAAAAGACCTTTTGGAGAAGCAAGACGATGTTTTGGGCCATGTTATCACTGGTGATGAAACATGGGTGTACCAATACGACCCGGAAACAAAACATCAAAGTGCACAATGGAAGGCAGCCAATTTTCCACGACCAAAAAAATTCTGTCAGTGCAAAGCAAGAGTCTAAATAATGTTGCTAATCTTTTTTGATATCCGAGGGATTATTCATCATGAATTTGTACCAACTGGACAAACAGTTCAAGTTTACTATTTGAAAGTGCTGAAAAGGCTGCATGAAAAAGTTAGATGACCTAAACTTTTCACCAACAATTCATGGCTCTTGCCTCACGACAATGCTCCAGCTCAACAGCACTGTCTGTGAGGGAGTTTTTAGCCAGTAAACAAATAATTGTATTAGAACACCCTCCCTACTCACCTGATCTGGCCCCAGTGACATCTTTCTTTACCCAAAGATAAAGAAAACATTGAAAGGAAGACATTTTGATGACATTCAGGACATCAAGGGTAAAATGATGACCGTTCTGATGGCCATTCCAGAAAGAGTTCCAAAATTGCTTTGAAGGGTGGACTAGGCACTGGCATCAGTGCATAGCTTCCCAAGTGGAGTACTTCGAAGTTGACCATAGCGATATTCAGCAATGAAATATGTAGCACTTTTTCTAGGGTGAGTTCGTGAACTTAATTGTCAGACTACATATAGAGATACACACATTTGTCTGGACATTAAAAAATGTTTTTCTAGAGTTTATAACTTTTATCCCAGAGATAGTCAACTCAATTGTCAGACCATATTATACTTGTTTACACTTGTTTACACATGTTGTGTTTTCCCATTCTTCATAATAAAACCAAAACAATGTAGTTCAGTATTGTTATTAATTTCAGAATTAAAAACATTTAGTTTGATTTGAGAGATTTGCTTAGTTAATCAAGTAGAGAGGTTCTGTCAAAACGTGGATTAGAACTTATTTCTAATATCTATAATTTATGTACTTTTCTACTACAATTTATTTCAAGGAATTCAGACCTTGTAGATTTGTGCAGAAATTCTAAAGACTACAACTATTTCTTGTGTAGTCTATCAAGAAGAAAGGAAATAATTACATCAGAGTTTAAGACTAACAAGTCAGAGGGTAAATGGGGTCAAATATATGGTAATGGAAGGAGAACTGACTCTGGGTGGTAAACACACACTGTGGTATATAGAATGATGTATTACAGAATTGTACACTTGAAACCTATGAAATTTTACTAACCATTGTCACCCCAATAAATTTTAATTAAAAAATATAATAAGTCAACTTCAAATGGGAAGTTCTAAATTTTTCCTTCCTTCTTTTTTCATTCATTCATTCATGCATTCATTCATTCATTCATCATCCATCCATTTGTTGCTTCATCCAATAAATATTAAATGAAAACCACTATATGCAAGTTACTGGGCTTCAGCAGTTCAAAATGGGAAGAAAGCCTCCAGGGAGAAGTGGCAAGTCTATATTATTTGCTGAAATACTCATGGTGCCCCATGATATAAAAGACAGTAGAATTTCTGCAATATAATTTTCCACCACGAAATCTGTGCTTGCTGCTTCTCTCACAATAGCTATTAGAAATAGTTCTCTGATATGTGGTATATAAAGCTACAAACAACAAAGGAACAAGACAAAGGAAGAAACCAAAACTCATGGACACAGACAATAGTTTAGTAGTTACCAGAGGGTAGGGGGAAAGGGGGGTGGTAGATGAGGGTAAAAGGGATCAAATATATGGTGATGGAGGGAGAACTGACTGTGGGTAGTGAACATACAATGTGATATATACACGATGTATTACAGAATTGTACATCTGAAATCTATGTAACTTTACTAACAATTGTCACCCCAATAAACTTCAATAAAAAAAAAGTAGTTCTTTGGATTAATTTTAAAAATTACTTTCTAGAGTATTGGTTCTATATCATTAAACATTCCCAACAGGAAATGCAATCTTTCATCTCCTTTCTCAACTTAATTTGCAAATCTTAATCCTTTGTGATTCATTATTCCTGCCCTATAACTTAAGTCAATGGCTTCAGTCAAGAGTGTCATTATTAAACTGTTAGGAACAGGGTCTCCTCACAAGGAGTCTCCTCATGATTGAGTGTTCTATATCTCTGCCAAAGCGTGGCATGCCCTAGTTTTTTAAGAGATCCCCAAACATACTTGAAACTACCCTAACTGAATTGATAACGTTAATTTTTCTACTTTGTTTTCCTCTTATGTTTTTGTTGTTGTACCTTTCACAGTATTTATTTTTCTTTACAGTTTTTTGCAATTTTCCTACTATGTCACATTGTTAATAAAATCAAAGTACATTTCTAATTGCTCAAATACTCGTTTGAATTAGCACGATCATAAAAAAAGTTACTTGCCTCTATGGAATACAACCCTCAATATGGTTATTAAAAGCTAATATGTGGGTGGTGAACACACAATTGGATTTATAGATGATGTATGTAGTACAGAATTGTTCACCTGAACTCTATGTAACTTTACTAACAATTGTCACCCCAATAAACTTTAATTAAAACAAAAACAAAGACAAACAAAAAAGCTAATATGTATCATGACAAGAGTAACTGTCACTTAGGATATGTATGGTGCTCTATTTTTTAGTAGAATTATGATCATATTTTCTTAGAGTTCAAGAAGACCCAAATTCAACCTTCTCCCCAAAGCAGGAATTCTTTCTAGATGAAATACAGTAATTTTTCATTTGGAAGCAGAGAAGAAAATTGGATACATTGATTTTCTTTTTTAATAAAAGAAATATGATACGCAAGTGTGAGCTAATAGTTTGAGATTCATCTCATTGCATACCTAGAAGGGTAACCAATTGAACACACTTCAGATAAAGGAACAAATAAGGTTGCTATTTTATTATTCAAATCAAAACCAGACAAAGCCTTTGTATTAGATTGTCCTTTGTAATACTAAGTTTCTCTCCCCCCTTCTGGTCACCCTCTTTATGGTAATCCCAAGTTCATCATATTCACAGTAAGGTAGCAACCCCCTTGAAGCTGGAATATGTCAAACTGCCTCTATGAATTCACTATTGTGGACCATGCTTTATGGCCTAAAGTGAAAGCCATTTCCAAAGAAATTCTTTCCTCACTGATGCTGCCTCAGCTGCTATGCGATGATCCTGGCCGTGTACAGAAGATACTTTAGGTTCGTCCTGTTTTCCTCCTTGCACTGATGCTCATCTGGGAAATCTGGGACACAACGCTCCTCTGACTCTGAAGAACACTGGGCTGTTGTTATCACCGCTGCCCCTCAAGCAAGTTTGTTTCGATTCATTCCCAAGTGTCAGCCCTGATGCCAAGAACTTCTTGAGGGAGAAGTAGAGAGCCTTAGCTTACCGTTCCCACAGAGCCAGACAGTTGTATTCATTATTTGTTGCTAACTTGTTTTTCCTGTAGTGGTTTCTCAAGATATACAGTGGAGGGAAAAAGAAATAACCTACCCTGCCCTGGGGGAGTTACATCCAGTGATAACATTTGCATGACAAAATAGGCCTGGATGCCAAGAAAATTTTCTTCTTCAAAACACTTGAGCTAACTAAAAACGTGCTAGGTTCTGCTTTCACAGGCATCCTCCCAGTATATTGCAGTTAAAATATTTTAGTACATATTTTTATTAGTTGGGTAAACGTGTCTGTCATTGCTTGAGTTTCTCAGCATACTTCACTACTGACGGCTGCTTAACTAGTTATATATACCACAGACTCATAAATAAGGCACCATAGCCATAAATAAGCACAAATAAGACAATTAGCTGACTTGATAATAAATTCCTCAAATTGTAGACTGTTTGTTCAGAAGGTACATCTTTATGAGTGTCATCTCAGGAAAAAACAAGGTCATAGTGACATCCATAGACACATAATTTTTCAATGTAGCCCTGTATCCCTCTTCAAAAAGACAATTGTGTGCACTCAAGTCAATCTTGCATCACCTGAAACTTATTAACCTAAGTATTATGGGTTTATGAAAGTACAAATGATATCAGACTACAGGTGCAAAAGCTAAATAAAAAGTCTAACCTTGTCTGACATGAAAGAATCATTTGTTCTCTACCTGACTCCAGGATATTCCCAGGCTAGCATCTTGCTCGAATCCACTAAGATAAATTTCCTTTCTCAGGTTTTTATGAGCTTGGGAGACTGAGAAAGCACATCAGGAAGTAGAAAGGAGGAAAGGAAAGAAAACTAGTATTATGTCTTGCTATGCTTTCTCATTTAATCCTGAAAACATGCAAAGTATTATTCACAGATGAGGACATGTGGGCATGAAAAGTGATAACCTATGATCATGCAGTTAGTATACGTTGCAGATCTTTGATTTGCACTGAGCGCTGACTCCAAAACCCTACTTATTTTTGTCCTGTTGGACATCTCTTTCAATATTCACACGTTTTTTGGACAAAAAATCCAAATTTTCTGTCTAACCTGTATCTTTTAAATCACAAATACTTAGTAAGAACACCATAAGTGCTAACACACTAAAAAGGCATAATACACCCTTAAATTAATTAGGTAGTTTAGTAGTTGAAAGGTTGTTTCTTACATACATTACCTCTTGTATTTATTTCAATATTCTTATATCATCTCTTTTTTAAAAATGGGGAAGTCAAGGTTTAGAGAAATAACTGACTTGTGGGAGGTAACACAGTGATGGCTGAGGCACAATGTGAACCAGGGTCTTCAGTCTCCAATTCCAGAATAGCTGCTTTACTCTGTTAGGTTCAGAGTGTTTTACTGAGGAAACACCTGTAGCTTTTCTTCCAGGGGCAGAGTGTCAGGGGAAGGACATCAAAAAACGCACATCCTTTGTTACTGACAGGCTTCCTTCCACCAACGATTTCAAAAGCTGTTCCTCCCGCATTTCCTTCCTGTTCTCCATGAGGGTCTAGAGTGGTTTATAGTCACTGTGGCAGGTATTTGTACTTTCTTGTCCTGGAGATATGCTTGTCCTGCTCCCTCACTTCCCTATGACCTCGTTCAATGAGAGGTTCAAGCACAATCAGACTATTTGCAGTGTAGAAGCAGGACTCTTGCTGCTGTTTGGAGAGCCCAAATGTTTCAAAACCCCGTCTTGTTGGTGCCGTCATTGCCAAACTGGGACAGGCTCTGTGTCAACTCATCCATTCATCTGTGTGCTCTTGTTCTGTTTGAATAATCTTTTCTCTTAGTTTTCTTGCAAAATTATCCATGTCCAAACTCCTTTCTTTAGCAAGTAGAGATCCTCATGAGGGCTTTGCTCTTGGCTAGGATTCTGAAAACGGGCACTGAGTTTGCTAACATGAAGCTTCACAAAAGAATAGATTGCAGTAGGGCAAAGGGGAAACAGAAGGCAGAATCTTGGGGAAAAAGTGAAATTGAGAATCACGTAGTCCAAATAAAGAATTTATTTAAAAGATGGTGGGAAGAAAACCAGCTCCAAGGCCAAGAGGCCAAGGCCAAGCTGAGGAGAGAGGCAAGATCTAACCCAGAAGTACATACACAGACAGAACACGAAGTTTTATGGAAGAGCCATAGAGACAAGATAGAGACATCTTTATTAAAAAAAAAAAAAAAAAAAAAGTCCAGGGGTACAATCTTTGTTCCAGTTCCTTTATTCTTTACTTGGGAATTTTAATTCCAAGTGGGATGGGGGAGGGGATGGAGGTCTCAAAAGCTTCACAGCAAGCTGAATACTCCATTGAGAAAGTTGGGGAAAATCACCCTGGGCTCAGTCAAAGGACATTTTGGGACATTTGAGTACTACCAGTAATAGTTAAAAATATTAATTTTCATTAGCCACAAACTAATACCCCAGTGCTACAGGGGCAGTTCCCCACCTCTATACCCATTCTATTGTCTACTCCCTGGTGCTTGAGTTCAATGGTGATACAGAACCTACAATTCCCTATTTTTGTTACAGCATTTATTTTAACTTATCTCCTGTGACTCCCTTAGTCATCCAAGACTGCAGCTCCCACTCTAGAAGTATAATCAACCTTGTTCCCCCTCCTTTCCTTTTCACTTAGGAAACTCAATTCCAGTGCCCACAAATTTCAATCAATCTCAAAGTAATTCCTTTCTTCTTCCAAGATTTCTAGGGAAGCTACTTTGTTCTTGGAACCCTTACCATGTTTCTAAATTAGTCAACTATTAAACAACTCTATAGACATTAAATAGTATAACATAAATCATCTCATGAGGCAGTACATGATATAATTGTACATATATGCAGGACATAATTTCCAAATGTGCATCAAAATGATAAGTTAAGAGAGTGAAATGAGAAATAATTGATTTTTTTAAAAAGAAAAATACACAGAGCTTTTTTTCTTTTTGTAACTTTGGCAAATCTAAAATCACATTGTTTGGGGGCATGATAGTCTAGTATGTAACATTTAGCTTGCTTATTTAAACAATTTGGTTTGTTATATTTAGAATGTAATAGATACTTGTTTAATTGAAAAATTATGGAGAAAAGGAGTCCCCTCACCCTTATCCCCTTATATTTCTTTGAAGAAGTTAGAAAACAATAGGAACAAAAAGCCTAGAGAAAATAATCTGAATTTTCCTCTTTTGGTCCCCAGGTCTTCGCGTGTCTAGTTATTGGTAAAGGGAAGCATAGACTGGTCCTGGGGAAATTTTCTAGGATACTTGCCTTTGAGGGATGGGAAAGATTTACATAGGTGAAGTAGAAGAACAGTAGTAGAAGAGGAAGAACATTTCATCCTAGACAGAAAAGTGTGCATATAAGCACAGACACAGCAATGTGAAAGGTTGTAACAGAGACTTTTGAGGAGATGGGCAGAAGTGCAAGCTTGAGATCATATAGACTTTATTTTTCCTTTCAGCTCCAATCCAGCTAAAAAGTGCAATATATTTTTTTCTTCTGGTAAATTCTGCCTCCAATATTTGTCATCACACACAGCCATTACATTTCCACTGTCTCTATTTCTAATGCTGTACTCTGCTTCTTGTAACTATATTTAACTATAGATAGATAGATAGATAGATAGATAGATAGATAGATAGATAGATATAGATATAGATATAGATATATAGATATATACATATAGTTGTAGAATTTATATTTTAACAGTAGTGAATCTTTCAACTCACAACTGTGGTTTATCTCTTCATTTATTTTGGTCTTGTTTAATTTCTCTCAACACTATTTTGTAGTTTACAGTGTACAGGTCTTTTGAATATTTTATCAGATTTATTTTTAAGTGTTTCATAATTTTTATGCTATCGTAGATAGAAAATTTTTCTATTTCTAAATCACACTGTTTGTTGCTAGCACTTAGGAAAACAAAAGATTCATGTGTATTGCAACCTTGCAGAATTCACTTATTAGTTTTAATACCTTAATTTTGGTAGAATATACTGAGTTCTACATAGACAATCATGTCGTGAATAAAGACAGATTTTTACCTAAAAACAAAACAAAAACAAAAAAAACCATATTTGTCAATTTACTCAGTAAATATTTATAGAATGCTTTCCCTAACATGACAAATATATAGTATACATGTATGTTCTCAACAAAGATAAGTACATATCAGTGAAGTCGTATGTTCTCGACTTTTTCTGTCTGACTTATTCTGCTTAGCATAACAATCTCAAGATCCATCCATGTTATTGCAAATGGCAAAATTTCACCTTTTCTTATGGCAGAGTAGTAGTCCATCGTGTATATGTTCCATATCTTCTTTATCCCATCATCTATCAAAGGACACATTGGTTGTTTCCATGTCTTGGCCACTGTGAACAATGCTGCAATGAACATTGCAGCACATATATCTTTACAGGTAAATGTTTTCAGGTTTTTGGAATGTACACCCAGAAGTGGGATTGCTGGGTCACATGGTAATTCTATTCACTGATATGTGAAATATAAAACTGAAAGCAAGAAAGGAACAAGACAAACAAATAAACAAAAACTCATAGACATAGACAATATTTCAGTGGTTACCAGAGGGTGAGGGGGAGAAGGGATAGTAAAAAAGGATAAAGGAGGTCAAATATACGGTGATGGAAGGAGAACTGACTCTGGGTGGTGAACACACAATGTGATATATAGAACTGTACACTTGAAACCTATGCTATGTAATTTTACTAACCATTGTCACCCTTATAAATTTTAATTAAAAAAAGATAAGTACAAGGAAGCCATTTCACATACCTGTATTTAACATATTTTATGTGACAAAAATTTGAATGCAGAACTGCTCTTGAAAATCTAAGGCAGATGGTTATTTTAAATATAACAGGTATATAGCTTCAGGCAAACCAAAAAGGATCCATATACCTCAGAGAGGCACAGGGGTGCATAAGCTTTCTCCAAAGATGAGATTGAAAGAACACTAAGACTGACCATATAACACAAAGAATAAATTATAAGAATCATCTCACTTCAAACTAAGAACACCATCATAGAATGCTAAGTAAAACACAAACACCTGTCATATAACAGAAGCTCAATATGTGTTTACTGAATGGATGAATAAATGATTCAAAGTCATTTTGACACATATTTGGGACACATGGTTTGGGAGTGAATATAATGTTTCATAGCACAATAAATTGACATCTGGTTCTCACACAGAATTTTATTATTTCCAAAAGGTATCAAGAAAAAACAATCTCTAACAATTTAGAAAAAGAAATAAATAATAAGATTGCCCTCCTAAGAGTTTAAACAATGTTGCTAGTTGACAGTAATCTATTTCTTAAACTTTGTAGCGGTGCATCACATGTTTATTATATTACTTTTTATTCCTTATAATTCTTTCTTAGTTTAAAACAAATGCAAATACATTTTATAAATTGGAATAAAACAAAAAAACTCATCACTTTGTCCCCTGCCAATCTATAGGGCCCGGGGAGGAATTGAAGCTGAACTTGTAGCTGAAGAAGAGTGAGCAGACGAACCTCTGGAAACTCTCCTATGTGGAGGGTCTAGCGGTGTTATGGAATCCATTCTGTTGGCATTTGGGAGGATTTTACTAACCAGCTCATTTCTGTTTTTCCATCTATAATGAAGTTTGTAAAAGTCTGAACATATGATAAAATACCTTTTTTAGAATGCCGCTTAGGACCAAAGACACAATATGATTCTATGGACGATGTCATGGAGCCACTTTAACCTGGCTTATATCTGCCACTGAATTTAGTACTGGGAAGCCCAGGGTCTACACAATGGAAACAATCCTTTCCCAACATTTAAACCAGCTGTTAGCAGACTGGGTCTAAATTTTATGTCAAAGATTCCCATAGATCAATCAGAATTTCACTGAAGTCAGTTACAGTTCATTAGTCTGCTGGCACTTTTGGGGGAGAGAGAGGCACGGGCTTGAGGAAGCATAACACTGTCTTCCAAGGAAATGAAAACTACTGCAGATATAAAATGTTCCTAATCAATGACAGATTTATAAGAAGTCTGTGGATGCAGAAGTGGGCTTCATTCCAAGACTTCCAGAAATCACCCTGGCAGAAAAATATAGTGCCTTAACTGTCTACACTTATTTAAAATTAGGCATGCAAATATACTTGAGTGTTATTTTCTATTTAAATTGATAACATCTTACAATGTATTTTTAAAAATAAAATCCAGCTAATCTAATATGTTCGAACAGTGAGAAACTGGAAGTTTCCTTGCTAAGATCAAGAACAAAGTAAGAATGAATGTCACCTCTCACCACTCCTTTTTAACATTGTACTGAAAGTCTTACCTAATGCAATAAGACAAAAAATGAAAATAAAATGTATACATATTGAGAAGGAAGAAATTAAACTGTCTTTGTTCACTGATGACATAATTATCTATGTAGAATATCTGATAGGATTAACAAAAAAATCTCCTGATACTGAGAAGTAATAACAGTAAGGTTGTAGGATTCAAGATAAATACACAAAAGTCAATCACTTTCTTATATACCAGCAATGAACAAATGGAATTTGACATTAAAAACACAATACCATTTACATTATTACCTCCCAAAATGAAACATTTAGATATAAATCTATATGATCTATATTTAGATCTATATGATCTTGTATATAAGAAAACTACGAAACTCTGATGAAAGAAATCAAAGAAGAACTAAGTAAATGGAGAAGTATTTCATGTTTATGAATAAGAAGACTTATTATTGTTAAAATGTTAGTTCATCTTGACTCAATCTATAGATTCAACACAATCCAATCAAAATGTCAGCAAGCTATTTTGTGGATATCAACAAATTGATTAAAAAGTTTATGTGCATTGGCAGAAGACCTAGAATAGCCAACACAATATTGAAGGAAAAGAACAAAGCCAGAAGACCACCACTACCTGACTTCAAGACTTACTATAAAGCTACAGGAATAAATACAGTGTGGTACTTGCAGATGAATAGACAAATAGATCAATGGAACAGGATAGAGAGCCCAGAAATAGACCCCCATAAATACAGTCAACTCATCTTTAGAAAAGGAGCAAAGGCAATACAATAAAGCAAAGATAATCTTCTCAACAAATGATGCTGGAACAACAGGATATCCACATGAAAAAAAAATGTTTTGGGGGTCGTAGGCAGAGACCCTGCACCTTTCACAAAAATCAACTCAAAATTGATCATAAACCTAAATATAAAATTTTAAACTATAAAAGACTAAAAATGTAACATATGAGAAAAATCTAGATGGCCTTGAGTATGGTGATGACTTTTTTGATACAACACCGAAGGCATGATCCACTAAAGAAATAATTGATAAGCTGATCTTCATTGAAATTAAAAACTTCTGCTTTCATGGAACAATGCGAAGACAATCCACAGACTGGGAGAAAATATTTACAAAATGCATATCTGATATAGGACTATTATCCAAAATATACAAAGACATCTTAAACTCAACAATAAGAATATGAAAAACCCAATTTAAAAAAGGCCAAAGACCCAAACAGACACTTCACCAAAGAAGAGATACAAGTGGCAAATAAACATCTGCATAAACAATAATAAGATAGCACTACACACTTATTAGATGACCAAAATCCAAAACACTAACAACACGAAATGCTGGTAAGGATATGGAGTAACAGTAACTCTCATTAATTTCTGGTGGGAATGTAAAACAGTACAGCCACTTTGAAAGATAGTTTGGCAATTCCTTACAAAAATAAACATACTCTTAACCAACCAATTCAGCAATAGCACTTCTTGGTATTTACCCAAAGGAGTTGGAACTCTGTCCACACAAAAACCTGCACAATAATGTTTATAGCAGCTTGATTTATAATTTCCAAACTTGGAAGCAACCATGATATCCTTGGTGAATGGAAAAACAAACTGTGGTCCATCCAGACAATGGAATAGCATGCAGTGCTAAAAATAAATAAGCTATCAAGCCATGAAAAGATAGAAGAAACTTAAATGTATGTTAATAAATGAAAGAAGTCAATCTGAAAAGGCAACATACTGTATGATTCCAACAATATGACATTCTGGAAAAGGCACAACTATGGTGAGAGTAAAGGATAAGTGAGTGCCAGGGCTTGTGGGGGAAGAAAGGCTAAATTGGCAGAGTACATAGGCTTATTTGAGCATAAACCTATTCTATATCATACTATAACTTGCTGGCAACAAGTCATTATACAGGTACAATTGTACTTTGCTTTGTTTAATTGTGCTTTGCTTTATTGTAACAATGCAATGTCTGCAAAGCGCAATAAAGCAAAGCACATTAGTGGAAAAAATAATGCCAATAGACCTGCATCGAGCAAGTCTATTGGCATCATTTTTTCCACTAATATTTATTCACTTCATGTTTCTGTCACATTTTGATAATTCTTACAATATTTCAAACTTTTTCATTATATTTGTTATGGTGATCTATGATCAGTGATCTTTGATGTTACTATTATAATTGAGGGTGTCATTATTATATATATATGTATATATGTATATATATATATGTATGCTATATGTTATACATTATATTATTATTATTATAAGTGGAGCCTGAAGATATAAGTTAATTAGTGCAATCTCATGATAAAACTTTAAAGGATGAGAAGTTGCTTTTTATAGATGAGCAAAGAAAATGGTCTCTCAAGGTGGAATCTGTTTCTGGTGAAGATGCTATAAAGATTATTGAAATGATAACAAAGGATTTAGAATGTCACAGGAACTTAGTTCCTAAAGCAGTATCAGGGTTTGAGAGGAATAACCTCAATTTTAAAAGAAGTTCTACTGTGGGTAAAATGGTATTAAACAGCATTGCGTGCTACAGAGAAATAATTTGTGAAAGGAAGTGCCAGTTGATTTGGCAAACTTCATTGTTGTCTTATTTTTAAAAATTGCCACAGCCACCCAACTGGTCAGCAGTGCAACATCAAGACAAAACCTCCAAAAGATTATGACTGGCTAAAGGTTCAGATGATGCTTAACTTTTTTTTTTTTAACAACAAAGTATTTTTTTAAGTAAGGCATATACATTATTTTTTTTAGACATAATGCTATTGCACACTTAATGGACTACAGTATAGTGTAAACATAATTTTATATGCACTGGGAAACCAAAAAAAATATGTGACTTGCTTTATTGCAATATTCATTTTATCATGGTGGTCTGGAACCAAACCTGCAATATCTTCAAGGTATGCCTGTACATTTGTCAAAATCCATGGAATGTACAACACCACGCGTGAACCCTAATATACAGTACGGACTTTGGGCGATAATGATATGTCAGTGTAGGTTAGTTGATGTACCACTCATGTACCGCTCTGGTGAAGAGTGTTAATAGGGGGCGCTGTATAGGCAGACTGGGCAAGGTATATGTGGGAAACCTCATCTGTTTTGCTCAATTTTTCTGTGAACTTAAAACTAGTCTCTTTAAAAAAAACTAAAAAGTTTATTAAAAATAGAATTAAACATTCTCAGAATTTGCAATACCTCTAAGAAAACTTCAGTCATCTGAAATGCAGTTTGAAATCCACCAAGTGAGACTTTCCTTCATTCCATAGCTAATAATAGCATCACCAGAAACCACAATACAGTTAACACTGATTGAGCATACAGCTCTGGAGGAACTTTACTAAATAATTAAAAACACTATCGTTGTTATTCACTGCAACCTGATGAGCCAAATATGGTCTTTAACCAATTTTATGTGTAAGGAAAGAGATGTACAAAAATCAATGAGTTGCTCCAGGTCACAGAGAAAATGTAAAAGTTAGTAACAAGTAAATAAAAAAGGCAGCCGAAATCCAGCCTGGCTCTCCTTTATTCTGGCCTCTATTCTGTGGGATTAGGTAGGACATTGGACACCCAGTATATTAAAAAAAAAAAAAAAAAGGACCAAGTACACAGAGTCCATCTGTACCTTTAAAAGTCTTTACTTTGTGAACTTTCCAGAAAGCTGCATGAAAGATGGTGGCGAGACCTTTCCTGTGCAGGAGGCAGAAAGCAAGTCTGGTGCTGCCCACGAGGGTCCCCTCTGCTCCTTGAGTGAACTCCAGTGAAAAATGCTTAAGAGGCTGTTGAAAGAGGTTCTTTCAGTTCCTGTTCTCCATTCAGGTATCCACACGTGTTCTCTGAGTGGCTATTATGTGAAGGTACTGTTTGGACATCGGAAGTATAGAAGTGGGCAAGACAGACAAGGTTCATAATTGAGGTAGAGGAAATAGCAGATGCCAAGGAAGGCCCGGATGCGTGACAGGAACAGAAAATCTTTATGGTTGAACCTACTGAATCTGGGAGAAGGCTGTGTAGGAGAAGTGGTCAGGCAGGAGAAGGAGTCTGAAGTAGACTGGGAGGGCCAGCAGTAAGTTTTATTCCATTCAAGTATGTTTCCTCGTGATCTGCTTTAAAGCTTCCTCACATTCATGCACATGTAGATGGAGACCCTATGGCTAGAAGGGGAGGAGGTTTGCTGGGGTTCCACTGCCTTTCAGGAAACATTAGGTTAAAAAGAGAGGGAAGGAAAGGGAGAGACAATTGAGCTCTGTTTCCTAAGTCACAGAGCTGGCACCAGGCTCTCCTGAAGGAAGCACAAACCAAAGCCTTGTTTCCCAGTTGGCCCTGCCCACTAAGGCCTTTTTATGGAAAAGAGTTCTAGAAAAAGCCAGTTAGATTTATTTTTACCATACTGAATATGTGTATGTGTGCTTTAGTAGTGGGTGATATTTTGGAGAGCATTTATTTTTTGGCTGCATCTTGCATAGTTTTCCATTAAGGTATTTTGGCATCTACCACCCTAGGAATTTATGTTCCACCCTTTATGATCCAATAAAACTGAAGTTCCATGGTCTCCTACACACTCTCATCCCTCTCCTGCTGCAGCTCTTTCTGTTCTGGCTAACTCTTTCAGATTTCTTATTTTCAGCTGGAGTCACTTTCATAAAGATTTTTTTGAATCCATCTCAGGCTGACATCAGTTGAACATTTTGGTTGTGTTTTTTTTGAAGTCTCACAGAGACTTTTGTGTAAAGAAAACAACACTTAGAGTAGCCTATATTATCATAGTTCTAAATTGAAAACCTTGCTTGTTTTAAGCTTTTAAACACAATTGGAAAAATCTAGTAACTTAAGAATTTTTAGATTGAAATTACACAGTTTGTACTTGTTTATTGTTAAGTTAGCTTGTACATTTCACAAACAATGTGCATAATTCTTTAGATACTATATATAAACTTAATTATTTTATATTTTAAATGGATATAATTCAACAAATGAATTTATAAATCCAATAATTTGAATGTTCCTAAATAATTAAACCCATTTCTCAGACCTGGTTACTTACGTTCCTGTCAATACTTCCACCTACATTTCATATATGGATTTCCTTAAGAATCTTAAGCACTTAAGAAAGCAGACATACAACCCCCATAAACCAAACCATCTTAAACACATAAAAACTGTAATAAAGCTAATAAAAAAGGTATAAATTTACATATGATTATCTTAAGCATTTTAACAACTTAAAAGCTAAACTTATGAATTTAGTCAATCAGATTATCTGAAGTATTTAAAATTGACCATAAATATAAATGGGTAAAATCCCCTGTCTACTATTAGTTGATTTTAAACATCTTTAATACAAGGCATATATAAAGCAGTAAAACGATTTTGTTATATTTGCATAAAAATAAATGTATGTAAAAAACAAAGATACCATATTTATTTTTTGTTCATCTGTATGTTTTTTTTGTTTTTTTTTGTACAGTCTCAGACTTACAAATTCCTTTACTGAACTAAGTAAAACAGAGTCATCATTTTAGGCCCATTGCAGTAGCTGAGATTATACACTCAGAGTCATTGGTCAGAGATTTGATACCAATGCTATGGATGTGAGGTTACTGGTCATTGGTCAAGGAATTAAAGCCTGGAAGACATGTACCAACATGGCATATACAGAGCATATCCCAAGAAGATTCAGTTTAGGTTTACAGGCTAAGCTCATTTTCAGGGATTCTGCTATGTCAATGGAGACCCACAGGTATATTAATTTAGCATATTACAAAAGCTTTGGCCCTCTTTCCAGTTTCATCTTACCCAAACTTTATCATATATACTTACAGCATCATATCACTTGATTTGGCTAGATGAAACTGTAACAAAGCCCCCGATTTCAATTTCTTTGCTTCCTGATTGGAATAAATAGGTGCTGCACAAGATTACAGATTCTATTGCTTTAGTAACCACCATTATTTAAACTAGGCAAGACAAGAAGTAAGGGCATAAATGGAGTAAGCCCAGTGAAACCATGTGCATTAGCTTCTTAGAATTGCTCTAACGAAGTACCATAAAATGGGTTGCTTATTACCTCACTGTTCCAGAGGTTAGAAGTCCAAAATCAAGGTGTCAGCAGGGCATGTTCTCTCTGACACCCTTAGGGAACAATCCTTCCTTGCCTCATCCTAACTTCTGGTGGCTTGCTGGTAATCTTTGGCATTCCATGATTTGTAGATGCATCACTCCAATCCTCCATCTTCACATGGAATTCCTTAGTCTCGCTCTTCAAATGGCATTCTTTTTATGAGGACACCAGTCATGTTGGATTAGAAGTCCAGCCTAATCCACCATGACCCAATTTTAACATAACTAATTATATTGGCACTGACCCTATCTTCAAATAAGTTCACATTCTGAGGAACCAAGGGTTAGGACTTCAAAGTATCTTTTTTTGGGAGGACACAGTTCAATCCATAACACCATGGTAGAATCACTGGACTGTAGATCCTGATCACATTAAGCAGACTTTCTCAACCTCGCACTATTAACAGTTTGGACTGGATAACTCTGCTGTGGAGGGCTGTCCCATGCATTGTAGAATGTTTAGTAGCATTCCTGGCCTCTACTTACTAGGTTCCATTAGCATTCTCTTAGGATCCAGTGGTGACAACCATAAATGTCTCCAGACATTTCCAAGTGTCTCCTGTGGTGTTAGGGTGTGTGTGTTAAAATTGCCCTCAGTTGAGAACCACAGATACAGAATAGTTACAGTTGGAGTACTTGAGGAAATAAACAGATGGTTGTCTTACGGCAGTGGGAAATGTGAAAATGAGGTCATGAAAGAGTAGCAATTTCTACAATAACAAAAAGATTAGGATATGAGCACAGAATGAAGGGCCCAAGGTAGAGTGAGCACCAGGTTACTGGAGGGTAAGAGGCCAGGGAATTGAATGAATCACCTATGTACATACATACTGATATAACCAATAATTATGACAGAAGTATCTTAGAAGACAGTGGCAGTCAACCAGGAATGAAAATCTTCAAGGAATAAGGAGGAATTACCAGAGAGAGATAGATGACTATAAGAAAGAGGAAGGTTAGTACATTGATGGGTTGAGATTCAAAGAAAAGACTTTTCCCGGAGTCAGAAAGGAAAACGGCCTAGAAGTGGCACTGAGAGGCAACAGAAGTATCTCCCCACGCCATACTGCCATACTCAGGGTCAGTGGTCCAAGGAAAGCAAAACCACTGCAGGGGGCTGCAGGAGAACACTGTCCTCAAGGGGGCGCCAGGTTCATTTCAGTTCCTGTAGAGATGAAAAGAAACCTTTAGAAATAAGGTTGAGGACACAGTGGTGTGTGATGATTATTGATCATGAGTTCCAGGGAACAGAGTTGAAAGATTTCAGGAGTTTGGGGTTGGCGGAAGGAAGTATCAGGAAAGGGGATTCACAGCTCTTTATAGATATTACTATCTGGAGTGCTTTCCTAAGAGTCATCCCTGTTCTTCTTGCAGTGACTGACATGAACAGGGATAAAGACATGTTAGGTAATGTTGATGAAGAGTACACTTAAGAGATGTGGGAGGAGGGGTCTTTCCGAGAGCACGCAAAGTTTTGGGACTCCCTCTTGATCTCTGATGATGGATTTTCAGGGTCATTTCCCACAAGACCGTGAATGGCATCTCTAAGGGAAGTTTCCGCTACTAAAAGAAGCAGTTTCTGTCAGTAAGGTAAATAAAAAAGAACTTGAACTTTGGAACCTGGCTCACCTGGGTGTGTACCCCAGCTCTGCTACTGAGGAAAAGGAGTGACTTTTGTCTTTTTCAACACAAGCCACCTTGTGCTGGTCAGCAGAAAGTGATTATGTCTACATAATCACCTGATTACAGGAGGATCTCGGCACATTATCTGAAATTTTCCTAGGAGGAAAGGATAGCTGTGTTGCCCAAAAAATTACATGTACATTTAAGTTTTTAACCAAAAAATTACCAAAATATATGCTAAAATGTCTTCTGAGTTGTGTATATATTAATAACTCAGTCATGCTTTATTTCAATGTTTTTCATACTTTTATATAACCCATGGGAAGAAATACATCTTGCTATTGATGACCCAGAGTACATACTCATGAGTATTTCATGAACCAATAGTTGCCCCTATCACATGTTATACACGCTAGTAAATTTCCTTTCCCCCCCATTGTTTGAAATAGAAACAATGTAAGTTCGTTTTACAATCCCAAATTTAAAACAACTTTAATCTATTCCACAAATATTTATTGAGTACCTTCTATGTGCTTGGTTTGGGTGGCACTAGGGATACTGAGAAAAATGAGATGTAAATTCTGTTCCCAAGCCCACTGAGAAAAACAAATTAAGTTCTATATTCAACACTAAAATATAAATCTGTAAAAGTACTATAGGATCTTAGCCTGGAATACCTGAAAAAAAAATTCTTCTAGAGAAGAGAACACTTAAACTATGCCTTGAGGGCAGAGAGAATGTATCATGAAGATGTGTATTCTGTTCCAAATGATTGTTTCTTAGGTAGAGCCATATTATAGAGTTTTGTGTTATGTAAATAATACTTTACCACTTTTCCAAGTTTTGGAATTTTATAAGAAATAACTTGTTTATATAGAATTATCTTTCTTTTGGCTGCCTAACTACAGTATAGCCTCAAAAGCAGTCCTCCGAAGAGAATCACAGAAGAGGATAGACTTAGACAAAGAAATGACAAACAATAAAACCTTCTGGAAGTACAGTAGTCCCCCCTTAGCTGCTAGGAATATGTTCCAAAACCCCTAATGGATGCCTGAAACTGTGGACAATACCAACCTTATATATATTTTTCTATATATACCTAACTATGATAAAATTTAATTTATAAATTAGGCATGGTAAGAAATTAACAATAGTAACTGATAATAAATAGAACAATTATAACAATATACTGCAATAAAAGTTAAGTAAAATAAGGGTTGCTTGAACACAGCACTGAGATACTGTGATAGGCGACCAGATAACTGAAAGGGTTACCAAGTGACTAACGGGTGGGACCATATACAGCATAGAGACGCTGGATGAAGGGATGATTAATGTCCTGGGTGGAATGGAGCAGGATGGAGAGAGATTTCATTACACCACTCAGAACAGCGTGCAATTTAAAACTTATGAATTGTTTATTCTTGAAACTTTCCACTTAATATTTTTGGGCCATGGTGGACTGTAAGTAACTGAAACTGCAGAAAGAAAAACCACAGATAAAGGGGGACTACTGTATCTCAATAAGACAGGCTAGGAGAAGCACATCCTGTGTTGGTGAGACCTAATCTCCCTGCCAGGCTTCACTCACTATTATGATGGGGCTAGGGTTACAGAGAACATGAAAACCCTCTGTACCCAAGATACTTACAATTTGCTGGGGAACGGGACATAGAAAGTAAAGAAAGTAGACAGGCTATAGTGAGTAGAGCCATGAGATAAAGGGTAGGGTGAGATTCAGGGGGAGCTTCCTGGAGAAGAGGGTACATGAAATCTAGATATGTGTTAATTCCTTTTGATCAAAGTTACAAATTCAAGCTCTATGAGGGGTTGGGCAGGGGCCAACATGAGTGAAGCAGGCTGAGTATAAGACAAGATGTGGGGGTTTTGTGGCAAACCAAGAGTCATGGCCAGGCTAAAGGAAGCTGTAGATTTGTGCATAAGGAGACCCTCTGGAAGATTTTTTTTAAAAAAACTGAGTCAGATAATGTACTTTTATTGAATATTTTCTGATTTGTTAAAGTACTTTGTAGGCCAAACAAAACACATCTGCTAGTAGATGAGGTCATTTGCGATCAACATTTGATCTCTACTCAGTTAATAAGCCTTTTCCAAAAATCTATATTTAAAATGGAAATTTCCTGGTTGAAAGTGACTGTAACACCTTATTGTGAATTAGTACATTAGGTCAATTTCTCCTCAACTAAAGTAAAGGGAACTAGTGATTTCTAAGTCTCTCTTTTGGGCTAGATACTAGGAAAATTACTTCCAACATCTTAGAAAGAAACAATGATTTTAGAATGGGATAAAGTCTGTGAAGCCTTTGGGTAAATATAGAATGAAATCCTAAAAATGGAAAGGAAGGAATGGAGTTAAGAAGACTGCAGGAGAGGTATTTTCCTTTTTTTTTTTTTTTTTGGACTTTTGCCTTCTTTGTGGAGTTGAGGAAAAGGAGATTCTTTAGCAACGATCTGTTCTGACTATTATCTTGGGTCACTAATAAATTAGTTTTCTTATCCTTTTCTTTAATTCAGAAACTACTGTTATCTCACTAACACAGTCTGTGTTCATAAGTCTCAGGATTTCTACCTTCCTCTGAATCTGATTAACTCCTGTTAGGTTGACTATGGAGGGAAAATGTAATGGGAAAAGGAGAGGGGGTGAAGGGATGAAGAAAGGGGGAGGCTGGGAGGAAGGGCAGAGTGGAGACAATGGGTAGGCTTTCCCCAGGTAGAAGCAGCCATGGCCCCCAGCTATGTCCCCAGCGGAGACCCAACGGAAGGTCAACTACAGCACCTTCCTTTCTCTCTCCCCTTTCCCTTTCCTACCTGCCTTTTAATCTCCCTCCTCTCCCTTCCATTTTTTTTTTTTTTTTTTTTTTCACTTCTTAAATGAGACATACAACTGAATGCACCAGGACTTGGAGAAATTGGAGGCAGTAAAAGGTTAATATCACTGTTGACCAGTCTTCCAGGAACTTCTGACATACCAGCAGAAATGTGTACATTCTATCAGAACCAAGGCACCAGGCAAAACTTGTCAAGAGTTCACAGAGAGCCAAAGAACATGCTGTGCCCGTTGGTGCTATCTGTCTTTGTGGACAGATCTTGTAAGAACATTCTGCCTACAGTCCCCATGGTATCAGTCAGACTATAAACTGTGACTTTTAGTTATAACAAAAGACCTGAAGGGATTTCCTGGGGGGCAAAATGAGTGTTCAAAACATAAAAAAGGGGGTCTTTACTATGAATAACTTGTGAGTAAATGCTGTCATTTCTAGGCCAGACTGTGTCACTGAGAGAATCAGAAGAATCATTTGTAGGAGAGAAGCAGAATGTATTCAAGGAAAATGAGTAGTCTCACTAGTTATGCCACAGTGACTAAGAGATTTCCTTCTCCAAATACCATGCTGGACTCCACCAGAAACCAAGTTCCTGCAGCCCTTGACAGGGAGGGAGCCCCAAAGCATAGAAATCAACAATCTGTTTCTAGATTTTGGGACCTAGTAGAAGAGAAAAATAGAATCATCATTAAGAGTGGATATTCAGTGTGGGAGGAAACAAATATTTATTTACAACTGATGCCAAGCACAGGGTTGGGCACTAAAATGGGCTCCGCAGAGTTTGTCCATCATCTGCTTATTAAAGGGAACCCAAGTGTCTTGTCAACATCTCTCACAATTGAATGCTTTTCAGTTGTATCTTATGATTTCTTTTGTAATGCAATTTCATCAGAAACTTACAAGGCTTCTGTAGTACTCTTCTTCCAGTGAGTTCTGTGTCCAAGAAACACCCAATACTCTTCTTTAGACATAGTTTTCCAGCTTGCCTCACTTTTTTGCTTCCCAATCTTTATGCCTCCCCATATTCTTCTCAATTTAATGGCAACTAATTTGAAGAATATTAGATTAGAGCAAGAAAGTATTAATTGCGTCTTTTTTTTCTCCCAAGTAAGTAACCCAAGACTGAACAAAGCTAAGAAACGCATCTGATGAAAGGCTATTACCTAAAATATACAAATAGTACAGCTCATCAATAAGAAAACAAACAACACAATTTACAAAATGGGACAAAGACCTTAAAAACACCTCAACAAAGAAGCATATGAAAAGATGCTCCACATCAAAGAGACTCCACTACCTACCTATTTGAATGGAAAAATCTAAACACTGATAACATCAAATGCTGACAAGGATGTGGAGCAACAGGAACTCTCACTCATTTCTGGTGGGAATGCACAATGGTACAGCCACTTTGGAAGACAGTTTGGCAGCTTCTTCCAAAACTAAACATACTCTTACCATATGATCCAGCAATCACACTCCTTGGTATTTACCCAAATGAGTTAAAAACTGTTCACATAGAAACTGGCACAGGGATGGAAGCAGACACGATGTCCTTGGTGAAACTGTGGTCCATCAAATAATAAAATATCATACAATGTTAAAAGCAAAACAGAACAAAAAAACTATCAAGCCATAACAAGACATGAAGTAACTTTAAATGCATGCTATTAAGTGAAAGAAGACAGTCTGAAAAGACTACATACTGTATGATCCTAACTATATGATATTCTGTAAAAGATAAAACTGGAGACAGTAAAAAAATCAAGAGCTGCAGGAGTTGTTGGCGGTTGAATAGCCAGAGACAAGGTCACATAGGGAAAGAGTACAAAGTGAGAAAATGAGAAGTTTTATTTCCAAGTTTTTAAGAACAAAAAAATTAAAGGTTAAATACAGGAGGATGGGTTGGAACTTTTTCATTATTGGAATTGGTCAAGAGTGTGAGGGGCTGAGTTATGAAATCATTGGCCTTTGGAAATTGGAGTAGTGGAAACCAGCTAGAACTGTCCAAGACCAAGATGACGATGAGATTTACCTCCAAGTAATCTCCAGCCACATTATATGGTCATTATAATACCTCTTCTCACGAAATTACACACCCATTAGTGCCATGACATCTCTGGAGAGGACCATATAAGGACAAAAAGTGGGTATATCCCAAATTCCCAGAAAAATCCACCCATTTCCTAGAACTAATAGAATATATCCCCCCCCCCACTTCATTTCTAAGTAAAACACCTACCAAATAAAAATTACTGCCACATCTTAAATCCAGGTTGTCTCTCACTCAGAGGCCACCTCTGTTCTGCCTATGGAGTAGATTTTTATTCAATAAACTACTTTCATGTTATTTCCTGGCTCACGCTTGAATTCTTTCCTGCACTTAGCCAAGGACTCTCTTTATTGCAACAAAAATATCTAATATTTATTGAGCACTTTGTGATTTTACCAGGCATGGGGCTGATTGCTGTTCATATGTTATGTTATTTAATATTCACCACAACCCTATGTAAAGGTACCATTATTCTATTTTATAACAACAACAAAAAACAATACAATAACAACTACAACAAAAACCCTGGAGACTTGGGAAAACTAAATAATATTTGCTGTTATAAACTGGCAGAACTAGATATAACTAGATGAAAAGAATTTTGATGTGATAATAGTTTCAAGAAAGAGAAACCCAGGTTAAGAACCCCTGCTCGTGGCTTCCTAAAAGTCATCTAATAGGATAACTTAATTGCATTCAAATTATTGATTCTTTACCCTCTCACAAGCAAGGGAAATTATTTTGCTGACTTTAAAGCCAACTGCATTTATGTAAGTTTTGAGTCCCCAGGCAGGCTATTGGCACAAAGAAAGAGGTTCTAATAATATTAAAGAGGCATCTTCTTTATTTGCTTGAAGGAAAGTCTGCTCCTCTATAAATATAGAAAGCATCAAATGAATCACCTTTAGGGAGATGGCTCCACAGATATGAAGCTCTGCCAGGTATTCCCAATCTATTTTCCAGGCATGGTCAACATTAATTTCTTCCTGCCCTGGACACTAATCTTCCTGTTTGGACCTAACTGTATTATTTTTAACCCAACCAAACCAGAGATAATGGACAATAATGTGATTAAAATCTGAGAATTTCTGAGAAGTGATTTCAGAAAACTGTAGTCAAAATATGTAAATCTGAGAAAAATAAAAGCATAATAATGTATTAAAAGACCCAATTCAATGCAATGACCTTTTCCTCCTGAACATTCAACCCAAGCAAGCAGCATCTGACTTCAGTGTGTCCCATACCTCTTCTTAAGCAGCTCCAAGCCTGGCACTAGCAGCAGGCAGTTTTGGTTCATGGCTTGGCTTCTTGAGGCACATCCAAGCCCAGTTTGGTTGGCGGCCATCTAGAATTCATTTAGTAGCTTATGCCAGGTGGCCCCAAGCAGGTCACAGGCTACAGCTGAAATTGGCTGGCACTAGGGCCCCTTCCAGGAGGCCCTAAGGCTGGCACACTTGGTGGACAGCTTCAGACCAAGCTGCAGCATCACCTGACTGCCTCCAACAACGACACACCCAGAAAGCACACTGGGCAAGCACCAGAGCCCTACTAAAGTGAATCATCCTCCATAAGGTCAGCCTCTGCACAACAGCTCCTGCACTGTACTCATGGCCACTCCTCACAACCTGAGGGTCAATTGTTCCCATTGACATGCCAATGGCAACCAATGCTCAACAACAACAGGAGGGCACACACAACCCACACAAGGGAAACACCTGGAGCACTCAGCTCAGGTGATGAGGGAGACTGAGCAACTGAGGCCCCACAGACACCTACTACATAAGGTCACTCTGCTTGGACTGGGAGGCATAGAAGCCCTACTTAATACATAGAAACAAACACAGGGAGGCAGCAAAAATGTGAAGACAAAAAAAAAAAAAAATACCCCAAATGAAAAAACAAAACAAAGTTCCATAAAAAGATCTAAACAAAATGGAGACAAGCAATCTACCAGACACAGAGTTCCAAACACTGGTTATAAGGATGATCAATGATCTCAGGGAGAACTTCAACAAAGAGATAGAAAACATAAAAATGGAGACAGAAAACATAAAAAAAAAATCAGACATAAATTATACAATAACTGAAATGAAAAATACATTAGAGGGAATCAACAATAGGTTAGATGAGGCTTAGGACTGAATCAGCAGTTTAGAAGATAAGGTAGCATCAAACACCCAATCAGAACAGCAAAATGTATGTAAAAACAATCCAAAAATATTAGGATAGTGTAAAGGATTTCTGGAACAACATCAAGTGTACCAACATTCACATTACAGGGGTACCAGAAGAAGAAAGAACACAAAGAATTGAAAATGTATTTGAAGAAATAATAATGGAAAACTTCCTTAACCTGAGAAAGAAAAGAGACATACGGTTTAAGAAGTATAGGGAGTCCCAAATAAGATGAACCCAAACAGGCCCCCACCAACATACATTATAATTAAAATATCAAAGGTTAAAGACAAAGAAAGAATATGAAAAGCAGCAAGAGAAAAGCAGTTAGTTATATACAAGGGAGCTCCCATAAGTCTATCAGTTAATTTCTCAACAAAAACTTTACAGGCAAGAAGGGATTGGCACAAAATATTCAAAGTGATGAAAAGTAAGGACCTACAACCAAGATTACTCTACCCAGCAACGTTATCATTTGGAATCAAAGGACAGATACAGAGCTTCCCAGACAAGAAAAAGCTAAAGGAGTTCATCACAACCAAACCACTATTACCAGGAATGTCGGAAGGACTTTTTTAAGAAGAAAAAGGAAAAGATTTAAAATATGAATAATAAAATGGCAATAACTACATATCTATCAACAATTACTTTAAATGTAAATGGATTAAATGCTCCAATAAAAAAACATAGGGAGGCTGAATGGATAAGAAAACAAAACCCTTACAATATGCTGCCTACAAGACACTCACTCAGATCGAAAGATACACACAGACTGAACATAAAGTGATGGAAAAATATATTTCATGAAAATGAAAACAAACAAATAAGCTGGGGTAGCAATATCTATACCAGACAAAATAGACTTTAGAATAAAGGCTATAATAAGAGACAAAGGAGGACTCAGTAATTCTACTTCTTGGTATTTATCCAAAGAAACCCAAAACGTTACTTCAAGGGGATGTGTCCATCCATATGTTCATTACAACATTGTCTAAAATGGCCAAGATGTGGAGGCAGTCTGGGTATCCATCGATAGATAAATGGATAAAGAGGAGGTGGTACATATATACAATAGAATATTGCTCAGTCAGGGAAGGGAATGGGTTCTTGCCATCTGCAGTGGCATGGATGAATCTGGAGGGTACTGTGCTGAGAAAAGACAGATATAATGTGATTTCTCTGATATATGGGTTCTAAAGAACAAAATAAACAGACTAACAAAACAAAATAAACTCATAGATGACAGAGAGCATTTTGATAGTTGCCAAATGGGAGGAGGGATAGGCAGTGGGTGAAAAATGGGAAGGGATTAAGAAGTACGAATTAGTAGTTACAAAATAGTCACAGGGATATAAAGTATAGCATAAAAAATATAGTCAATAATATTGTAATAACTATGTATGGTATCAGATGGGTACTAGATTTATTGGGGTGATATATGGAAGGGGGTTGGGGGCCGGGTGTAAAGGTGAAGAGATTAAGAAGTACAAATTGGTAGTTACAAAATAGTCATAGGGATGTAAAGCATAAGGAATATAGCCAATAATATGGTAATAAATGTGTATAGTGCAAGGTGGGTCGTAGACTGGTCAGGGGAATCACTTCTTAAATTATATAAATGTCTAACCACTATGCCATATAACTGAAGTTAATATAAAATCCTCTTGAATGTCAACTGTAATTGAAAAAATTAAAAAGTGGGGGGAAATACAAGAGGAATAAGAGGTCCAAATTTCCAGATATAAAATAAGTGATGGGGATGTAATATACAGCATAGGGAATATAGTCAATAATATTGTGATAGCATGGTATGGTGTCAGAGAGTTGCTGGACTTATGATGGTGATCACTTCTTTAGGTATATAAATGTTGAATAATTATGGTGCACACCTGAAACTAATATAATATTATATGTTAGCTATATTTGAATAAAAATCTTAAAAGTAAAAGGTGAGCACTCATATCAACCATAATAGTAAATTCAATTCCATCAATTGATTGTCATATTTGGCTCTTACAAAAGTATTAACAGTATGTTTTCTGGATGCTGGGATAATGGATTAATTTTCTGTTCTTCCTCCATGTTTACTCTTCTGAACTTTAGTGATTTTCTAAAATAAGCATGTATTATTTACTTTTATAATTAGAAAAAACCTCTTAGTTGGACTTTGCTTTCTTGATAGTCAAGACATGAAGGGAAAATAAGTCAATTATAAAGTTAGAATCAGAAAAGAGGGAGAGTGCCAATTCCTTTGGACAATAATGTTTCTTGTTTTTTGGTTTTTAAATATTGGTGTGTACTTGGAGCACTAAGCAGTATAATGATGTATTTTGACCTCAGCATCATTTCTCAGCAAATACATTGACAATGCCCACAAATGCTTCTCACAACATTGTTCAGGAAAAGCAGAAGGTGTAAGTGATTCTGTAATGGGCAAAGATTATGTGGTCCAAGAATACACACCATTTAGATGAATTATGTGTTCTTAGTCAATTACTCATAAAGGTTACTGTGAAGTGAGTCCAATGGTGAGTAAAAAGTCATAACTCCTGGGTCTGGTTCATCAGAACTTGAGTTTGAAAATATGCTTGGAGCTGGCTTTAATAGCTTAGAGTATCTGAGGATGAGAAATAAAATATGTGTTTAAAGTTTTGCAATAATATTATATATAGTATAACTCCAGAAATGATGAGGTACCTGACCTAGATGGGTGGACATTAGCCTGTATCTACTTCAAACAAAGAGCAGGAACACTGTAGTCATACGAACACGTGACAATTAAGTTCGTGAACTCATCCTAGAAAAAATGCTACGTATCTCATTGCTGAATATCACTATGGTCACCTTTGAAGTACTCCCTTTGGGAAGCTATGCACTGATGCCAGCACCTAATCCACCCTTCAAGGCAATTTTGGAACTCTTTTTCTGGAATGGCCATCAGAGCTGTTGTTGTATTACCCTTGATGTCCTGAATGTCATCAAAATGTCTTCCTTTCAATATTTCTATTATCTTCTTTTGGGCAAAGAAAGAAGTTGTTGGGGGCCAGATAAGGTGAGTAGGGAGGGTGGTCCAATACAGTTCTTTGTTTACTGGCTAAAAACTCCGTCACAGACGGTGCTGTGTGAGCTGGTGCATTGTCCTGATGCAAGAGCCATGAATTGTTGATGAAAAGTTCAGGTCGTTTTAGCCTAACTTTTTCATGCAGCTTTTTCAGCACTTCCAAATAGTAAACTTGGTTAACTGTTTGTCCAGTTGTTACAAATTCATAGTGAATAATCTGTCTGATATCAAAAAAGTTTAGCAACAAGTTGTGGCTACAAGTTCTTGAACTTAATTGTCAGACCTTGTAGAGAAAGACTGATACTCCCAAAAAGTGTGAAGTAAATATCACTACTATTATATCATCTTCAATAGTGTACTCTTTGATAAAGCATTGAAGGTCAAGATAGTCACCCCAATTGGTAAAAGAAACTATAGCAAAGCTCTCTGCCATGTATCCTGATCATGGTGATTTTCTTTTCAATCCAAAGGTAAACCTGTCTGATTACTTTCTGTCAACTCCTTACTACTATGACCTTTGTCAAGAGAGGGGTTGTATAATCATTTTAACACCTGGGATTTGATGTAAGATCAAAAGCAGAGCATTCAGGATCATATTTCCATTGATAAGCGTCTAGAGTAATGTAATTAAAGGTTGTGGACTGAGAAAAGATTTTATTTGGAAACCAGGTGAAAAGGTGACAGAGATGAACAGATTGTGAAACTGGAGGAGATAATAGTGTTCTTGCTTAGATGAAAAGCCACCCTCAAGTAGCTAGTGAAACAAATTTGGAACACGGCTCTTTTTTAAAAATGTGGACTATGAGATTTTCCAACATTTGGAAAAGTAGAGAGAGGAGTATAATGAACCTCAATTTCAACAGCAATCAACATAGGGGCCGATATTATTCCTTATCATCCATATCTAAGACATCTTATCATAACATATGCAATTATGTGGAATCAAAGTATAAACTGAATTATAATAAATACATTTCTAAATTGTATTTCTTATTATGACATTATTTCATGAATTTTCGCAAGTTGTTTTTAAAAACATGCAGGTAAGTTTTTGTTGCTATTATTGTTGTTGTTGTTTGGTCATTTAAGCGTTAAATTTCTCCAAGGAAAGGATTTGATCAGTGCCTCCCTCTGCAGCTATCTCTTAGGACCCAGCACATTTAGGTGGCGGAAATAGTACTTGATAAATGCTACCCACTGCACGGTACATGATGCTATTCTGATCACCATAAACACAACTAGCAGAAACACATGTATAAAACAGAAAAGAGAAGTGCAATGTCACTCTCTAACAACTGTGTGGTCAGGAAATTATTATATACTTAATTGATATGAAATCCAATTATCATTATATTCATCTAATGACATTATCACCTCTAGTCCATCTCTTTATTCAATAAACCAAGCCAAACATGAGCCCCAAACTTGTGAAATCATTTGTTTTCTTTCTCTTCATCTTTTCACCAGGGTTGAAATGTTCTCTGGTATGTTTAGCTTTTGGTGAGAGTGAATGGAAATTCATTCAAGTCTCGCTTTGTTAAGTGTTAGCTTCATAAGTCGTTCTTGGTTTTTTTCATTTTGTTTTGTTTTCATTGTTAACCTGATATTTTTGGAAACTTTCCTATCCTCACCCAAGAATGTGCTTTCTCTCTCTCTTTCTCTCTCTCTCTCTCTCTCTCATCAAGATACAAGGGAAAAAATACCTTTGCTGAAAACAATCAAAATTATTCTAACTAAGGGAAAGAATTCTCCAAAATTTAAGCACAAAATCAGAACTGCACATATTGCCTGTCAAACCACATGTTTACCTGTTAACACCCAAGGAAGCTGGAGGTACGTCAATACCAGTGATGGGAATAGCTTTGAACCTCATACCGAGGGAAGCAGTTCAGGAAAGTCTGGGGTTCCAGTAAGTGCTGAGGTCCTGAAGCTATATTTAAATGTAGGAAATGGTTTTTCTCTGCTGAGTCAGTACCCCTAACCAGAGTCTGTCAAGCCACATAACAGTCTTTGTAGCTATGCTGGAAATTTCTGCTGCCTGGTTCTCTCATTTGTCCTGGTAAAGGAGCGAGGCTTGTGATTTCAGTCACTTGATCTTTCTAGGCCTCAGTTTCCTCATCTCTAAAATCCCTTCTATCTCTGACTTTCTATATTCTTACTCACTCTTCCACAGAGACTCACATGATGCTGTGCCTGTAGGCATATGTCAGAAGTTTCAGCTTAGCTGGGGGCATATATGTCAGTCAACTCTTGAAATGCTAGGTCTCAAACTGTAGCTAACCTTTATTTCTACACGATGAACGCTTCTGATGACACATTCAGGATAGAACCTAGATAAATCAAATACAAGTGAATAGGCCTGGAGTTCCCTAAAAGAACACATTCTGTCACTCCAAGATATTTGGAAATTAAATTTAGCTGTAAGACGAAGTAGAAAGAAGCATCTCCTTTAACCAAGGGGTTCCAAACATATCTTGGTGGCTGCCGAACTGGCTTGGCTTCTTAGAAACCCACTGGGACACGTAGAAAGGGGGAATAAAATTCTAGGATCGTTTTAGGCTGTATTTCACGAACACTGATCTAGTTCAGTCCTACTCACCCCTGAAGGTACACGATAGAATCAATGTGTTTCTTTCACACTGCTCACTGTCACTGAAATTTTAGTGCTTCCTGATATTTCTTACCTAAGAGCCATCTGGCTTATTAATTAATATATTACTTAAAAGCATGTAATTAAAGCTATCACCTGACTTACTTTTACATGAGATATTTAAAATATTGTCTTTGATTGATTAATATAAGAAGGGAAACAACATGTGTACAAGTTGAGGAACTTACTAGATACAGACTAAACACCAGACACAGAGTCGTGGTCTGCAAAGTACATCATCTGGCAGCTGGCTTCAGTGCCTTTAGGCTGTTGGACTGAAAAAGGAAAGCTACTTCCAGAAAAACATAACTATCTTTTTGAGTTCCAATTATTTGAGCTGAATTTTCCACTATCTAAGCTATTAATAATATGATTTTGGTTCAACATAGCAAAGTGTCTGTTGCATTCTCTGGAGCCTTGCAAATTCTGGCAAGGTCCTTCTATCCTGACGTATTATCAGATCTGGTAAAGCCACATAATTTTAGGGAGAGAATTCAGGGATATCCATTTTGGCATTGTCTTTCAGTGTTTTAGAAGGCTCTCTGCCATCTCTGATGATAGGTCGTGGCTGTCAACATTCTAGAACAAGATAGCCAAACTGTATTCAGAAAGCCAAATGGTAAATAGCAAGAATTTTTGTATTATTCCTTTTTGTCTTATCCTCAGCACAAGGACAGGCCAAATCATCCTGGATGGTGTATGGCGGCATCTGCTTGTATTGAAGCAAAACCCAGCAGGTTTTCTCTCTGCTCAGCCAGAAGGCAGCTCCCACTGCCAGCACTCTTATCTCCTCCTCAACCTCACGCCCACATCTGGACAAGGGTGGGGCTGACTGTGGGGGTGTGAAGGAACTAGAAAGTGACTGAGGACCTGAGGCCTGTGTCTCAGTTGCTTTCCAGTTTAGTGGGAATTTTGAGGTCATAGAGCAGACATGCCTCAGCACATAAACTTGCACATGTTGGGAGATACATCCCTTTCTCACTTGAGCCTTAGAGTTGCTCAATAAGACAGACTTGGTACATACCCAATTTATAATTGAGGAATTATAAATTCAGAGAGATTAAGTGACTGGCCAAAGATCACACATTACTAAATGCCAGGAATGAAACTTAAACCCCATTCTTTTGGCTCTAAATTTATTACGCTCATCTCTATGCCTCATGCTTATGACCACCAATTTCTAAAAGTCCTTTTTCCTCCTCTCTAGTTCAATCACACTCTCCCATAGGGCAGAAAGGATGTCCCAACACAAAGCTATTATTCCTCCCATAATGTCTTCGCACAAAATCAATTTGTTCAAATACGTATTGACCACTTATACTAGGTGCTCAGGAAAAGCAAGCAAGCAAGCAAACAGGTAAAAAAAGAAAAATATCTCTGCCTTAATGAAGCTTACAGTCTAACAGAAGGAGACATAATAAACAAAATAAACAACCAAAACATATTACATGCTAGATGGTGATGGGTGCAGTGGAGGAAAATGAAGCAGGAGAGAGAGATAGGGAATATTTCCTGGGGATAGAGCTTATGTGGCTACCTGCAAGAACATTCCAGGCTGAGAAGAGTCAGTACCAAGGTCCTGTGATGAAAGAATGTCTGAATGTTGGTGAAATATCAAGGAGGCTAGTATGGCTGGCAGAGCAAGGAGCAGTAAGAGATGATTCCAGAGAGTATCGGGGAGACTAAACATGTAGGAGCCTACGAGATCATATAAAGACTTTGGCTTCTACTTTAAATAAGATAGGAAGCTCTTGGGAATTCTGTATAGAAGAATGGCATGATTTGTCTTGACTTATATTTTAAGACAGTTATAAGAATAGATTAAAGGGGCAGAAGGCAGAAGCAGAGAGATTAATTAGAAAACTATGGCAACAACGTAGGACAAAGATAATGACGGTTTGGGCCAGGTGGTGGGATTGGGGGTAGGAGTTGTCTTCTGAGTACATTGATAGAGCAAATAGGATATACTGACAAGTCGGATGTGGGACGAATCACAGTATGAATGGAGGGGTCAGAGAGGGCACTGAACAGGAAGCCTGGGATTTTGAATTGGAGTTTTAGGCCCATTTCACATTCACAGTGCTATCTATGGAAAATCACTGAAAAGCCTCATTTTTCACGCTTACAAAAATTGGCTTAAATACCTTCCCAAGCTCATGAAGCTCAAATGAATATGATGCTGGTACAAAAGTTGACTTGTTTAAAACTGAGTCATAGTTCTAGTTCTGTGTGACTTTGTGCGCATTCAATGCCGTGAGGAACTATGGTGTGGAGATTGAGGTCAAATCTGGAATGTTTGAGAGCAAATATTAAACAACAAACAAAATAACAACAACAATAAAAAAAAAACACCCAACCAGCATTACAGTTGTGAGGAATAAATTGGGGAAGCTTTATTTTTAAAAAGCAAAATCTCTTTCTTGATGGTCTAAGAATGACAAGAGAAGAAACTTGGTCTCAATAAATTGTTTTAACTAGACTTATGAAGCCCTAGTCTCAACATGGATTTTGCACTCTTTGAACCTGTGTTTATGAAGTGTTACTTAGCTGCTGGCTAATAAATTGCTACTACCCTGGCCCCTTCCAAATGCTCACCTTCAGTTTTAGTTTTACTTAAGCACAAAAGGCTTTTTTCCTTTCTCTTTTTTTCATTTTCTTTGTCTGAACAGGTTTATTACCACCCTGGAATTTTTCTGAAATTTTACTAACAAGAATTATGTGATTGAGTTGTTCTAAGTGACTCAAATGTTCATAACTTTCCCAATCTGGCTTAAATATGCAAAGCCCAAGCTACCTCTTCCCAATTCACAAATTCAGAAAAAGCACTATAGGATGAGCATGGGGTAATTGTCAAGCCCCTCCCAGGGGTGAGAGAGCAGGAGTCACAGGCTAAGACTTGTCTGCACAAGGATCGGAATCCTCCTTCTTAGACAGAGCTGCCTGCTGAGTTGCCCCTTCCTCCTCTCTCTTCATTTTCTATGACCCTCCCAAGCCTTGTCCATCAAAACCTACCTATTCTAAGTCTCTCAATATCCTGCAAGATAACTGATAATCCATTTAATAAGCCAGTTTAAATCAATTATTAGTGATGAAGATGGCTAGTCCTATGGCTCTATGCACCTTAAAAGGAGCTCCCAGAAAGATAATGGCGTAACTTAAGTTGTGGTGGAATGGTGGAATGCTTAGGCACTGTGAAGATAGCTGCTAAGTGAGGAGTTCTTCCTTTGAGAAAGACTCATGAAGTCGTCTCATAAGGTGGTCTCCTACTTTGCCTATACTTTAATTGAGAAGTCTTCAGTATTGTCATGGAGACCATTTCAGGGGGATCTGTAAAGTTAAAGTTATTGTCACAATCACACCAATGCATTATTTGCCTTTTTTCACTCTCATTCTCTCATAAGTAGGCTGTGGAGTTTTCCAGAAGCTACATGATATATGATGTTGACATCACTATGACGGCTAATAGAATGAGTGCTTGTTTATTTTTGTTTTTAAAACGTATTGATCTTAATTTCAGATATGGTAAATATCAGTAGACATAATTCACTTTACAAAAAAAAAAAACTCTTTGGGGTCCTCAGTAATGTTTTTAAGTGTGTAAAGAGGTCTGGAGACCTAAATATTTGAGAACCGCTGTTTTAAGTTATCCTGCCTGATCTGCCAGCTGAGATATTAGAAACATAGCACAGCAAGAAGAAGGGTGGTAATTCCTGCTAAACTCAAAACTGTGTGAGGTAATCATTTTGCAAGTGTTAGTATCTAAATGCAAAATCAAGAGCACATATAAGGAAGAGCTCCCAAACTGACCATGTCACATCAAAAGGATACAGGCCCCAACTTGAAAGAGCTCCCACTGGCCAGATCAGGGACATCTGATTTGTGACTTTGCAAGTAATCAGAAGTGTCAATGGCATCTCTTAGGGGGTGAAAGGTAGAAGGGAGGAGGGGGTTTCACACATAGAGGCAAAACATTTCCCAAGAGAATATAATGAACCAAATATTTAGAGTGGACAATTTTAATTCTTCAGTATCTTAATACAAATATAAGAAATAATACAGAATTAAATAACATCTGAAAAAGCTTACTAAATATATAAATATCCAATTCAACAATGAAAACAACTTAAGTTTTAATTCCTAGGTCACTAGATAGAGACAAGAAAGCAAAAGACACCAATAAAGTCACTAATTTGGTCTTATGATTATTTCAGAGTTCAAAAGTTGTTCCACTAGTTAAAACGATTTATTTAGAACAAAGGGAATTGTATACCCATACATGCTTCCTCTGCTACTGCGAAAAGTGAACCCATGGGGAAAGAAGCCAGGAGAAACAAAGCATATGAACTGGCTGACTTCTATTTAGGAAACCTCCTAAATACCGGTTTTCATAACATATTTTCATTATACTAGTCTGAATTCAGAATGGCTAAAATAGGGCCAGGTCATATTATGCAACAAATAGGCAAGTAATGCATGCTTTTTAAAACATATGAGCTGCTGTGTAAGACCAGCAATAGCTATTCTGCTATAAATATAGGTAAAGTTAAGGTTGCCAATGTTATTTCACAATAAATTCAGTCCCATTTTCGTTGCGGTAAATGTCACAGAAGTACATGAAGAATAGCAGTGAAACCCAGGGTTCTAAAGAGACCAGCTATCAGCAAAGCAGTAATGAGGAAACAGACTCATGGACCTAAGAACAATAGGGAAGAAGACATGAAATATCCACAGAAAAGCAAAGGTAATCTCAGAAAAGTTCTTTGGTCCTTAACCTTCCCGACTTCTTTCTTCTTTCCCCTTTTCACATCTTTTCCCTTTGTTTATTCCCTTTTACATCAGTTTTTAGAGCAGAATGGCAAATTATCTGGTCCAAATTGTCAATTTTCTGGATGTAAATGTGGCAGCTCACTGATAAACACAGGGTTGCCATCAGTCTCAGTCAGTCAGTCTCTAAGCTGTGGCTCCTGATTCTAAGTCCAGTATCCGTTCAATAGCACAATACTGCATTGTTTTACAAAATGAAGTCCTACAACACACCTGAGAGGCAAAATAATTTCCTCTTGGAACTTACACAAGCACTGGGTAATTTTGATGGCAGTAAAGTCTTGAAATTTTCAGGCCTTATATTCCCATCTCCTTTGCTCTTTCAGGTCCCTTGGAGAATAACCCTTTTTCTCCTGCTTTCCTCCTGCATCAGGTTCAAGGAGACCATAAAATAACTTTCAGGGTTCTCTGATTCCTCTAGGGCTCTGGAAAAAAGAAAGATCAAGATATTAACTTTGAACATTTATAATTTCTATCCTAATAGATTTTAAGAAGATAAATAGCAGGAGGGTCAATAAACAGAGAATTCTCTTTGTGCAGTTTTCATCAGCAAAGATTAGGAATTAGACATTCTTACCCAATGTGATATGAGGAGAATGTGACTCTCTTTAAAAGGATAGAAATAATTCTACAAACTAAGGTTTATAGAATCACTTAAGACTACAAGTAAAAGAACATGTTCAAGAATTCCAAATGATGTATGTGTATTTTACTTATAAGACCTTGAGCTTTGTTTCTCATGGATACTAATTTGCTGGACATAAGGTTGAGAATGGTCATAAAGTAGGCAGATGGAGATCCTTTCAAAGGTTATTGGCTTTCCAGCACAGAAACTGGGAGGGTGTGGGCCTACCTCCAAGGCATGTAGATAGTGAAGTAAGAGACCTGAGATTTTATCTTGGTGCCATCTCGAGTTCTTTGTGCAATCTTAAGAATTTCTTACCAAAACCAACGAAGTTCTGCATGTTTGAACCTTGCCAACATTTCCAGTGTGAGCTCTCCGTGGCAAAAGACACACAACAGCTCAGGCAAGAAAGCCCAGGCTTACTGGTCTGTTAGTGACCTGATCAGATTATATCATGACATTTTAGTATAATGAGTGGCATTTGCACCCATTCAAGAATAAAATTTTGTAGAAAAATAGTCTTAGAATGCAAGATTTATGCCAGCAATTCTAACCTAAGAGTTCAATAAAGGTTGCTTAACCCTTTTCTCATATAAAGCTTTACATTTCTTCTTCTTGGATCTATGAGGAAATTGGGATAGAGGTGAGTATTACCACTCATCCAGCCTTCATCTGGAAAACCTAAGTACAATTATTTAGCAAAGCGAAGATTCTTATCTTTTTGGAAATAAATATTCTTTGTATTGCTCTTCCAACTAAACACCTATTTTACCATTACAAATTGCTTATTGATCACCTCTGTTATTTGACATAGTACTAAGCTTAAAATAGGAGATAGTAACATAATCCCACTTAGGATATAGTGTTTTCCTAACATTGCCATTGTTATTATTGCAAAGAGCCTACTTATAGGTACGGTGATTAAGAAGTAAAGTGAAAGAAATCGGGTGATTATACAGATAATGTGGGTGAAAAAAAAAATCACTTCTACATGAAACAACTAAGTTCTTAAAGAAAAGGTTAAGTTTGGGACATGCGTTTCACATGATTGTCTATGTTATCTATTGTCTTCTAATTTAGCCTTGACTCAATCAAACAACAGAAAACTGCTAATTAAAGATTTCTAAAACTTCCATGACTGTCTATAAAGTGAAGTTTCTGTTTCTGAGAAGCATGTACTCACTGTAGGGTGACAAATGAGAAATAAAAAATTAGTGTCTACCCCAAATTTAATTTCATTGTAGTATATGGGGAAAGGACAAATGTATGACATCAACTGGATTTTAATTGAAATATACAGAATGCTGGGAAATTTCCCTGGGAAATTTTAATTCTTTTCTCACTTTCTATTTTAGTAATAAAGGACTGGATTCATAAAAGAAGAAAAAAAGTTCTTTGAAAGCCTATTACACTATCATCTGATCTTGTTGTCACAGTCTCATGAGCAGTTAACTGTGATGATCCCATCAGGAATGTTGAAAAGAGAAATTGCCTTAAACTCAACACACCTTCCTCCAGAGTGCAGCTTTCCAGCTGAAAACAACATCATACTCTCTAGCATTATACAGAATCACAAGAAAAGTAAAGGGAGTCTAACTTCTCTATAAAAATAACAACGGTTATTAGAGGTTACCCCTCTGTTCAAAAACTATAAATTTTCTTATGCTTTTGTGAGCCATCAGTAAAAGGTTTTGATGGAAAATAAACTTTTCTTTTTTTTGTCATTTTATCAAACAAAGAATTGAACCCTACTTTCACAGACTTTCCTTACTTACCATGTGTGTCTTCCTATTGGGTAGATCCAGGGAGATGATTGTCTATTTATATTCAATATCTTCAACAACGAATTCACCCCTCCTTTTTCTCCCCCCACAATCTCTGAACACACACAGACACTTCTTCTCTACTCCCTTATTTCTGTTTACATCACAATTTTTCAGGTCACCAGGTCAAGAATCTTGGTGACATTTTCCCTGCCCATCCAAGTTTTATGTTTTCAGGAGATGATGGAAAGAAAGAGAGAGGGAAAAAGGTAAAGGTAAGGAAAGATGGAAAGCAATGGAAGTAGAACTATTCACTTTTATCACAAATTGAAAATCAGAATTTGTTACTTGAAGAAATAAAAAATGTCACTATCTGATTTTCTTCCCTTTCTTCCAACTTTGTGCAACTTAAAATTTGGTCTTAAACAAGTTTTCTTCAGCCTTGAGCACTGAAGTTTCCAGCATAATCAACACTTGGTTTTACTAGCTTTTTAAGTATGTGGGATTAAATGATCTGGCGGTAAAAAAAAACATTTGTTTTTTAATTCTTTAAAAAAATTTTAAAAACCAGCCCCAAATTCCAGTCACTCAAAATATGCCACTGAACATTCAGTGTAATTAACTGAACTGGTATTATGTCATGAAGACATCATCAGTAAACAGTAATCTTAGTGCTTCCAAAATTCCATAGAGTCGGTTGTTTACAATAGTCCCACATTAGTCACAGTTTCACTTTCCACCATTTCAATTAACTTTTGTTAACTGTTGTGTGAAAATATAACACGGAAAATTGCAGAAATAAACAATCTGTAAGTTTTAAATTTTGTACTGTTCTGAGTAGTGTGACAAAATCTTGCTCCATCCTACTCTGACCCACCTAGATATGAATCATCCCTTTGCCCAGCAATCCACTTTGTACATCCCCTCTGCCCTTTCTAGTCACTTAGTAGTCATCTAGGTTATCAGATCAACTGCAGCGGTATGGGCAGTGCTTGTGTTCAAGTAACCCTTATTTTACTTCATAATACCACATCACATAACTTTATTACAGTATATTGTTATTGTTCTGTTTTATTATTAGATATTGTTGTCAATGTCGTACTGTGCCTATTTATAAAATAAACTTTATCATAGGTACGCATGCATAGAACAAACAGAGAAAATATAGAGTTCAATACTATGTGTGGTTTCAGGCATCCACTGAGGGTCTTGAAACGTATCCCACTCAGGTAAGGGAAGTCTACTGTATTTCATAAATGAGAAAAAGCCTGGGTACAGAAATAAGCTGACTCTCTTTGTCTCAGGAACTGGGTACAATGTCGAAAAATTGTATTTCCCAGAAAATCCAAGACTTACTCAATGAACAAAGGAGAATTCTTTTGTAAATGCCCCTTTCTAGTGGAATTTATCTTGGGCTTGAATGGACAGTGTGGGGACAGAGCCCCAGAGAGTAGTTTACAGGCTCTCGGCCTCACGTGGAAAGGTGCTGGCTCGGCTGTGGCTGATTGGCTGTCGGCTGTGGCTGGTTAGCCGATTGGCCGCTGGTATAATTGCTGCGGCTACGGAGGAGAGCCGAGGACTGCCGAGGATTGCCGAGGATTGCCGAAGAGCCGAGCAGAGCCGAAGAGAGCGGAAGAGAGGAGAGGAACAGAGTTGAGACAGTGGAGGAGAGTCGTCGGTGGGTCGGTTGGCGGAAAGGCTGACGGCAGGTCGCGCGTCCAGTGGGCCCAGCCTCCAGTGAGACCATAGTGGTATGACTCCCCTACCTATGGCTCCGTGGGTGTTCCTTTTTGGCCTCACCATATCCTGCGTTCTTGGGTGGGGAGTGGGAGCAGGGACCCCGCAGGCTGCCCCGCCTGAAAAATGGCGCGGCGAGCAGGCCTCCGCGCAAGACAAATGGCACAGCGAGCAGGGTCTCCCACACGACAACTGTATTATGATTCTTGTCCAAAAGGCACTTTTAAAAATGAATGTGAACACTTCATACTTTTCTGTTTAAACTTTCCAAAAGAATACAGCAGTAACAGCAAGCACAGACTAAAATGAGTGCAACTGATAACAACGGAGCCTTTCAAGTCAGGACTGGAGAACATTCTAGCAGAGGTCAGGAGACCAGGGTCATAGTCATAACCCTGCTGCAGTTAACTAGTTGTGTGACCTTAGGGAAGGACGTCAGCTTTCCTCTCTGGGCTTCAGCTCCTAAGTGGAAAACTGAAATGTTTGGATGAAGTAGAATCAGGCTTCTGCTTCTGACATTCTGCAAAATGCTAATGAGGTCTATGGGCTTACATTTACGATCAATAAGATCAGCTAATCTGCAATCGCCTCTCCCTGACAGAACAAATACCTTTATCTACTTTGGCAAAGAGGTAATTGATTGACCTTGAAGATTTGTTGCTTTTCGTATAAAATCACAAGAATTAATCTGGTATTTATATAAGCTTATGCAAAATTAAGTATTAAAAAAACCTAAAACATGAAAGGTATTAGTCTATGAGAAATAAGAGGAAAAAGAAAAAGAGGTTGCATTTGAGTGAGATTTTGAACAGACATTTAAAAACGCACTCAAAGCCAACATTTTTTTCTTTCCTATCTTTCAGTCAGTCATCTGACATGAAAACTCCCACATCACCCCTACACCCTAGGAAATTCCCATCACACACAACATAAATAGCAGTTTGGCATTATTTTAATAAATTATGCCCATTTTCAGAAACCAAAGATATTTAATTCTCTCTGTCTAGCTGACTCCTCTTGTTCTGTAGTGCCTCTTGTTTTATAGTGTCTTACAATGATTTAGATTCAACATTTATGAGGTACTGAATTTACAATAAGAAAAGGGGACTTGAAAAAAATCACTTTGAAAACCTACCCTTCATTTATTCATTCATTCATTCATTCATTATTTTAATGAATGTTTATTGAGTACTTGGTATACAAAATACACTGTGATAGATCAGGAGGTAGAGAGAAGTTTATGATCTATAAGGGCAGAATGACATGACACAGTTATTATAAGTATGGATCACCTATATGTTGCTTAGAGTGTTGAGAAATAGAGAGAGCATAACATAGAAAGTACTACTTAATTATTGATCATATTGACCAATTTCACAACCTCTTAAATGGAATAGCTGGCCTGTGGAATGCTGTAAAAAGAGAAGAGATTGTCCCTCTCAGTACCAGTACAAAGAACACAGCATGGTTGCTGACACTTCTTTCTCTGGTTTTGCCATCAGATGATTCCATAGTCATCACATAAACATTTTCCACATGTCCTCTCATCAACCTTTACTCTCAGTTTACAAAATAATTAGCCTTTAAACAATCTCAGCAAATGAAAAGCTGGAATGTCCAGTTTAATGTCCAACGGCAAGACAATGATGCCGCAGTGTTTTAAAATACCATCAACACTTACGTATTTTGGAAAAAACAAACAAAACACTCTGTGATCCCCTTAGTTAATTTTCATGCAACTTCCAAATTTTCATTAAAAAATCATTTGTTTCCTTTTTTGTACTTGTGATAACTCACCTCGGTCTTGGGTCCGACGACGTTTCCAGTACAGTAAGATTGAGATTAAAATCAGAAGAATTACCAGGGAAACAATACTTAACAATAGTGGAACTGAAAACCAAACACCTATAAGTATTGAAGAGAGAAAGAAGATAAATAAGGTCATAAAAGTAAGTTGTGGAGGAAAAAAGGATAAAGCAATAGTTATGATGCGTTTTCACTAGAGTTTAGGTTTCAGTGAACATTATTCTTAAATATACGTATCGAGGCCTATGTTTGTGACATCATATTATTTTAATAACATTTAGATAATAATGATAGCTAACATGTTTTATGGAGAAGTGAACACAAAATCAGCATAGTAAGTGGTAGAATGAAAGCTTGTTCAGAGGTCTGTTTGCCTCCAAAGCATATATTCTTTGCCTTACTATCCATTAAAGTAATACGTTTACCGAGGGAGTTTTCGAAAATACAGAGATATACAAAGAAAAAAATCACTATAAATGATATGTCAATTTTGGCATTTTTAGAAAAGGAGACATGTTCTTTTTCAGGTTTGTGTTTTTCAGGAAAATTTACCCTTTGCCTTTGCTGAATCTGAGGTTCATTGCAAAAATGTCCAAATCTAACACTGCAAGCCTTTTGACAAAATTTACCTAAATGTCAACTTTTTGATTAGTCTGTTTTTTCAAGGACCCCAGATGTTCTTGAGAGGCTACTGCACCAATGAGGCATGCATGGGAAAGCTTTTCCAGGTTTTATTGTTCAAAATACCATCCTCCATCCCTCAAAAAAAGCAGCAATATCTTTCTAGAAGACTTATTACTGAGTGCCTCATCCAGAGTTAGTGCTTCAAGACTAAATAGAGAAAAAACACTATTATCACTGCTCCCTTTCTTCTCTCTCCCATAACCCTTACCTCTTGTATCCACTATGCCTGGAGATAGCAGTTTAGATAGAAATACAAGAGATTAAAAGGGGTCTTGAACAGGAGGCAGTTTATTTTAAAAGCATTGAGGAAAACACTCAGATTGGTCCCTTTCCTAAAAGAGCTATCGGCCCTTTCCCACAGTGTACATTATGCAAAGGTGTCATCACAGATGTCAATTCTTCCTAGAAATCTTCCTAATCTTCTCAGATTGAGTTGATGCCTCTCATTACCACCTGCAGTCCTCCATAGCTTTCTCACTGAAGTGTTTAACATGCAGTTTTACAACAGCCCAGCCACTTCTATATTTCCTGGTAGACTGGGGACTGAGTCTTGCTCAGTGTCACACTTCCCTGTGGCAAAGCCTGGCACACAGCAGGTACTCAGTAAGTGTTAGTAGCATAGAAGAATAATGAATGGACGGATCTCAGCAAAAGCATTTGATATGTGGGCATCGTACCACATTTACCAAAGTAAAATTTGCTTTATTGGCTTCCTTAACTGTTTTTCTTTCCCTACTTACTCCATTCTCTCCTCTATTAGCTGCTCTGCTGAGAGGCCAAGAGGCTCTGCAGAGTATTCAGCACCTTTCAGGTGTATGCACACAGTTGCCACCATAGACATCTTTGCCCACCCTCTCTTACCTTTGTTCACAGTTTGCCTGAAGCTGGTCACAGTCCCTAGGTGCAGCACCTGGCAGACGACCTCTTTTCCCACCTGACTCTTGGGGTCTTTGACATGGAGGACACTGGTGACAGATGTGGTCCCATTGGGATGTGAAAGAATCTCAGTACTGTTGTCCATTCCTGACCCAGAGACCTTCCAGGAGATCACAGGGGCTGGGCGGGCATTGGCAGAGCAAGTGATATTTAGGTGGTCGTCAAAGAATTTATAGTAGAGGACTACTGTGGGCTGCACTGCGACAAAAGAAAAGGATGGTCAGCACCTGGGCAAGTGCCACACTCTCCTCAGAGAGGTGACAGAGTGGTTTCTACAGAAAGGTAGTGGGGGCTAGAAAGCTAAGGTGGCACGTCCGATCCAAACTGAGGCCTTCTTGTTTCTTCCTATGTCTAAGTCTCTGAAGTGCAGGATGGAGACTGGCCTGGTACAACCCTGTGACAAGGAAAATCCTCTCTGTAGTTGCCTCTAGGAGAACTAGCTGGATGCACAGAGGCCCTCTTCTCCCTCCAACAGCCCAGAGCCTAATTATTCTGTTCTCCTTTTTCATGGGCAATGCAGCATCTCTCTCTGCCTTCTTCTGGGCATCCCTCCCAAACAGTTTGCCAATGACCACCAAGGAGCATCTCCATACAAGTAGCCTGCAAGTTTCAGAAGCACCAGGGCAGTTTCAGAGCAGAGAGCCCATAGAGAGACTACTTTTTAGTGATAGCAGTTTTTTGCTTGGAGCTGCACCAGTAAATGAGTGGTGTGGAAAAAAGTTGGAAAGTCCCCGTGTAAACTATCTACACAAATATAAGTTACAAATTCATAGCCAATAACCAGAAAAATCACAGAATGACAGTTAAAGGACCCTGGAGATCACCTTATGGAGTAAAGAGAAAATAACTAGCTTATGGGAAAAGGACGTTATTTTTAGGTCAGCTTTACCTTGTTCCCTTTTTAAAATTCCCTTGACTAATTAGTTCATTTTCGTTCAAATATAGTTTGAATATCTCTACTGAACAAATGTAGACCTGCTTTTCTGTGGTTGGCTTTGTAGCTCACAAGATAATTACAGAGCAGTGCTAAATGAAAGCCTGGTCTGTACTTAGAAGTTCAAGAGGTGAGTAGGCTGGAGGAAATGGGGTCAGAGGACTGTAGATCTATCCAAAGAGTACCCATCCTACTGAGCACTGGGGAAGAGAGATAAAAGAAAAGGAAGATGACTATGGTTGACGTAGCCAGACTGGACGGCAGGATACTCTGGTATATCAAAGTATGACAAGAGCTAGAGACTGTGACTGAAAAAAAGTCAGTGTAGAAAAGAACAACAATATTACTGGCTACAAGACTCAAAGGAGTCTGATTGTTAGGTAGAAAACAATACAGAATATTCTGAGGAAAGAAGGGGAGTAGCAGAAAGAGAAAAACATGAGCAAAAAGAAAAGAAATGAGAAAAATATCGCGTAAGAAGGATAAAGAAGAAAAATGAGATAGAAAGAAGGAAGGGAAGGAAGAAGGGAGGGAGGGAGGGAGAAAAAAGAAAAGAAAAAGAGTAGAAGGGAGGATTGGAGATAGGGGGAAAGAGGGAGACAGAATGAAAAGTAGAACTCAAGAAGAAAGCCTGATGTAAGATACTGCAGAGAGGATAGCCAAATAAGTGAAAGAAACTTGTATTTGGTGTTGTACTTTCCTTGCATTCTTATTTACTGAATAACCTCCTCTTATCCCATAGCCAATATACTAGTGTGCTCAGACTCTCACAGTGACATTTCTAATTACCCTAAGTGTGTCTTTTCCCTCCTAAAACCACCACCAAGTCTGCCATGATCCAGTACCCCTTATTCCTACTACTTAACTCTTGATCTCAGCTACGTGTCAGGAGGAAAGGAATCCTGTCAAACTAAACCTCTTGGAGTTTTTTTTTTAATGATCATTATGCAGTTAAATCTCCCGTTGACCTCAAGTATGAAGAGCCTCTGCTGCATGTCCCATTATCAATCCTGAGAGGGTCACACTGAAACAAAATGACAGGAACCACCATAACTGGCTCCAGGTCAGCCCAACTTGGCTCTGTCCTTAACTATTAAAGCTATTAGAAACTAAAACTATTAAAGCTATTAGAGAACCAATAGATGATCTACTTCACACTTATTGTGCAGATAAGCTAACTCTGGTGCAGAGTGGACAGGATTCACCTAAGGTCACATGACTGCTAATGGTAAAGCCAGGTCTGAATCATATCACTGTCATGGAGAACTTGCCTTAATTTACTTCTGCTGATGACAAGTTTCCTCAGAGCAAAGATAACTCCAGGCAGAGACTCAATGTAGCCCCATGAACTTTCCAACAACCATAACCACAATTACCATAAATATGAAATGCTAAGTGTCTTCTCATAAACCTTTCTGGGGATAGAACCCTAAAAAATTAGGTACTATCACCATGTTCCAAACATTCTTGAAAATAACATTTCTAGTCAGAGATAATGTATTTTCAGAGATTCTCACCAAATAGAGTGAGGCAGGCTTTTCCTAAGACATTCCCGGAACCAAATGTATTAAAGAGGCATTGGTAACATCCCTCATCCTCCAGGGTGGTATTCCAGAAGGTAATGGTTGAGTTCTGGAGTCCCAGCTCAGTGATGTTGATCTTGTCCTTATAGGCTGGCTGGACCACAACCCCATGGGACTTGCTGAAGGTGACCATGTTTTCTGGGCTAGTAGCCTTGATTTTCTGCCACGTCACAACCAAGACTTCCCGGGAAGTTCCCAGAGAGCATCGTAAGGAAGCAGGTGTGTTCAGCAGCTTTTTTTCATCTTGAGTCACCACTTTCATCATGGAATCATAAAAAACATTTAGATTTTAAAAATTAATACATACACAAATACACATTTTTTATTAAAACAATGCATGTTCAAAGTCAAACACAGAAAATATAGAGAAAAATTCAAAGAAGAAAACATTTACCTACATTCCTGATGTTGCTAGAGAACACAAAGGCAAATCCTCAGGGACAAGAAACTGTACGAAGAATCCCTATAAACTGGCAAGTATGGTAGGTGGAATGAGATTGAAAGTGGATATTGCCAGAAAAGACAGAAGAATTACCGAGTGTGTTTATGCCAGGAGAGGTAGAAGCCAAGAGCAGGAAAGGACCAATGGAGAGAGTGATTAGTTTAAGTGAAGAGGGTGTGACAGCCCTATACATTACACACACACACACACACACACACACACACACTACAAAGGAAGGGGCAGCAATAGTGGTGTCTGCCTCCAAGAAGTAGTGGTGAATACAGTAACATAAAGTGGTGAGATACACATGACAATACTCCAGGAGGCTGATACTAGCAGAGAACTTTGACAACCAAATGGCAAGCCACACATTCCCCATTTTTATTGAATGCAGTGCAGAATATAAAGCATGGCAATAATTTCTTCTATCTCTAATGCTGGCTATTCCTATTGATATGATAGATTATTCAATGGGAAATTTCAATATAATAACAAGTAGCCAAACATTTGAGAAAGCTAACACAATGAAAACGGAATAATAAACTTTACAAATTCAAGAATTCATACCAAAGAAGGAAAGATATCAAAAACCAACGAACACTAGGACAAGAATAGATGTGATACCTTAGAGTAAAAAGAAACCAGCATTGTAAATAGCATAAATTAGTGATGTGGACGAAAAAGGGGCCACATACTAAACCTGACAAACTCAGGGAAGGCCAGCATGGCAGGCCCTACAAACTCAGACTCTGAAATTAACCACATAGGATGGTGCCAACATAAAAATTCCTAACTAAAAGCAGGTTGTGGCTGGTCTGTAACTTCCTTGGTCTGTAGCTTCCTTGACAAAAATCAGTCTTTATTTTCCCTGAGCCGGTCTATTGTCTTTTTGCATCTAAGATAACATGCCCTTGGAATGTCAAAATAATCCCTTTTTCCGGACCCCTTAGGGCACAACCTACCACACCACAGCAAGAGACCACAGAATCCCTCATGTTATTCTTATGCCCTGATTACCACCTCTATGTACTGTAAAATGCTAACTATTAATTATCCTGTACCCTCCAATGTAAAAGGAGTAGCTATATTTCTAATTTACTTTTTATCCAATCCCAGAGATTCCCCACCCCCAAAGGTTGTATTCACTCCTACTCCCTCAATCATTCTCATATCTTTACAAACGTAGGTCATTATTGTTCTAAAAGTTATTCAATTCGATAGGCAAAAAATATCTTAATTTAGAATTTTTTCATGTCTGGTTTTATCTACAGAAACAGTAGGTAAATAGCAAAGTCTTCTACTTTGAAAACAAAACTGTGGGAAGCAGAAAGAACCACTTTCACTCCTCCAAGTGAATTATATGTTTAAACAATTCATGCATACAAATGAACCAGGACAGCACAAACAACAGTGGCCAAACATCGTCACTCCAGAAATCATGTTTCCCGGACTGCAAACAGGGAAACTGAGTATCTTTACCTTGTGCCCTGCATAGCGTCACTGCAGCCAAGGACCAAATCAGTCTGTAGGTAGAGAGATGACAGAAGAACCTCCCGAACACCTGAAGACAGAGAGCACAGTACAAAAAAGGATGTTCGGATGTGGACAAAGCTAAGGAACTTCAGTCTCTTTGCTATTTCAGGGAATACTGCAGCTAACATTCTAACCAACAGAAAACTTTGGTTTTGTGGAAGTAGAACCAGACACTATAAATGGAAGAAATAACAGAGTCTGCTCAGGATATGGGAAGGGAAAACAGTAGTGTGGCTCCTTCATCATGGCAACCCCTAGCAATTTGAGGTCTTGCTCCTAAAGCCACCATGGTCAAGAGCAAGATCTCAAAGATATCTGGGGAAAACAAACTGCCATAAATATACACAGAAAACACAGAGACTACTAACGTTAGAGAGCACCCATTTCCAAAATAATCCACATCTGTTAATATTAAAAATTAACTCAGGGGTTTAACCACTTGTCAGAAACAGGTGACTGTCTTGCAGTTGGATGAGGTAGGTTTTCCTGCATTTCTGCAAATTTTATATAAATTGTACTTTTTAAAAAACCAGTAATGGCTTTATTTTTTTCTTCATTGCTTTATTTTCATGTATCTGGGTAGAAATCCTTGGCCTTTTTAAAAATCATGCTGGCATTTAAAGAAATGTTATTCTGAGTATCATTTTGCTATAAAATGAGAGGGCAGAACATAGACAGACTTATTGCTCTGTACAGTAGCCCCCCTGGGTCCAATCACTTGGTCCACGTATGTGTGTTCATTGTAAGGGGTACAGGCAAGAAATACAACTTTTCCCTATATTTTTTGTATGTTTCTAGATTTTCTATAATACAAGTATGTAAGAAATGTGTATTTCTCTGTATTTTCTTTTAACTGAAGATCATTTTTATTTCATGTTGCCTTTTCAGCGAGAGGTAGAAATTTAGTTTCAGTCAATATCTCATTATCTCTGTCAATTCAGCTTCCTGCCACCCCAACACTTCACCATTGTCTCAATCTCTGGCATTGCATCTACATTCCTGGGGGCTTACATAATAACACTAAGTCATAGGGCAGGGCTACTAACACTTAGTTACAAACATCTATCCGTGCTGGCCTTCCCTAAGGCTGCTGTGTTCCCTCAAGTTATCAGGGTCATCAGTCTCTGCAATTAAATCTTGTGCTTACAAGGTGCTCTCTCTCATTCTCTTATGTTCTCCCCGATCCCATGGATCCCATGCTCTCGGATTCTTCCTGTGCTTGGCAAAGAGAAATTCTACAAGCCTCTCTGCTTAGACTCCCATGTATCTATCCATTTCTGTTTTACTGTTCCCTTGCCATGACTGGTAGGCTGGCCTCTCCCACAGTCCCCTCCTTCCCCACAGGAAAGCAAGACACAAGTGCTTTCTATTTCTGAATTTTAACACCTATCTATAAGTTCTATTTATCATTCTCCTGAACTCCCCACTTCTGGGGGAAGGGCACAGGGCTTCCTTTTCAGGACACAAATCCATGTCTGAATATAGACATTAGTCAGTCCCTCTTTGTTTTCCCTGACTAGGAAATACTTATTTCCCCTAGAATCAGAAAATCTGGTTCTTCCATCACCTTCCATTCTTCTCATCAATTCTTTCTGGAATGAATGTATACCCTTGATCTTTCAGCATTTAGGCTTTTTAAAACTCAAACACTTAGAAACTTGCTATTTTAGAATTTTGGCTTCTGAAACTAAAAAGTCTTTGACATTTCAATTCAACACCATTATTTTTTTAAACCATCATGCATCTCTCTCACCTAGAAATCCAAGTTTTATCAAAGGCTGAGATGAAGAATACTGAAAATCTGTGTTTTAGGACCAGAGAGAAAGCAGGCACACACCAAAACACAAGATATATAAGTGGGAGCCAGCAATGTTTAAGACACAAAGACCCAGTGATTGAGGCAAAGGGAACTAGAAGGAAAGCCTTGCTATAAAATATATGCATATTTACTCAGGCTGACTTGACTTGCGGCTAGCAGAAATACTAGATGTGTGAGCTAGGACAATTGCTTTTACTCTCTATAATGCAGAGGAAATAATAGTACCGACCTCTGTTAAAAAGACTAATGAGGAGAGGTTCCAAGATGGTGGAGCAGATCAATGCTGTAATTGCTTCCTCCAGAGACCACATTACAATTTCAACTAAATTATAGAACAATCAACCTGGAGAACCACCTGCAGTCTAGCTGAACAGAAGTTTTATAACTAAGGATATAAAGAAGAAGCCACATTGAGACTAGTAGGAGTGGTGGAGATGTGGAACATGTGGCCCCACCCTTGCCTGTGGAGGTTGAGAATCAAGAAAGATATCTCAGCCACGTAGGTCTCACATGGAGGAGCGAGGAACCACAGCCCCACACCCAGCTCCCCAACGCTGAGTACCAGGTCTGGGAAGAGAAGCCCCCACAACATCTGACTGTGAAAAACGAGGATTCTGACCATCCAGGTGGGATGGAAGGCTGCCGGAAACTCAAACATCTTCTTAAAGGGCCCACACACAAACTCACTTGCTTGCAGGCACTCACCCTAGGCTCCGGCAGAGGGTCAGTGACTTGGGAGGTATCAGAGACATACAGAGAGAAACTGAGTTGCGTGGCTTTAGGGCAAGGACTGGAGGGACAGTCACTATTTTCCCTGTGTAGAGTCCTCCTCTCATGCACCTGGCAGAAGGGTGCCATATTTCCTGTGTTGAGCCAGCCCCCACACAGCCAAACCCGAACCTGCATTGTCTTGGTGAACTCCACTTGCTCAACTGGCTCTCTCCACACTGTTGGCTGCCTGCCACCCTGCCCCACGCAACTTGCACAATGCCAAAGGCATTTTCTTGTCCAGCAAGCAGCCCTACCAGCATTGCATGTTTTCTTGGACAATCCCAGGACTCAAGCTGGCAGCAGCTGGCCTCGAAGTGATCTGAGACTTTTGCTGAGTAGCTCCAAGCTCACTACTAGCACCAAACCACAAGCTACATTAACCTGGTGAACATTCATCCCATTTTGGTGACCCCCTGAGGCACTGCCTCATCCAACTCACATACCACTTGAGGTTCTATCATTGGCTGAGCCATACAGGAGGTGGCAAGCAGCAACAGGCCTTGAGGTGTCCTGAGCTTTTTGCAGAGCTACCCCAGGCCCAGTGCTGGTGGCAGCCATCCTCAGTTCACAGGGTGGCCTTTTCCACATGCCTCTAGGTCCAGCTCAGGCAGTGATCAACTGTGAATCATTTGAGTTCCTAGCAGGTAGTCACCAGTCAGTCACAAACAGAAGTTGACCTGTGCCTGCACCAGAGCCCTTCCCAAGATGCCTCAGAAGCAACATACCTGGAGGTTGAGTTTAGACCACAGCGGAGCACCATGAAATTAGCCTTGCAAGTGGCACACACAAAGGGTGCTCTTAGCAGGCAAAAAAGCCTACTGGGGAGTATCTTGCTCCATGGGGTAAGCCCTCCACACAGAAGCTGTAAGCTGTGGATGTGGCCAAACCCCACAGTCAGTCAAACTGAGGGTCAACCCATGCACTGATGCGCTAACAGCAATCAAGGCTCACCTACAACAGGTGGGCACACACCACCCACACAAGGGACACTGCTGGAGCAGCCAGTGCAGGTGACCAGGAGACTGTGCCACTGGGTCCCACAGGCCACCTACTACATAAGGTCATCTGGCCAAGACTGGAAGACATAGCAGATCTACCTAATACATAGAAACAAACACAGAGAGGCAGTAAAAATGGGGACACACAAAAAATATTTCCCAAATGAAAGAACAGGAGAAAACTCCAGAAAAAACAAAACAAAACAAAACAAAGGCAGTGTTCAAAACAATGGTTATAAGGAGGCTCAAGGAACTTAATGAGAACTTCAACAAAGAGATAGTAAGCATAAAGAAGGACATAGAATCCATAAAATTAAAAAGTCAGAAATTTCAAATATATGGTGATGGAAGGAGAACAGACTCTGGGTGGTGAACACACAGTGGGATTTATAGATGATGTAATACAGAATTGTATACCTGAAATCTATGTAATTTTACTAACAATTGTTACCCCAATAAATTAAAAAGGAAAAGAAAAAAAGTCAGAAATGAAAAATACAATAACTGAAATGAGGAATGCACTGGAAGGAATCACCAGCAGACTAGTTGAAGTAGAGGACCAAATCAGTGATTTGGAAGACGAGGTAGAAGAAAATACCCAATTGGAACAACAACAACAACAACAAAAAAGAAGATAGTTTTAAAAACCTCTGGGACAATATCAAGTGTAACAGCATTCACATCATTGGGGTACCAGAAGGAGAAGAGAGAAAGCAAAGGATTGAGAACCTAAATGAAGAAATAATGACTGAAAACTTTTCAACCTGGTGAAGAAAATAGACATACAAGCCCAGAAATTGCAGAGAGTCCCAAACAAGATCAACCCTAACAAGCGCAAACAAGGACACATTTGACAAAGGTTAAAGACAAAGAGAGACTACTAAAAGCAGCAAGAGAAAAGCAACTAGTTAATTACAAGGGAGCTCCCATAAAATTGTCAGCTGATTTCTCAACAGTGATTTTGGAGGCCAAAAGGGATTGGCATAAAACATTCAAAATTATGCAAGGTAAGGACCTACCAGCTATCTAAGGACTCTACCTACCAAACTATCATTTGAAATTGGGGGAGAGAAAAAGAGCTTCCCAGACAAGAAAAAGTTAAAGAAGTTCATCACCACCAAAGAAGTATTACAGAAATGTTAAAGGGACTTCCTTAAGAAGAAGAAAGGGGGAGAAGAACATAAATGTGAATAATAAAATGGCAATAACAATGTATCGATGAATAATCACTTTAAATGTGAATGGATTAAATACTCCAATCAAAAGACAAAGGGTAGCTGAATGAATAAGAAAATAAAATCCATACATATGCTGCCTATAAGAGACCTACTTTAGATCAAAAGACACACAAAGACTGAAAGCAAAGGGATGGAAAAAGACATTCCATATGTATGGAAACAATCAAACAAACAAAAAGTTGGGGTAGCAATAATTATAACAGACAAAATAGACTTTAAAACAAATGCTATAACAAGAGACAAAGAGGGACATTACATAATGATAAAGGGATACATCCAACAAGAGGACATAATCCTTGTGAAAATTTATGAACCCAACATAGGAGCACTAACTATATAAAGCAAATATTAACCAACATAAGGGAGAGATTAACAGCAATACAATCATACAATGGCCTTTATAATACAATAATACAATGGATTTTAACACCCTATTGACACCAATGGACAAATCTGCCAGACAGAAAATCAACAAGGAAAACAGCAGACTTAAATGACACACTAGATCAGATGGATTTAATTGATATTTTCCAATCATTTCAACCCAAAGCAGAAGAATATACATTCTTTTCAAGTGCGTATGGAATATTTTCCACTATAGACTACATGTTAGGCCACAAAATAAATCTCAGTAAATTTTTAAAAATTGAAATAATATCAAGGGTCTTCTCTGATCACAATGGTATGAAACTAGAAATCAATTACAAAAACAAACAAACAAACAAACTGGAAAACACATAAACACATGGTAGCTAAATAACATGCTATGAAATAATGAATGGATCAAAAATGAAATCAAGAAAGAACTCCAAAAATACCATCAAACAAATGAAAATGAAAACGCATGGTCCCAAAAATCTATGGGATACAGCGAAAGCAGTCGTAAGAGGGAAATTCACAGCAATACAGGCCTACCTCAACAAAGAAGAAAAATCTCAAATAAACAATGTACCTTTACACCTAAGGGAACTGGAAAAAGAAGAGCAAACAAAGACCAAAGTGAGTGGAAGGAAGGAAATAATAAAGATCAGAGTAGAAATAAATAAAATAGAGGCTTAAAAAAAATACAAAAGATCAATGAAACCAAGAGCTACTTCTTTGAAAAGATAATCAAAATTGATAAATCTTTAACCAGACTCATCAAGAAAAAAAGAGAGATGATCCAAATAAATAAAATTAGAAATGAAAGAGAAGTGACAACTGACACCACAGAAATACAAAAAATTATATAAAAAAAACCACTATGACCAACTATTTGGCCAACAAATTGGACAACCTGGAAGAAATGGATAAATTTGTAGAAACAGACAATCTTCCAAGACTGAATCAAGAATAAAGAAAATCTGAAAAGAGGGATTGCTACTAATGAAATCAAATCAGTAATCAAAAAACTCCTAACAAACAAAAGTCCTGGACTTTTCACGGGTGAATTTTACCAAAACTAACACCTATCCTTCTCAAACTATTCCAAAACTTTAAAGAGGAGGGAAAACTCCCAAGCTCATTTTACAAGGCCACCATTATTAATTCTAAAACCAAAGATATTACCAAAAAAATTTTTTTTAAATTATGGGCTAATATTCCTGATGAACAGATGAAAAAATCCTCAACAAAATATTACCAAACCAAAGTTCAGCAGTACATTCAAAAAGATTATACACCATGATTAAGTAGGATTTATTCCTGGAATTCAAGGTTCATTGAATATCTGCAAATCAATTAACGTGATACACCACATAAAGAAAAGAAAGATGAAAATCATATGATCATATCAATAAATGGAGAAAAAGTATTTAACAAAATCTAGCATCCAATTTATGATGAAAACTCTCAGCAAAGTGGAAGTAGAGGGACCATACCTCAACATAATAAAGGCCATGTATGACAAACCCACAGGGAAAAGCTAAAAGTGGTCTTCTTAAGATCAGGAACAAGAGAAGGATGCCCACTTTCACCACTTTTATTCAACATAGGGTTGGAAGTTCTAGCCACAACAGTCAGAAAAGAAAAAGAAATAAAAGGCATCTAAATTGGAAAGGAAGAAGTAAACTGTCATTATTTGCAGATGACATGATGCTATACATAGAAAGCCCAAAAGATTCCACCAAAAAACTATTAGAACCAATAAATGAATTCAGTAAAGTAGCAGGATACAAAATCAGTATTCAGAAATCAGTTGCAATTTTAGACACCAATAATGAACTGTAAAAAGGAGAAATTAAGAGAACAATCCCATTTACAATTGTATAAGAAACAAAAAACGTAGGAATAAATTTAACCAAGGAGATCAAAGACCTGTCCTTGAAAAATCATAAAACATTGAAGAAAGAAATTAAAGAAGACACAAATAAATAGAAGTATGTATCATGCTCAGGGTTAGGAAGAATTAACATCATTAAAATGTCCGTACTACCAAAGAAATCCATAGACTCAATGCGACCCCTATTAAAATGCCAATGGCATTTTTCACAGAACCAGAACAAATAATCTTACAATTTATATGGAACCACAAAAGACCTTGAATAGCCACAGCAATCTTAAAAATGAAGAACAAAATTGGAGGTATCACACTACCTGATGTCAAACTATACTATACGGTTATAGTAATGAAAACAGCATGGTACTGGCATAAAAACAAACACACGGATCAATGGAACAGAATAGAGAGCCCAGAAATAAACCCACACCTATATGATCATTTAATCTATGAAAAAAGAGGCAAGCATAGAGTGTGGGGTAAAGACAGTCAATTCAATCAATGCCGCTGGGAAACTGCAAAAAAAAAAAAAGAAAGAAAGAAAAAAAAGAAACTGGACCACATATAAGAACAAACTCAAATGGATTAAAGACTTAAATGTTAAGACCCAAAATCATAACATTCCTAGAAGAAAACAGGCAGCAAACTCTCTGAAATGGCTCTTAGTAATCTTTTTTTTCTGATCTATCTTCTCGATCAAGGGAAACAAAAGGAAAAATAAACAAATGAGACTACATCAAACTACAATGTTTTTGCACAGCTAAAGAAACCACCAACAGTCTACTGAATGGGAGAAAGATATTCACCAATGATACATCTGATAAGGGCTTAATATCCAAAATTTATAAAGAACTCATACAACTCAACACCAAAAACCCCCAACAATCCAATTAAAAAATGGGAAGAGGACCTGAATAGACATTTCTCCAAAGAGGACATACACATGCTCAATAGACACATGAAAAGATGCTCAACATCACTAATCATCAGAGAAATGCAAATTAAAATCACAATTAGCTATCACTGTCAGAATGGCCATCATCAATAAATCAACACACAAGTGTTGGTGAGGATGTGTGAAAAAGGGAATCCTTGTACACTGCTGTGGGATTGAAAATTGGTGCCACCACTATGGAACAGTTTGGAGTTTCCTCAAAAAATTAAAAATAGAACTACCTTATGATCCAGCAATTCCACTTCTAGGTATTTATCCAAAGAAATTAAAAACACTGATTTGAAAAGATATATGCACCCCTATGTTCATTGCAACATTATTTACAATAGCCAAGATATAGAAGCAACCTAAGTGCCCATCAATAGACGACTGAATATATAGATACATATATACAATGGAAAATACTCTGCCATAAAAAAGAATGAAATCTTACTACTTGAGACAACATGGATGGATCAAGAGGGCATTATGATAAGTGAAATAAGTCAGACTGAGAAAGACAAATACCATATGATCTCACTTATATGTGGAATCTAAAGAACAAAATAAACAAGCAAACAAAACAGAAACAGACTCATATACAGAGAAGCTGATGGTTGTCAGAGGGGAGAGAAGTTGGAGAGTTGGGTGAAAAAAGGTGAAGGGATTAAGAAGTACAAATTGGTAGTTACAAAACAGTCATGGGGATGTAAAGAACAGCATAGAGAATATAGTCAATAATGTTGCAACAACTATGTACAGTGCCAGGTAGGAACAAGACCAATTGGCGGATCACTGCATAAATTATATAAATGTCTAACCACTATACCAAAAGTAATATAAAATAATATTGAATGTCAACTGTAACTGAAAAACAAAATAATTAATGTAACACAATAAAATAAAAAAAGAATAGTGAATGTACAATGAATCATTAAATAAATGTTGGTGTTATCTCACTGGGTTACTATGAGAATTAAGCATTTAAGGCGCTTAATACAGTGCCTAAGATATAGTAAATGCCAATATGTGTTAGGTAGCTAAAAAATTAATTTATCCAATCATATATAGGGAGTATAATAATGCAAATGGAGAAGTCCACTTCTACCTCTTGCCAAGAGGGCCAGGCTTCACAGAGGCAGGGTCTTACCTGATAGCTGCCTGCTGGCAGCTACATGCATACCTCTTTCCCTGAAAATTTCTAGGTCCAAATCCTAATCCCATCACACGTAGTCACATGGACTTGGAAAAATTAAAGTCTGATTCTTTGTTCATTTGTAAAACTAGGTAATAATTCCACCTTCGAAGGATAGTTGTGAAAATTAAGAGCATCTGGTATGCAGTAAACACTAGCTTGATGGCCACCATTCTCCTTTGTTAAGAAAGATATCGAAATAACTGGCTGTGTGGTCTTGCCAATAAACTATATATGACAAAAAATTATCTTGAGACATTACTTGTATTTGGATTTTAATTTTTTATTAATTTTATTATTTTATTAATTATACCAATGTAAATGAAAATCCTCCTTTTTATTTCGTGTCATCTAAACAGCTCCTGAATATACAAGATGTCTGTCTCTCTTTGTAGCCTGAGTTTTAACCCTGATTTATCTAATCCTTTATGGCTTCCCAAGCAAAGGGCCTGTGGATGGAGAAAGAGGCTGGAGGAGCAAGGAGGGAGCTATGTATGCTGGGGAGATAAACCCTGAATTCTGCAGCCCCACCCTGCTGTTGATGCCAACACGGAGCCAAAACAGCACCTTCTATCGCCTTCATGGTGCGTTTTAAAGTAGAATGTGCTTTTCCAGCTTCCAGGGGGCCTCTCAGTCCTGCCAGTCTGCTGAGAGGAACCTTAAAGGCTAATCTGGGGAGGCATCTTCGGAGACCCCGCGTGGCAGCATCTGTTTTCAGAAAACCAGGACGCAGGGACCGCCTGGAAACCAGCCAGCGAAATCTGCTTCTCGGCGTAAGCTCTGGCTTACGCTGCAGAGGAGTCTAGAGGAAGCTGCAGCCTGGGGCACTCAGCCTGCTGCCAACCCAGGCCACCGGAGCGGCATCGCCCACCCACCCTGCGCCTTCCTTCCCGAGCCCGGCCCCGCTCACCAGCCTCTCCATCCTCGGTCCTGTCTGTGCGGAATGGCCGGCTTCAGCTGGAAAACCCAGGGGATCTCACGCAGGACCAGGGTGCGCACTTTGCGGAGCTCTCTCTGTCGAGTGAGGCGTGCCCTACAAGCTCCGAGCAATGCAGCCCACCTCCTTTATGCCGGACGCAGCGCGTCTCTAACTCTAGTCCTTCCCACACGCTGGGAGAACGCTCCAGGTGGTTTCCAGTTTCAAGTGGGTATATAACATGCCGCTGTTATCCTCTCCTATTTGCATAATATTTTCAATTTTCGGAGGTGGCAATTGGAGGAACTGAGAAAGCATTTGAACAAAAACCACCTTTTTTCCATTCTTTATTTTATAAATACAGAGAGAGGAAGAAAATGGGGCGGGGGATTAGGGAGACGTGCGTTAACTGCATTAGCACTGGGAGGACTAACAATCTGCGCTGCTGAGCAGGCAGGTAGGAAACGAAGATTTTTGAGAAATATTTTTCAGTATCCCCAAATGTGACCTATGAAAATGAAAAATGCTGAATTTAACCAACAGACCCTTTAAAAAAATAAATGTACATTTATTTGCATCCAGAATCAAATTCTATATTCAAGCTTCTTTTTGTTGTCGTTTTTTTTGTTTGTTTGTTTTTTTCTTCTTTACTGCTAGGAATTTCCTTCCATTTGCACTGATGATGAGGATTCTTCTGATTTTAACAAGTTTTCAGAGTTTGGGGCTCTTAAAAAAAAAAAAGACAACCAGATTAATGAAATGTTCAACTCCTGAAGCCCTTTCTATTTTCCTGCCACCTCTGACAAGGTGCAGGGAGAGAGCTTTTACTTAAGGATCCATGGGGATGTAAGTCCAAGGACTGTAAATAATAAAATGACTGAATTTTTTCAGAAAAATCAGAAACGTGAAATACACGTATTGAAAGGATTAAAAGACTCATGGAATGTCAAACAGGATACATAAGAAAAAGCCAACTTATAGACATTATTATAGTAAAATTAAGAAGATCAAATTAAGAAAACCAAAGAGAAAAATTGTGAAATCTTCAAAAATGAAGAGACAGACACATAAAGAAAAAAGAATCAACATGACATTAAATGTCACACGGCAGTGCTGTATGCAAGAAGGCCATGAGTTAATTTTCAAAGTGTTTGGAAAAAAATGTAACTTTGAATTCCACTTTCTCTTTTATAAATATTCGACACAGGTATATTTTCTTTTTAAAAAACTTTATTTTTAAATTATATGCATCATTCATAGATAAAAGCACATGCATCATAAGTATACAACTTGAACTGTCATAGAGTAAACATACTTACCTAGCCAGAAGCAAAACAAAAAACGGAATATCACTAGCTCTTCAGAGCCTCTTCCAGTCCCTTTACTTGCCCTTCCTGTCACCACAACCCTCTAACCACTCTCCTACTTTTAGCATTATAGTAGGCTTGCCTGCTTGTGAATTTTTATAAATAGCATTATGCTCGTAGAGTATGTCCTCATTTGTATCTACATTCTTTCACTCAACAGTAGATTTGAAAAATTCTTCCATGTTATGGCACGTAGTCATAGTTCATCCATTCTCACTGCTGTATATTATCTCATTCTGTAAATACTGCATACCACATTTATTTATCTATTCTACTATTAATGGACATTTGTTTTCTACTTTGGGTTTATTTTAATAGTGGTGCTTTAAACATTCTTATAGATGGTTTTTCATAACCATATTTAACTATTCTGTTAGATTATTTTTCATTTTTGCCAGATTTATCTTTTACTAATGCTTTATTTTTAATCTTTCTGTATTCTTTTATTTAATGTGTAGATATTTTGTAGATGGTGTTTTGCTGGACCTCATTAATTTTTAAAGTCTACTGAAAGACTCTGTAATAGGTATTATGAACAAAATATTATAAAACTATAGAATGAAAAACAGATTTTATCAAGCATATAATTCTCAGAACATTTATTACATCAAGACTCTCCTTGAAGACATTTTCGCAAACAGCATTCTAGATAACAGAAAAATGAATACAGGAGGATGCTACATAGAAAGATATAGAGAAAGGGTAAATAACTTATCAAAATGTATAATTATCTAAAAAAGAGGAAAGGTCCCAAAAATTAAAAACAATTTAATAATTCAACAAATAATTAAATAATTCAAACTGGTTAGGAAATCAGATTACAAAAGGTAGGTAAGAATTATGCCAAGATATATATGTTTAAGAAATTGACATTAAAGATAAATATAAGTATTGTCCTTAGTAAGTTAGGGGGAAATTCAGAAGCATGAGCATAAAATATGACTCAAACTGCAAAAGAATATTAAACCTAAAGAAAAGTAGCATAGGAATAAAAAGGAAAATATTACTAAAATGAAATATGAAAGTTAAAAATAAAATGGAAAAAAAAGTGCTATTATGTTAGCAATTACAGCATACACAAATAAGTTAAAAACCTGAAAGTTAGATACTTGCGATATAAAAGAATGAACAGAGAGGTGGAAAACAATCCCTGCCATCATGGAGCATGGACATTGCTTTAAACATTATTTGGAAAACAAGAAATCACTTAAATAATTTAAAACTTTGCAAAAAATGACATTTAAAATTCTTGAACACATTTAAAGGAGCACTCCAAACTAATTTATCATCTTAACTAAGTTTATCAGATACCAAGATTAAGCAAAAGAAGCAATGAATTCAATGAAGTAACAGAGACCAATATAATAAAACTAAAGGCAAAATAAAGATCAATAAAAAAGGAACAAACTTGAATAAAATAAAAAGATTTTTTCTGATTGGAAAGTCACATGCAAAAGAATGAAACTAAACTGCTCTCTGTCACCATGTACCAAAATTAATTCAAAATGCATCAAAGACCTAAACATAAGACCTGAAACAATAAACTGCACAGAAGGAAGCATAGGTACTAAACTTGTAGACCTTGGGTTCAAAGAGTATTTTTTATGAATTTAACCTCAAAGGCAAGGGAAATAAAAGCTAAAATAAATGAATGGGACTATATCAAACTAAAAAGCTTCTGCACAGCAAAAGAAACCATCAACAAAACAAGAGGCAACCAACCAAATGGGAGAAGACATTTGGAAACAACACCTCTGATAAGGGGCTAATATCCAAAATATATAAGGAACTCATACAACTCAACAACAAAAAAACAAGCAATCCAATTAAAAAATGGGCAGAGGACATGAACAGAAACTTCTCCCAATAAGACATACAAATGGCCAAAAGATATATGAAAAAATGTTCAACCTCACTAGCTATTAGGGAAATGCAAATAAAAACTACAATGAGATATCACCTCACACCAGTTAGAATGGTTATCATCAACAAGACAAATAATAACAAGTGCTGGAGAAGGTGTGGAGAAAAAGGAACCCTCACACACTGCTGGTGGGAATGTAAATTGGTGCAGCCACTATGAAAAGAGTATGGAGTTTCCTCAAAATATTAAAAATAGAATTACCATATGACCCAGCAATCCCTTTCCTGGGTATCTATGCCAGAAATCTGAAAACATTTACCTGTAAAGATATATGTACTTTGATGTTCATTGCAGCATTATATACAGTGGTCAAGACAGGGAAGGACACCAAAGTGTCCTTCAATAGATGATTAGATAAAGAAGATGTGGTATATATACACAATGGAATACTACTCTGCCATGAGAAAAGATGAAATGCTGCCAATTTTGACAACATGAATGATCTTGAGATTATTATGCTAAATGAAATAAGTCAGACAGAACCATATAACTTCACTCATATGTGGGATATAAAACTGAAGGCAACAAAGGAACAAGACAAACAAATAAAGAAACAAAAACTCATAAATGCAGACAACAGTTTGGTGATTATCAGAGGGTAAGGGGAGAGGGGGGTGGTAGAAGAGGGTAAAGGGGTCAAATATATGGTGATGGAAGGAGAACTAACTCTGGATGGTGAACACATAGTGCAATATATAGATAAGGTACACTTGAAACCTATGTAATTTTATTAGCCTTTGTCACCCCAATAGGTGTTAATAAAAAAATAAAAGAGGCATAAGTATTAGAAAGAAAGAAGCAACAAATATCGTTATGTGCAAGAGACAGATGACCATCTACATAGAAAACCATTAATCAACACATAAAAACCTTTGAATTAATAGAATTTAACGAAGTTTCCAAGTACAGGTTAACTTACAACATCCAGAACTGTTCCTAAACCACTAAAAATCAACTAGAAATTTTTATTAAAAATTTTGTTAAAAATTTATTAAAAATTATTATAGTGAACAAATTAAAAGTACCAAGGAATTAACTTAGCAAAAATTACACAAAACAGACAGAGAAAAATTTTAAACTTTTCTAAAAGACATTCAGAAAGCCATGAATAAATGGAGAATATATACATGGGCAGATAAAACTACACTGTAATTTGATATCAATACTTCCAAATTAAATTAATATATAAATTCAATGTAAGACTAATCAAACTTCCAACTGTATTTTTTTAAAGATCTCAAACTTATTTTATGATGTGTATGTGTTTGTGTATCCCTGAATAGACACATTTAGTTAGAAAACAAAACAGGAATTCTCCCTACTACATTTTAAGATATAACAAAAGACCATAGTAATAAAAACCATACGCAATTATGAAGAAGCAAAAAATTGAACAATGGCATGAAAGTTCCACCTGTGAGAGCTGGAAGTAGAGCTCATCAGTAAGGGAAGAAGAGATTTTTATAGTAGCTGATGTTAGGAAATCTAGCTCACTATACAATGAAAATTAAAACTATATATCAATCCTACATTATGTACAAAGGTTTAAAGACCTAAATATGAAATAGAAAACTATGAAGCTAATAAATATGATTATATTTTTTGTGAAAATAGGTGGATGAGGACTTCTTAACTAAGACCCCAAACTCAAACTATTAGGTGAAAAATCGATGGATTTAATAATATTAAATCATTAAAGACTCTGTTCTTTTAACGATATAGCATAAATTTAACAGAGTAATGTCATATAAGGAGAAGTAATCAAGATCTAGTATGTAAAGAACTTAGGATATAAAGAATTTCTGCAAATATAGACAACCAACCAGAAATCACATGAAGATACAGACAAGAACTTCATAGAAGGGGAAACCTAAATGACTAACAAATAGATGAATAACAAATACATAATCATACTTATTAATAATCAGAAAAAAACACAAATCAAAGCAGTCATTATTTGGTGATGGTGGGATGGGTCCTGAATCACGGAATATATAGAAACATTTGAAGACATTGATATTAATATAGCCTCATTTGGAACCACTAGTTCATGAAACTGGATTACATAAACAAACATTTGTTTCCACTTATTTTAAAAATCATAATTGTTGTTGCCAAACGGATGATTAAATATAGAAGGTTCAGTATTAAATTTGACAGCAAAAATTAACATAGTTGCCAATTACCTGTGTGCAGGAATATCGTGGCTCATAGGGGTCTCCACTTCAGTCTGTCTCAGCAGGCTTTCACATACGCTCTCTGACCTAGGCATGTAATGACATCCATGTATCCATAGATGAAAACAACCCAAATATTTCCCCTTATGACAAACACAATACATTACAATGTACTGCCATTGTAAGAGTATGCTATGAATAGAAAATTGGGAGATTCAGATTCAAATTCTCTTGATTGAAAGATTAATCAAAATATCTTTTCAATGCTTAGTTCAGTATAAAAGTACACCAACATAGAATTTGCAAGTGACTTTTACTCCACAATAGTGGTAGTCGTAACTTATGATTTATCCTTTGGCGAATATATCCACTATATTCACAAATTTATAACTCTTGTCCTTATCTGCACTATACATTTCAGATTCATATACATTGGTAATTGACATATTCCCTTGGGTATCAAATAGGCATTGAAAAATTAACATGTTCAAAATAGAACCCTCCAAAATTTCTTCTTTCCCTGATCGTTCCCATATTTGTAAAAGATTTCTTCATCTATGCCAAAATGTTTAGAATCATCAGGATGATTTTCTTTTTCACTCTTTTTCCACATTTTATTCATCAGCAAATCTTGTCATCCTAAACATATTCTTCATCTCTCAATTCCCACTGCTACCATCCTAGTCTAGACCACTGTTGATTCCCATCTTGACTATGGCAATCGTCTCTTAAAAATCTCATCCCTTTCATTCTTGACTTTCAAGAAACTATGTCCACATTCCAGCAAGAGAGATCTTTTAAAACTATAAATTAGGTACTTGTACTCCCTTGTTTTAATGGATTGATATTGCAGATAGTAAAACCCCAAATACCTTTCCAGGCCTGTGGCCTTACCTGTTCTGGCCCCCATCTCTATTTCTAAATCATTCTTTTAGCCACACTGACATTTACATTTTTCCTTGGGACACACCAAACTCACTCCCACCTTGGGATTTACATTAATACTTCCTTTTTTTGACGGGAACACTCTTCACCAGAACTTCATTCAGAACTTTTTCTGTTTTCATTCAGTTCTCAGTTTAAACGTCACTTCCTGAGAAAGATTACTCAATATAAACTAGCCTCATAGTCTTTTCAATTATGTCATTCTGCTTTGTTTTCTAAATAGTACTTATCACTACACGGTATTTTCTATTTTCTTGGGGTTTTTTTTTTTGGGTTTTTTGGGGGGTTTTTTGGTATCTTTTCATTAACTACTTCTCCCCACTGAAAAGTAAGCTTCTGAAAGCAAACAGCTGGTCTGTGTTAGATGTGTCTCTGTTTCCCCTACTGAGAACAATGCATAGCAATATATAGGCATCCCAGAAGTACCATATTTTGCCGTGTATAATGCATACTTTTTTTGCCCAAATTTGTGAGGAAAAAATAAGGATGCACATTATAATGCGTAGTACTAATTTCGTTATCTATATAAATGTTTAATTCTTTTATTTATTCTTATGAGATAAAAGTGTAACTCTAGAAATCAAAAACGATATCCATATGCAAAATAATACCCTGAAATATGATAATCAGTTTTGTTGAATTTACGATGAACTAGCAACTACAGTACGAAGAGTTCTTGGCCTTCTGTTTGGTTGGTGCAAAAGTAATTGCGGTTTAAAACGTTAAAAATAATTGCAAAAACTGCAATTATTTTTGCACCAATCTAATGAGATGCGTAAATATCGTAAATCTGTTAATGATACATAAAATTTCTTGTACCTTGCATCTGTTCTTGTGTTTTGTAATTATTTGTTACATAAAATTTCTTGTGCAATAATATGTTAAAAATAAATGCTAAAATTCCTTTATAATACAAAAAAAAAGTACCTAAATGTCAACAAATACAAATTTGAATTAAAAAATTAACATGAAAGATTTTTTCTTTAAATGCTTGGGCTAATAACATGGGTGCACGTTATACATGGAACCACATTATATATAGCAAAATACGGTATTTGTTGAATAAATGAGTCAATATTTTATTGTATTCATCCTGTAAAGTAATGCCACTTTCATCTTGCCGTGACTTTGTCAGGTAGATTGATCTAAAGCTTCCAATCTCAGCCTTTTTCATCACTCAGTGGGCACCCATCCACCAGTTGTCTGAAGTTCATATGCTGTCTCTTGTCAAAATGTGTCCTCAAGAAAGAGTCTTAAACTCAGTTTACCATAAGCATGAATGATTACTAGCAGCTGACCTTTATAACAATCCCAATTAAGGTATCATTGGAACAAGAATAAATCTTGAATACAAGAATTACCAAGCATATGGAAAAGTTTTCCATGCTGATTCTTTCCATGACAAATTTTGCCAGAGCCCTTGGAATTTCCTTTTTTTAAGATTTGAAACTAGCCATATTTTACCTACCTTCTCTATCACAACTTACTTTTTCTTTCTCCGAACAATATAAAGAATGATAAATGAAGCACACAGAAAAATTATGAGTGGAGAAACTGCAAGCAGCCTAATATAACCAGAACCAGAAGTACCTGAAAAACACAAACCAGAAACATGTTCTTTGTGACTATACTTCTTTTTTATACACTGTTCTGCCATTTTGGTACCTTTAATCTACAGTGCTCTTTTGATACACCATTGCTTTGTTGACATTCAAATTGATGTTATGAGATTATTTGCTACATTCCATTTTATAAACAAATATACTAATGTATATTCAAATTGAAGACATAATATTTATCATCCTAGCACTCTTAAGGTTATATCTCAAAAAAAAAGATATAACCATCTAAATATTCACCTAGATATAACCATCTAAAAATGTTTAAGCAAAAGATAATATAGTCACTTGATGAAATTTTACCCAATTACTTAAATGGAATTTCTAAAGCGTTTGTAATAACCTCTGAAAATAAATTTATAATAATTATTAATTTTTAAGATTAATGTCCTAAACAATGTAATAAGCAATTTATAAGGATTATTTATATCAACTAGGTGAGTGCCATTATCAGATACAAATGGGAAAAGTGGAGCTCTGAGATGTTAAGAAAATTGCCCAAAGATATAAAATCATTAGGTGGCAAAACTGGGAAGCAAATTCAGTTCTGTCTGACTCCAGAGCCTGCACTCTTAAGAAAAAATAAAAACTGTAAAATTTTAAGTATCAACAATTTTACAGCCATTTTGACCACAGCGTTCCTAAATTGTATTACAGTAGTCCCCCAGCTGTAATTTCTCTTTCACTGTCTAAGTTACCAACAGTTAACAGCAGTCTCAAAATATTACATGGACAATTCTTGAAATAAACAATTTATAAGTTTTAAATTGTACATAGTTCTGAGTAGCATGATGAAATCTCGTGCCATCTCACAGGGTTTCCCTCCATCTCCCCAGGCATGTGACTCATCCCTTTGTCTAATGTCTCCCTGCTGTATATGCTATCTGTCTGTTAGTCACTTACTGTGTTTCCCTGAAAATAAGACCTACCCCAAAAATAAGCCCCAGTTAAGATCATCAGCCAGATGGACACATTAAGTATGTTATGACGATGTTCCAGGAGAAGATGACATGACTGTATGTGAATAAATGTAGATTGTTGTACATGAAAATATAAGACATACCCTGAAAATATGCCCTAATGCATCTTTTGGAGCAAAAATTAATATAAGACCTCGTCTTATTTTCGGGGAAATATGTTATAAGACCTAGTCTTATTTTCCGGGAAACACGGTAGTAGTCATCTCAGTTATCACATAGACTGTCAGGGTATATTAGTGCTTGTGTCCAAGTAATCTTTATTTTAATTAATAATGGCCCCAAAATGCAAGAGCAGTGATGCTGGCAATTCAGATAGGCCAAGAGAAACCGTCAGGTGCTTCCTTTAAGTGAAAAGGTAAGTTCTCAACTTAATAGGGAAAGAAAGAAATTACATGCTGAGGTTTCTAAGATCAATGGTAAGAATAAATCTTCTATCCATGAATTTGTGAAGAAGAAAAAAGAAATTTGTGCTAGTTTTGTTGCTGTACTTCAAATTGCAACAGCTTCAGCCAACCACACTGTGTGACAAGTGCTTAGATATTTTGAGAGATGGTATTCACATATCTTTTATTACAGCGTATTGTTAGAATTTTTCTAGCTATTGTTGTTAATCCCTTGTTGTGCCTGATTTATAAATGAAACGTTATTATAGGTATATATGTATACGAAAAAACAGTATATATAGGGTTTGGTACTATCTGTGGTTTCAGGCATCCACTGAGGTTCTGAAAACGTATCTCCCACAGGTAAGGGGGGACTACTGCACAAACTCCACTTCTTTCTGTATAGCCTTCTGAATATAATTTACATTTTTCATTGAAACTTAAGTTTAACAAAAGGCCATCATTGTGATTATCAATGATAATTCTTAGATATAATATAAAAATTAAACTAAAATATTCTGCAGTGGATATAAACATTGGGCCATAGTTCGTTATTCTCAACTAACACCTATATTACATTCTCCTTGATTGTTCTTGTTATGAAGCTGTTTTGTGAACATGTAGAAGACAAGTGCTTTTTATCTGGAAATTCAACAAACAGAAAGAAGACTGCATAGAAAAACGCAAACTATGTAGCCATATCACTGTGAATAACTATTTCTTACATATTTAGCCATTTTGATTCCTGTTTGATTTTTACTTCTCTGTTGATACACAAAACCAATGAACGGAAAGTAAACTTCAGTTTTACAATCTGTATGTCTAAAAGCGGGTACTATCATTTATTTTACTGACTTGTTTGAATAATTCGCTTTTGTAAGAATCAGAAGGCATTATGTTTGTTGTACAATGCCATATCGGTACATGACATAACAGGAAAGAGTATTGTTTCCTGTTATATTTATAAATACTATAAAGAAAATATTGTGTTTCATGAATTTAGAAATGGTTGTTAATATCCTCCCAACTGGTTCGACCTTTGCAGACACCCTACAGTTGAGCCTCATGGGCATAGAATATTTTTAATATGGATTTCTAATTCTAAAGTATTTTTCCATTGGAAGCAACTGGTAAATCATAATACTGACTTTCTCTAGTGATACATGTTTACTTTTAAAGTATGTTGTTGCAGTAAAGAAAAACTTTTAAGTAATTTTGAAATAGTGTCTTCAAATAGTGTCTTCAATAGTGGTTTATGATGAAATTAAGGTGGTTTTAAAATGCATATTTATCACTATAATCCTAAAACAAATTTTTAAGTAAACCAGCAAATTGCTGGAAGAAGGCATTTTATCTAAAATTATTTTAATATGTGGTATAGCAGTAATTTCAAATTTAAGATTTGCTTTTACAGTATAAACAATGACACATGCCATCTCTCTAATGTCTGGAAATAGAAGCGATTTATTATGAGCGTCTATAGGTATTAATTTTTAAATAGAGTGAGCATGTTGAATTTAAAATATGAATAACCCCAACAACTGTTAGTTTGTGTTTTTTGTTTTGGTTGAACTTGGTGTGTGTTCCTCACCCATCAGTTATTTGTGAGGGTATTTATTTTATATGAATATTGTTTCATGTTTGTATGGGAAAATTGTAGCTAAACATTTCATTGTCCCCCGTCTGCAAAAGAAGCACAATTCTATTGCTTTGTCCTGCTTATAGTCATTAAATCATTACTTTTACAAAAAAAAAGCTACTTTGAATTTTCTATTACTGTTGAAGGAAAAGAGAAATTATTGTTAGCAATTACTTCTTCCCTGAGATAGTTTTAGAAAGTGCATGTGTTTTAGTTGAGGAACTTAGTACCATTTATTTTTGACTATTCAGCCATTACTTTATTTCAGTTTCTAGTTTTAGCTATGTTCTTTTTCAGTGAGATACAATATGGCTCATGCAAAATGGGTAAAGGAGGCTGAATGGGAAGAATTTGGCACTGAAATGTGAACATAGCCCTGAAGTCAAAAACAACAAAACAGGGAAATAAAGCTTTATACAAGATTTCTGCAGAATCAGGGATTTATGTCCCAAATATTTTTTACAAAGTGTAGCAAGAAAGAATTTTCCTCTGAAGTTTCATGACAGGAGGTTTTGTTAGTTGGGTCTTGATAATGTTCGAATAACATTCCCTTACTTATATTAGGTTTAATCTAGTATGCTTATATTAGGTTTAACCTTATAAAATTATTTTTATAGATAAAATGATTGTATATTATCAATACCATATAATTCAACATGATATTATTACAGGCACAGCTACTAAAAGAATTCTTAATAGATGGCTTCAATGATTATCTGATGAGTGAAACAAATGGTGATAATGCCACATTCAGTGACTGCTATGGTTGTTGGTTAACCCTCAAAAGAGACAAACTAATGCAAGAAACACTTCTGAGCCTTGAGACTAATAAATATTGGATAAAAGGCAATGATAAGCTTGAAGAAAAAAATATTTTATTTCCCATGAAACATAATTAGGAAAACAGACTTAATATTTAACTAATACCACTGGACAACTTATACCATTATCTATGATATAATGGGTGGTATTATCATAGGTTAAGAGATAAGCAGGATTCACTCACCATCATTGACACCCAAAGCTTATTCTGTCATACTCAACATAAAAGGATCCAGAAAGTGGGGGGAAATGCTAGAATTAAGTAGAATTTGTACCTTTCTTAAGGAGGAAGATACCTTGTAGAAGAAGAGATGGAAACTCTGGTTGGCAGAGAAGCCAGGCTGTCTTCTCTATCTCTATAGAAAATATCTAAAGCTATGTGATGAGGGGGAAACCTGTGCTTTCTTGCACTCCTGGAAATGGGGTCAAAGCACATTAATTCCAGAACATGGTGATAAGAACCCTGTTGATAAAGAGACTATGGAAATATAGTTATGAAAGCTGAAAGGTGATAGCCAGTATAAAATTGGATAATAAGGGAAGGATTCAATTCCAACAATGATCTAGGTGATTTTGGACCAATCCTGCTTCTGAGAAGATGAAGAAAATTCGAGCATTGTTGTTAAAAATGTTTTAATTGTCAAAGAACTACCAAGTCATTAAGAATTTGTAGGGCCAAGCAAGATGCAGTAAAAGTGTAAAGCCGAGGGAAAAATTACTGCTATACCACATATTAAAATAACTTTAGATAAAATGCATTCTTCCAGCAATTTGCTGGTTTACTTAAAAATTTGTTTTAGGGTTATTGTGATCAATATGAATTTTAAAACCACCTTAATTTCATCATAAGCAATGGGAAATGAAGACAATATTTCCATATTACTTAGAAGTTTTTCTTTACTGCAACAACATACTTTAAAAGTAAACATGCTCTTGGGAGGACAACTAAAACATCCACCACAGAAGACCATTTATACAAAATACACAGAATAAGTAAATATATAGAATTTTGTATAATTCCATTTATACAAAATACACAGAATAAGTAAATATATAGAGACATAAAGCAGACTAATGGTTTTCTAAGGCTAGGAGTACAAGGGTTTAAAGGGTATGGAGTTTCTTTTGGGGGTGATAAAAATGTTCCACAATTGATTTGCTGATGACTGCAGGAACTTTGTGAATATACTAAAAGTCATTGAATTACACACTTTAAATGGATGAATTGTACAGAATGTGAAATATACATTAATAAAGCTGTGACAAAGAAAACATTCAGAAACTCAATTATCTCTGCATTATTTATATACAAGATCTACAATTCAGTCTAAAATAACTATACATAATAATTCAACACTGGCTGGAAACTATTATTAAAAAATAACAGATCATAGAAAGAGACCCAGAAAAGATCCAAATATTGGAATTCTCACATGCAGAATTTAAAATACATCTAATTTAATTATTTTATACTTCTAATATACTTGTAATTAGAGTCTCAGAAAAAGATGAGTGAGAATGGGACAGAAGCAATATTTGAAGAGATGATACCAAGAATTTTCCAAAAGTGATAAATGGCATTAACCAACAGATTCAAGAACATTGGAGAAATGCAAGCAAGATAAATACACAAAATGCAACCCCAAGGCAAATAATAAAAATGCTGTAAAACACATACAAGAAGAAAATATCAAAAGCAGTAGAGGGGATATGGGGACATTTATTTAAAAGGACCACCAGTAACATTTACAGATATCTTCTCAACAGAAAGTCAAAAGCCAGTCAAATACCATTCATTGTCAAAGTGATGAAAAAAAACAAAACAAAACAAAACAACTTATCAAACTGGAATTAAGAATTCTGTAAAAATGTTCTTCAAAAATTCAAACATTTTATGACCAAAAAATTTAAAAGAATTGCCAATCTGCACCCCTACATGAGGGAAAAAATTCTTTAGGCAGAAGAAAAATGAAAGTTTAAAAAAAATGAAAGAAATGAGAAACAACAGAAAGGGTAAATCTAAAGGAATATTACTATAAATAGCAGGAACAACAAAAATAATATATTGTGGTATGTGTATACAAACAGCTAAAATGCACAAAATCTATAGCAGAAAGGGTGGGAGTAGATATGATTTCATTGCATTATCTGGGAAGCAGTAAAAGTACGAAATTATGTTAGATTTTAGTAGTCAAGGATGTATGTTATTATTTTGTCAACCACCTACAGAAGGATAAAGAAATGTACAGTTAAGAAACTAACAGAGGAGGGAATTAAATAAAAATAAATAATTACTCTAAAAAAGAAAGCAACATAAAACATGTCAGTTAATATAAAATAAATAGCAAGGTGGAAGATTAAAACCCAAAATACCAGTATTTACACTAAATATATACAGACTGTATGTTCTAGTTCTAAAAGATTGTTAAGCGGAATATAAAAAATTATTTAAATTCTATAGGAAATTATATCATTTAAATATTTAAATAAATTCCTTAGGCAAATCATATCCTGATTAATTATGGCTTTGAAACAGAAGATACAAACTGACAGAGCTTGGGAATGAGGTGGGCAAGGAGAAGTGGACAACTAAGAGAGACTTTCTACGTGGATAATACAAAAAAACAGGTTTAACCATGCTGTTGAACGTTGCAGAGATAAGCAGCAAAATAACTACAGTGGAAAGAAAACAATTATATCGGGAAGAGGAAAAGTTGAAGAAGGTGTAAATGAGCCTAATTTTTATTAACGCTGGCAGAAATTCAGGGGAAAGCATGTAGGGAAAAACAATGAAAAATATGCCATATAAGAGCAGCTACCCCCAGAAGCAGGACTGGGTTAGGTAACATCATTATTTGATTCTTTTAACCATGGATGTGTACAATATTGATTTACATTTTTAAAACTAGATGATTACACAAACATTTCTGGTAGTAAATTTTAAAGATAAATATTTTTCCTTTTCGATGATTACTTCTACTTACATTCTTGTTGGACTGGCAGAGGAATAATCTTCTCTTTGTTTCTTAGAGGATGATCCATGTGCACAATCAGGTTTTGAAGTTTTAGGGATCTCACAGTCTCCAAGCAGATGTTGTATGTTTTAGTGATAGTCACCGTGCCATTTGGATTGTGCGCAAGGTATTCCTCTGGTGGATTAATCAAGACTTGTGAAGGGAAAAGAGATATTCGAGGAGCAGGTTTTCCCACAGCTGACTGAATAAACCTAAGAAAATCTTCAGAGCCAAGATTGGGCTGGAGTTCAGTTTTTAATTCAGATACAGCTGAGGCAAAAACAAACAAACAAACAAATGTCACACCAAATTTCTATGGCGAGCTTCCCCAAATTTGTATATGAAACCAAAATGTTGAAAATATCTCCCTCTCAGATACCTCTCCTCACATTTGACAAAATTTCATAATTTCATTTCTTATACATACTGTTCTCAAATTTGAGGGAAACAATTGGTAATTCCACTTTCTTTTTCTTTTTTTGGATAATATTATCTCCTTTCATTTTTCTTTGATGCCTCTCCCTTATATCTCTTGCAGCATTGCCTGACCTCTTATCCTTTTATTATGTGAGGACTTCTTCCAAAAGTGTTTTCAGTTTGGGTCTTTGTGTGTGATCATTCTATGCTCTTGAATGCAGGGGTTTTTTTCCCCATAACTCTGTCCCATCTGAATGACAACCTTAAAATTATGTCATATAATCCCCAATACTTTAAAGTTGTAATAATGAGGGAACACTGTGACACTATCACTATCCCTTCAATATTTTTTAATTTGAAGATTGGGAAATTCTTATTTTCTTAGAGTCTTCTTCCCTCTTTCTTCTTTTCTACTGTCTCTTTTCTTTTTCCTTTCTTTTCCCAGTGAAAATCCTGTTATGGTTCATGAATTTTGCCCACTTGGTTTAAGGCAGGGCAGTGTAGTGCAAAATAGTTAGATGAGAGGGCGAAAGGCCTAAATGCTACACCTGGTTCTGCACTGTGTGAAAATGGGCAAGTTATGTAACCATTATTGGCTTCCTTTCCCCCTCCCCCTTCTGTATCATAAAGGACTTGACCTAGATGAACTCTATTATAGTCATTCCTTTTCTAACATTCTTTCTCTGGACCTTAACATTCAAAGACCACATCCCCATAATTTTGACTCCACATAAAACATTTATATACTTATAATGTTAAGGCAGATTTGTCCTCCATGACTGCCATATGGGAACACATTAAATAGACATTTGTAGCAGGCTTCATCTTCAAATGTCACTTCACGGATAGTTAAAGATGAAGAATTGTGTTCGATGACCTTGAAGTACAGCCGATCTATATATGGTGGAAGAATCTTTTCTCCATATTTACTGCTATATGTGCCAATGTTTTGTGGCAAAGAATCTTGGATCTTCTGCCAGGTAATTTGCAGAACATCTGTTGGATTTGTTAAATTGCAGAAAATTGTCACATTTTCTCCCAGTACAGCTGTCTCGTTATTTTTGTGCTTTATCCCATGTGAAGAATCTGAAAGTAAAACCCAGTATGAATTAAGAGAAATGTACTTTCTAAAATACTACCTTGGACTTACATCCATAATAACACTTATCTCTGTTTTATAATTATCTTTTTATTTGCCTCTCTTCCCCACTAGAAAAATGAACTCCCCTATTTCCTTCACCGTTGCTATGTAGTTTCTAAAACTGTTTCTAGCATATACTATCTAGTCAAAAAATACCTATTGAGTACAAAAATTGAAACACAAATTAACAAATGTAAGATGAATAATGATAATTTTGATGCATTTCTGGAGACTGAGTATAAACTAGCTTGAGGGTGACAAACTCCTGAGGGCTCCAGTCTTAAGGAGGAGACAAATTCCATAGGTTTCACTAGCAGGAATTCCACCAGGTTCTCATGATGAATAGCAAGAAAAATCACCTCCTATCTTTCTCATGGGAGGGGAAAGTAACCATGTCAAAATAACCCAAGTGCATTTTTCATAAAAAAGTCCTATTCTCCAGAGGAAAATAACTTTACCAGGGCCTTATTTCAAGTAAGTGGAATGACAATGACCCAATGCCCTTTAGCTTTCCTGTCTGATCTAAGTGTGTGTGTGGGGGGAGGAAAATACAGATAAGAAACTTGTGAAGGTCACAGGCAGAAGATACACGCCCACTAAAAGAGTGAGGTTTAACTGTAAGGTTTAAAAATACTTCCCCTCCCCCATTCTTTACCACCTTATCAATAGGAATCCAACATAATCACTGTGGATTGCAACTGAAATTATTGCAAGGCTCAAGCTCTAATAAAAGGTTCTTAGGATAATTCAAAAATAACAAGGGAGACAAAAACAAAGAAACTACAGGAATTTGAAGTTTTAATACCTAGACCTACAGTAAAGAGTAAGTACAACCTAACTCCTAGCCAGATTAACATAAAACCCATGCTAAAGTTTTATTTACTTTAGTTCCTATTATCTAAAGTATCATGTCTGGATTTGAACAAAAAGAATTTCAAGGCATGCTAAAAGCCAGGAGTAAAAACAGTCTAAGTAGACAAAACAAGCATCTGAGCCAGACTCAAATATAGTATAGATTTTGAAATTATCAGACAGAGAATTAAATATAACTATGATTAATATGTTAAAAACTGGTGGAAAAGTTGACACATGCAAGGACACATAAATAATGTAAACAGACATGGAAACTCTAAAAAGAATAAAAAGAAACTGCTAAAGATATTACAAGAAAAGAAAACTATAGACCAATATTTCTCATAACCATAGATGTAAATATCCTAAATAAAATATTAGCAAATTGAGTTTTTAAAAAAAGTATAAAAAATTATACACATGACCAAGTGGGATGTATCTCAGATATGTAATGCTGGTTCAATATTTGAAAATCAATTAATGTAATCCATCATATCAACAAATTTGAAAAGTCCCATGATCATATCAATAGATGCAGAAAAAGCATTTGTTAAAATCTAACACCAATTCATAATAAAAACTCTCATTAAACTAAGAATAGAGGGAACTTCATCTATCTGATAAAGAATATCAGCAAAAATACTGACAGCTAGCATCATATGTTAACAGAGACTAAAACTTTCACATTAAGATTAGGTACAAGGCAATGATGACCCCTATTATGACTCCTTTCAACATACTAAAAGCTTCATACTGAAAGCTCTCTCTGCTAATGCAATACAGCAAGGAAAGGAAATAAAAAGTATACAGATTGGGAAGGAAGACATAAAACTGTCTTTGTTCCCAGATGACATGATTGTCTATATATAGAAAATCTGAAAGAATCAACAACAGAAACTTCTGGAACTATTAAGTGATTATCGCAAGGTTATAGGATTACAAGATTAATATACAAAAGTTAATCATTTTCTTGTATGTCAGTAATGAACAAGTGGAATTTAAAATTAAAAACACAACACCATTTACATTAACAGCCCCCACAAATGAAATACTTAGGTAAAAATTTAACAAAAAATGTACAAGGTCTATATGAGAGAAACTACAAAACTCTGATGAACAAAATCAAAGAAGAAATAAATAAATGAGAGATGTTCCATGTGCATGGAAAGATCCAATGTTGTCAAGATACCAGTTCTTCCAAACTTGATCTATAGAGTCAATATAATTGCAATCAAAATCTAAGCAAATTAGTTTATGGATATTGACAAATTAAATCTAAAGTTTATGTGGACAGGCCAAAGACCCGGAAGAGCCAACACAACATTGAAGGGGAGAAACAAAGTTGGAGGAATGACACTACCTGACTTTTAAGACTTAACTATAAAGCTATAGTTATCAATACAGTATAGTATTGGAAAAAAAAAAAAATGAACAGATCAATGAAACAAAATGGAGAGTCCAAATATAGATCCACACAAATATCATCAACTGATTTTTGAGAAAGGTGCAAAGGCAATTCAGAGGAGAAAGGATAGTCTTTTTAATAAACGATGCTGCTGGAAAAACTGAGTATCTGATTATTTTCTGAGGGTTGCTATAATACATTACCACAAATTTGGTGATTTAAATAATAGAATTTTATTTTCTTACAGATCTAGAGGTCAGAAGTCCTAAATCAAGGTGTCAGTAGTGTTGGTTCTTTCTGGAGGCTCTAAGTTTCATGCTTCTCTCCAAGCTTCTAGTGGTTGCCAATAATCTTTGACAGTCCTTGGTTTGCAGATATGTGATTTCAATCTTGTCTCCATTTTCACATGGTGTTCTACTCTGTGTCTTTGTGTGTCCCCTTTTTTCCTTATAATGGTAACTGTCACTGGATTTAGGGCCCACCATAACCCAGGATGATTTTGTCCTGAAATCCTTATCATAATTTCATCTTCAAAGGCCCTGTTTCTAAATATGGTCACATTCTGAGGTTACAGATAGACATGGATTTTGGGGGGACACTATTCAACTTTCTACAACACCCACATCCTTAAAAAATTAATATAATTAACTTTCACAAAAATTAACTAAAAATGGATTATAGACTTCAATGAAAAATGCAAAACTATAAATCTTCTAGAGGAAAACATAGGAGGAGATCTAGGTGACCTTGGGTTTGGTGATGAATTATTAGATATTAGGTTGGTGCAAAAGTAATTGCTGTTTAAAAGGTTAAAAACAATTGCAAAAACCACAATTATTTTTGTACCACCCTAATATTATACCAAAAGTATGATCCATGAATAAAAATGTTGATAAGTTGGACTTTATTTTTATAAACTTTGTTCTGTGACAAACAATGTAAAGAAACTATAAATACAATCCACAGATTGGAAGAAAATATTTGTAAAACACATATCTGATAATAAGACTTTGTCTTAGTTCTTTCAGGCTGCGTAACAAAATACCACAGACAGCATAGCTTATAAAAACCAGAAATTTATTTCTCACAGTTCTGGAGGCTGGAAGTCCACCAGTAGGTGCCAGCATGGTTGGGTGAGGGTTCTCCTCTGAGTTGCAGACTTCTCACCTTGTGGAAGGGACTAGAAATTTCTGTGGATCTTTTATAAAAACATTAATTCCATTCATGAAGACTCCACCCTTGTACCTGATCACCTCCCAAAGGCTCCACCTAGTAAGACCATAACTTTTGAGGGTTAGGCTTTCAATACATGAATTTGGGATATAAATATTCAAACGAAGCAGACTTGTATCCAAAATATACAAAAAACAATAAGAAAATAACTTAATTTTAAAAATAGGCAAAAATCTGAAGGCACCGCACCAAAAAAGATATATAAATGGCAAATAAGCACATAAAAGTATGCACAAAATCTCTTGTCATTAGGAAATTGCAAGTTAAAACAATAATGAGATTCTACTACATACCTATTAGAATGGCTGAAAAATTTTTTTTGTAATTACAATACCAAATGTGAGGAAGTGGACAAACATAGGAATGCTCATTCATTGTTGATGGGAATGAAAATGGTACAGCCACTTTTAATGTCAGTTCGGCAGTTTCTTACAAAACTAAACATACTCTTACCATATGATCCAGCAATTGTGTTCCTAGGTATTTACCCAAATAAGTTGAAAACTTATATCCACAAGAAAAACCTACATACAAACGTTTATAGCAGACTTATTCATAATCACCATGTTCATACACACAGAGCCAGGGGTAGGTCATGGGACGGAAAATCTACCTCTGTAAGTGGAGGGTGGGGAAAGACTGAAGAAAGAGGCTGGCTGCTCCAATCTGGTAATTACTAGAGTTTATTAAGGAACACTTACATATGATCCACGTCTTGGGTGGCCACAAGATGAAATGGATCCCTGAGCTGCTTAGCAGGTACCAGAGAATTATATGGTGTGTGTGTGTGTGTGTGTGTGTGTGTGTGTGTGTGTGTGTGTGTGTGTGTAAAGTGGGGGAGGATAGTCATATGTACTAGTAGGTGACTGCTATCAGGTACTGGAAATTGCTTTACATGTTTGACCAGCTCGGGACAAACCAGAATGCTTTTCAGACCCAGCTCAGACCAGGAAGCAGAGGAGGGGTGTTGGATTATATCAGGATACTTGGTGATTAAGATCAAAACAGTCTCCAAGAGACTTACATGATGAACAACATCCCTTCTAGCTCAGTCCAGCTTGTAGCTCGATTAGCAGTCACACTATGAAGCAGTCTCTCCACCCATGCTGACCAGCTCTTACAATCTCACATGCTACCTTCTTTTGTGAGGTGCCTTGAGCAGCCAGCAAGAGTCTTCAATAGCAAGGAGATAACTTGTTTGGTTACCAATTGACTGAATTGGAGACATAGTCCACAGCAAAAACAAAGACACAAGCAAGAAAAAAGACAAAGTAAGAGAAGCAGTCCAAGTATCAGTAATATTTTTTTCTACCATGTTCCCTAAGACCCAAACCAGTATGTTAGTAAGTTGCCTAGGCTTGGGGTTGGGTCACTTAAGGCATTTATTTGGGTTTCCATATATGTTAACAAAGAAGAGATATTAGCATATTTACCTGGTATAAAAACACAACATTCAGTTTGGATGATAGCACAGTTGACCCCTTGTGAAGCTGTAATATCTAGGTCCATCCTATTTTGTAGGACAGCTTTACTCATTTCAGTATTAAATAAAGACAGACTCTGCTGACTATACTGAGAGCTTCTAGAGTAAACTTTGTGAGGGCTTCTATGTGTATGATTACATCTTCCAAGAGTGAGCCCATTGCAAGAAGACGTTTCCATCAGATTCCCACTTTGTAACCAGATACCACAGTAACAGCAGTCTAAGGTCAGAAAGACAAATATTTAGTAAGGACTTCAATTGGGAAATCTGTTCCTTCTATGAGAATTACACTTATAGACAAATATAAAAGACAGTGCATAGGATAGGGGAAAAGATGATCTTTCCAATAAATGATGACGTCCATGTGGAAAATTATATACTCCCCTCCACCATGACCAGAGACAAAAATCTATTTCAAATGCATTAAAGATCTAAATGTGAAAGCTGAAACACAGCTTTAAAAATAAAGTAGTGTAGAACATATATTTGCCTGGAGTAGCCAACAATTACTTAAATAAGACACATCAACAATTATTTGATGTGTTATTCCTTTTTAGGAATATGAAATGATAAAGAAATAGAAGTTAAAAATTGGCCTACCTTAAGATTTAATAACTTCAGCCCTTCAAAAGATACAGCCTCAGAAGTAAAAAGGCAACCCACAGAGTAACAGAGGTATTTGCTATACATGTATATGATGAAGGACTTGTAGTGTTTATATATATGTATATATATATAATATACATATATATCTCCACAAATCAATAAACCAAAGATAGGTAACTCAATAGAAAATTGAGCAAAATATTTGAATATGCACCTCACAAAAGAGAATGTCTAAATGGCCAATAAACATATTTAAGATGCTCAACTTCTTTAGTAATCAAGAAAAATGCAAATTAAAACCCGAACTACACATACACCAGAACGACTAACATGAAAAACAGACAATATCAAGCTTGGTACAGTTGTGTAGAAAACACAGTTCACATACACTCTAATGAAAGTATAAATTAGAAAACTCTTTGGCTGTATAATAAAGCTGAAAATAAGCATACCCGATGACCAGCAAATCTACTCCTAGGTATATATTTAATAGAAATGTATACGTATGCTCTTCAAAACCCATGTACAGAGAGATGTTCATAGAAGCACTATTTGTAATATTCAAAACCAAGGAATTACCCAAATACAAACCAACAGTAGAATTGACAAATAAATTATGGTATTTACGCAGTAGAATAGTATACAGCAAGGACCTTTAATGAATTACATCTACTCTCAACAATATGAATAAAGCTCACCAATAGATTGCTGAACTGAAGAAACTAGACTCAATTTCTGTAATTGTACTTATTATACCCCTCATCACTGTTTGTTTGCATGCTTATTTCCCCCACTACATGCTGTTACTTGATGACAATACCAGTCTTCTCCACTTTGCATTTCAGATGCTTAAGTAAGTTAAGGAGAAGTAACATGAACATATTGGTTTCCTCTACCTGTCACACTCTTTTTGTCCTCAGCTTATGTCGCGTCCTGCATGACATGAGCTGTGGGAACCTTGCAAGACGGGCAGCGCAGGGTTAAGAGACTCCAGCCTCAAGGACTGAGCACCCCCGCCCCCATTAGCCAACACAGAGCTTTTATTCCTTAACAAATAAGGAGGTAAAGCTTGTTAATCTCAAGGTCTGTGAGTTACTTGCCTGCAGGCTATTTTCCCGAAAGTCCCCATTGTGCTCCAGCACTACAGTGCCTTCACACATGTAACCTCAGGGGATGGAGTCATTGTTCTGAAACCATCCATTGAAGGGGAGTGACCATATCATTCCATCGGTCTCAGTTTGCTGAGGCTCTCCCTTGTGAAATCCTGGGAAAGGCACGGGAACAAATGGTTCCGCAGCTGTAAGGCAACAAGCTTATGTCTCCCCCCATTCAGCGTTTGATTTATCTATTTGAATTCAAATGTACTTTTCCGGGGAAAGCTCCCTAAATAGAAATTATTACGATTTTTTTCTCTGCCAGCTTTCTACAGAACATTTGTTATTGCTTTTACCATGAACCAAACTGATTTTAGATGACTTGAGTTATTATTTAATCAAATAATTTTAAATGACTAGAAAGTAACATAAGCTGAATATTTATTAAATCCTTAATGTGTCTCAGGAGTAAACAAATCCACAAAGGGAACAATTAACAGATTTGACAACAGGAAAACAAACAACAACAATAAAAAACACTTTAATGACCAAGAAGAGCCTCAAAGCATGTCAAACTCAAACTTAAAAGGCAAATGTGCTGCAAGAAATAACGCATAACTGACTAATTAACCAACTACTTTGCAAAGACCTCATTTGCTTCTAGCAGGTTCATAGTCTCTCCAGTTCCAGCCACTTGGGCTCACTTCAGAAGCAATGCTTATTGCTTTTCTCTCATTCTCTGTTTACTAAGTCACTGTTTCAATTGTGCTCAACTTAAATTGTTTGCTAGTTGCCAACAACTTGACTGACATAGCAGACCCAAACATAATGTTCTGTTCATCTAACTTTATAGAAGTGAAAGGACTACAGCCTGGTATTTATCTGCCATTGATTTCTAGCCAAATGTATTTGAGAGAAAAAAATGAAGAGTTACCTGATCCTTGTACACAGATGAGAAGCATGAGGAGCTGGAGAATGAGATGGAGTGGAGAGTTCATGTTAATTTAATGATGAAATCTTCACTAACACTTGGAATATTCTATTTTCTGAGTGAACTCAAGCTCTGAAGGGAATACTTTCCTGGTGTCTTGCTGTCCCACCAAATCTGTTACTCATTAACCTTGCTCTGAAAGTCTGTTAAAAATTCTTCACCTTTGTTTTTGAACTTCAGAGTCTCCCTGTTTAAAATTCTATTCAGAATTTTAGGTTTATGCATATAATTTTCTTAAACATATCCACTTGCTGTTCTGTAGCTATCACATCATTCATACACAGGCTCTGAAACCTTGCTGACTTGGAAGAAAATCTATTTAGTTTTTCTTTTGGGAGTGTTATTAACCTTTCCCAGTCTTTCATGTCCTGTTACCTATCTACATAATAGACATCAAATTGGTTTTTTCCACAATGAGTGAGATCAAGTGAAAAGACTGCTCAACACAGAAGTATACTAAGTTTCTAAGAATCATTTATCTTGGCATCTAAATTCCTACAATCCACCTCCTCAAACACCTAAAGCAAAAAATTAAAAACAAGTTTCTGCTAATATCATTAAAAAGTTTCAAATTAAATACTACTTACATATTAAAATGAAAAAAATATTTTAAAAACAGACAGATTGCTTTCATTTTCTTATAAACTCCTCTCTCTACATACTTTTTTAAATAGAGAGAAAGCCCTCCTTACCTGGTACTTTTGGTTTCTATTTTTTTCCTTTAAATTCCAACCCACCCACCTATTAGCATTGCATGCACACATACACATACTAGCTTCCCCAGAATGTTTTCATCCTGCTGAGATCCTAAAAAAGCAGTGCTCATTCACTACAAGTTTATAGCATATGTTAACATGAACAATCCATTTGAAAGTGAGGATTTTTTTCCTCCTGTACTTCTATTACTGCTTGTTTAATGATTAGCATCTTTTGGACTGAATGTTCTGTCTTATAAGTTAGGGGAGGTGATCCTTCCAGAATCTCGTACAATAAACTTTAATTACTCTAACAGACCAGAGGTAGGGAATTGAAGCCAGACCTAGGACAATATTAGCTAATTTTTCACCAGAAACCACAAAGGTAAGAAGGCTTATTAACAATGCTAGAGCAAAGAAACTGTCAACAAAGAATTCCATATTTGGTAAACTATTCAAAAATGAAGGAAAAATTTAAACATTCCCAGATAAAAACAGAGAGAATTTGTTAATAGCATATCTGCATTACAAAAATACTGAAGGGACACCTTCAGGCTGAAATGAAACGATACATGTTATGGACTACGTGTTTGTGTTCCTCCAAAATTCATATGTTGAAATCCAATCCCCAATGTGATGCTATTCGGAAGTGAAGTCTTTAGGAGACAATTGAGCCATGAGGTCCTTATGAATAGAATTAGTGCCCTTATAAGAAGTGACAAAAAGCTAACTCATTCTCTGCTTTCCACCATGTAAGTACACAATGAGAAGATGGCTGTCTGCAAACCAGGAAGAGGGCATTCACCCTGATCTCAGACTCCCAGCCTCCAGAACTGTGAGAAAAATTTCTATTGTTTATAACCTCTCTCCCCTCGTTTGTGGTAATTAGTCATACCTGAGCAAACTAAGACACTACAAGACAGTAACTGAAATCCAAATGAAGAAATAAAGAGCATGGTAAAGTTTCCTGCATAGGTAAATGTTAAAGACAGTATAAATGGCTTTCAGCTAGTAACTCCTATTTTTCTTCTCTGATTTAAAGACAATTGAATAATACAATAATTATAAATTTAAATTGAAGGGCACGAAATGTATAAAGATGCCAGTTGTGACAACAACATAAAAGGAGGGTCAGAGTTACATGGGAGCAAGATTTTTGTATTGTATTAACATTAAGTTGATATTAATCCTAATTAAATTGTTACAAAGTAAAATGTTAATGGTAATCCCAAGGACAAACACTAAGAAAATAGCTGAAAAATATATAACAAAATAAATTATGCTCACGGACACTATTGGTAGGATTATAAATTGGTGCAGACACTGTGGAAGACAGTATGGAGATTACTCAAAAACAATAAAAAATAGAGCTGCCATGAAGGGATTGGTGAAAAATATTCATTGTGATGAAAAGCAAGGACCTACACCCAATACTACTCTACCCAGCAAAGTTATCATTTAGAATAAAAGGACAGATAAAGAGATTCCAAGACAAGAAAAAGCTAAAGGAGTTCATTACCACCAAACTAGTATTACAGGAAATGTTAAAGGGACTTCTTTTAAGAAGAAGAAGAAAAAAAATGATCAGAAATATGAATAATAAAATAGCAATAATTACTTATCTATCAACAATTACTTTACATGTAAATGGATTAAGTACTACAATCAAAAGACATGGTGGCTGAATGGATAAGAAAACAAGGCCTTAACATATGCTGCCTACAAGAGACTCACTTCAATCAAATGACATACACAGACTGAAAGTAAAAGGATTACAAAAGATATTACATGAAAAAGAAAATGGGGGGGTAAAAAGCTAGGGTAACAATACTTATACAAGACAAAATAGACTTAAAACAAAAGCTATAACAAGAGATAATGAAGGACCCAGTAATCTCACTTCTGGGTATTTATCCAAAGAAACCCAAAATGCTACTTCAAGGGAATGTATATACCCATATGTTCACTGCAGCATTGTTTACAATGGCCAAGATATGGAAGCAACCTAAATGTACATCTATAGATGAGTGGATACAGAAGAAGTGATACATATGTACAGTGTACTATCACTTATCCATAAAGAAGAATGAAATCTTCCCATTTGCAACAATATGGATGGACCTAGGGGGTAATATGCTGAGTGAAATAAATTAGACAGAGAAAGACAAATACCATATGATTTCACTTATATGTGGAATTAAAAAAAAATAAAACAAACAAACAAACAAAACAGAAACAAACTCAGACAGAGAATATTTTGATGGTTACCAGATGGTAGAGGGGTTGGGAGAATGGGTGAAAAGTGGATAAGGATTAAGAAGTACAAATTGTTAGTTATAAAATAGTCACGTGGATGTAAAGTGTAGCATAGGGAATATAGTCAATAATATTATAATAACTATGTATTGTGTCAGATGGTTACTAGATATACTGGAGTGATCACTTCATAATTTATATAAATGTATAATCACTATGCTGTACACCTGAAACTAATATAATACTGTATGTCAACTATAATTGAAAAATGAAAAAGTAGAGCTGCCATATGACCCAGCAATACAACTTCTGGGTATTTATAAAAAAAAACACACAAAACAAAACAAAACCCAAAAACACTAATTCCAAAAGTTATATTCACCCCTATGTTCATTTCAGCATTATTTATAATATCTATGATATGGAAGCAACCTAGGTGTCAATCAATAGATGAATGGATAAAGAAGATATGAGCCATATATACATGATGGAATATTACTCAGCCATAAAAAAGAATGAAACCTTGCCGTTTGCAACAACATGAATGGACCTAGAGGGTAATATGCTAAGGGAAATAAGTCAGACAGAGAAAGACAAATACTGCATGATTTCATTTGTATGTAGAATCTAACAAAAAAAATTAATGAATAAACAAAATAGAAACAGACCCATAGCTACAGCAAATAAGCTGATGGTTGCCAAAGGGGAGAGGTGGAAATGAATGAAAAAATAATAAAATAAAAATTTTGCCAAAACAATATCTAGTTGGAAAATATGAGGGAAGGAAGACTATTTATAATAACAATAAAAAGATAGATTATCCATCAGTAAACTTAATAAGATAGCCTGTACCTTTGTATGGGTTGTAGTTTCATGGGTTGATATATAGGTAAAAATTGAGTTGGAAACTTAATATTTATATGTGTGTGTATATTAAAACTTACTCAAGAAAAATTTTAAAGGTTCTTTTCTATTTCACTTTTCAATATACTCTAATGGCCACATACTGGACATCCTTGTAATCCAGAATATTCAGCTTTTGAGATCTTTTTTTTTTAGCTACACCTTCCTCAACTACCCACTCTTTTTATCTTAATTCCCATTATACTTACTCTTCAGCTTCCTTAAGATATACAAACATAATACTATTAAGACATAATACTGCCCCAATGCCTACTACAGAGAACTGTGACGAATATCCTAAATATATTATACTTGTATTTCACAAAACTCTGTATATATGTAAGCTTAGTTTATCTCTCAAAATTTGTTGAGTCATTACTTCATTTGTTCCAAATCCTTATTTATTCTAAGAAAAAGTTCATTATTTCCTTGTATAAATAACTATTGGTTGGAAAACTTGGAAGCTTCCAGGTGAAATCTGAAACTAGCCCTCATACACGGAGGGTAGGGAGAGACCAAAGAAAAGGTAGGCCACTCCAGATTGGTAGGTGGCAGATTTAATAAGGAACGGAACTCACAAGGCTTGTCTTAGGCAATCGCAAGATGAGTCGATCTCCAAACCTGTCAGCCAAAATCTTAGACTTTTATATAGAGGCCTTACCTGTGCTCAGTTTTGTGTTTCATCCACACTGCCTCTACAACACATTGCTCTCTCAAAGTTGCATCTTTGAAAATGGCTCTCAGTGTAGGAACAGTGGGTAGAACGTTCATTCCAAGGACAGGAGAAGGGGTCCAGCTCTGAGGACAACTTGGTCATGTCCTTTCAATGACTTTCTCTAATAATAATTAACATAACTGCTTTTATTATTATACATGCCACACTATTGATAACTTTACATACAAGTAAACTGTTTTGGGAAAGAAATCACTTATTTATCTCTATATCCCACCAGTTTCCATGTATATAGACATAATGCAGATAAGGTAATTTTTTTTCCAAATACCCACATTTCTTCACCACCTTCATCTATTTAACCAGTTCCCATCTGTCTTAACAAGGCTCAAAACTTGATTCCTCTGAGAACCTTCATTGATCATCTCAGTGAAAAGTAATCATGACCTCACTTCTCCCGAATGACTATAGTACACGCGCTGTGCCACTCTTGTGGCATTTACTATGCGCCAAAATAATTCTGAAGGGATATGAGTTAAACAGGTTTTTTAAAAAAATTCAATTCATTAAAAATTAGAAGTAAATAGGTTACAACATATATTAAACTTCTTAACCATAAAGGGTAGGCTTCACTTAAAAATGAAAGAAGAACTCACAAAAAAGCATCAATAGATTTGAATACATAAAACTTTAAAATTTAATAATGGTGAACTCTTAAAAAGCGTAATCAAATTTAGATAGACATATCACAGTAAGTATTATAGAAACAAACCATGACTAATTATTTATTTTCCACTGAATTCCACCCAAATAAATTACAGGAAAAATACACTGACCTATTTATTGGTGTAGAATTCAGTGGGACTGGAGAAAGAGATGAAACACAGAGAACAGAAAATAAAATTAAAACTTTAAAATAAATGTCAATATCTTTCTCCTAAGTATATAGATATAATGATTATTTCATTTGCTATTCTAATCTTAGCTCTAATAGACAAGATCTTCCATGTGATCCTTATATTTTCATCTAAATGAGTTACTCGGAAACAATCTCAACTTTTATTTCATTGAAACATATGTGCAGTTTATCAGTTTTAAGAGCCTTTCCTAGTTTCCTTAACTGACCAAACCCCAAATGGATTTACATTGTTACCTTTGTGAACGTAATTTCCTTCAACACAATCTATTGCCTTGTGATCATAACAAGACCGCATATGAAGGCTGTGAATGCTTCCTTGTCAGCCAGGAGGATAATTTCATTAACGATGCTTTAGCATTTTCTTCTGTCTTTGGTGGGTTCACCTTTCACTTTCCCCACTCTTTGACCTCTCTTCTCTGCACACTCCTTTTCATACGCATAGAAATAGCTTCACAAATGCTTTGAGTGACTACAATTATAAAGAGGTATCACACTGGCCAAATAAATATCTAGATTTCAAAATCATTAAAAAAATTCCTCCAGATCTGAGTCTGTGGAAATGCCGTCAGCATCTGCAGCGGTGGAAACGCTTCCGGCATCTGCAGCAGCAGAGTCGCAGGGGATCCCAGGACAGAATAGAGAACACAAAAGCCAGGTGGGCTCTTTCCCTGCATCCCACAGCTGATCTCTCCCGCTGAGGGGGCAGCCAGTTGGGCCCTAGTTCGGCCAAAGGACACAAACTCCATACCTGGGGCCCTCCCCCCCATTCCAATCCTATCCCTGCCCTTCCAGAGATTTAAACTGGCCCCTGAACTGAGGAGTAGTGTCAGATTACAGAGGAGCCTTAGTGCTCAGGCTCTGGGAAGACCGGTGTGCAACCCTGACCCAGGGAAGAGGTTGGGAAGAGTGTGATTTTTGCTGGGCTAGGAGAGAAGAGACTCCTTCATCTCCAGCCACCACCTTTTCTGGCCTGCAGGAAGAATGTGACATGGCTGCGCTGGGAGAGGGAAGACCCTTCCATCCCCAGCCCCCACCCTTTCCGGCCTGCTTAGGGCAGGGCAATTACAACTGCAGAAACACTCCCAGGGATCAGCAGTAAGCAGCAGTCACAGCTCTGAGCTTTCAGCAGCTCAGAAATCTCCCGCCTGCCCCCCCCCCCCCCCACACACACACGGAAGAAGTGCCCTAAGATTCAGGAGAACTGGACACAGGGCTGGTGGTGCTACTCTCAGTGTGCATATGTGCAGGCAAGGGCAGAAACTGCACTGACTTTGCAGAAACTGCCATCCAGACCCCTCAGCCCCACGCATCTAAATCTGCAGTCCCAACGTCACTCTGGGCACCAGGTGACCAGCTCTGCCTGCACAATGCACAGAGGACTCTTTGGTACAGCAGAGGACAACCTGGAGATTACTTGGTGGGCTTAAGCCAAGACTAGAGCTGCTTTTTTTTTTCTCTCTCGCTCTTTCTTTTTTGTTTTGTTTTGTTTTGTTTTGTCTTTATAGCTTTGATATCTTTGCCTGTGTTGAGTATGGGTTATAGGTTGTTTTTACATGTGAATGTATTTGATTTTTTCTTTGTTGTTGTTGTTGTGCTTAGTGATTTGCTTTGTTCTGAAATTGCCCTGCCAGCGCCCAGCTTAAGAGGCACAAGATTCAACACACCCAGAAGCCAACTCCAGACCAAACCAGAGTACTACCAGGTTTGACCTACAATTGACACGCCCACAGGCAATTCTCTACAGGCACAAGAGCCCATAGAGGCCAAACCACATTTAAGCGGTCAACCCTCACTCAGCAGAACACCCTGCGGTGGGCAGAGCCAAGTCTCACAATTAGTCAGCCTAGGAGTTAACCCCACCTACTCACAAGCGAAAAGCAATTAAAGATCTTCTTTAACAGGACAATAACACAACACAAAAGTCACCTTTGGAGCACACGCAGAGAAGATCGAAGTGGTGTAAGTCAAATATTAAGGACACATACTACATAAGATACCCAGCAAGAACTAAGAAGTCTAGGGGCTCTACCTAATACATCGAAGCAAACACAGAGAGTCAGCCAGCATGGGAAAACAAAGAAACATGTCCCAAATAAAAGAACAGAAGAAACCTCCAGAAATGGAACCAAATGAAACAGAGATAACCAACCTATCAGAGACAGAATTCAGAACACTGATGATAAGAATGTTTAAGGAGCTTAGAGATGACATAAAGAAGGATATAGGAATCATAACGAACAACCAATTAGAACTAAAGAACACAATTACTGAAATAAAGAACTCACTTGAAGGAATTACCAGCAGGTTAGATGAAGCAGAGGATCGAATCAGCGACTTAGAAGACAAGTTAGCAGAGATCACCCAAACAGAACAACAGAAAGAAACAAGAATAAAAAACAATGAAGATGGTTTAAGAGACCTCTGGGATAACATCAAGCGCAACAACATGCGCATCATAGGAATACCAGAAGGTGAAGAGAGGAAGCAAGGGATTGAGAACATATTTGAAGTAATAATGTCCGAAAATTTCCCTAACCTGATGAAGGAAACCAACATACAAGCCCAGGAAGTGCAGAGTTCCAACCAGGATAAACCCAAACAGGTCCACACCAAGACACATTATAGTTAAAATGGCAACAGTTAAAGACAAAGAGAGAATCCTAAAAGCAGCAAGAGAAAGACAGAGGGTTACATACAAGGGAACTCCCATAAGACTATCAAATGACTTTTCAACAGAAACATTGAAGGCCAGGAGGGAGTGGCAGGAGATACTCAAAGTGATGGAAAACAAAGGCCTATAACCTAGATTGCTTTATCCAGCAAGGCTATCATTTAAAGTTGATGGAGAGATAAAGAGCTTCCCAACAAAGAATAAGCTAACGGAATTTATTACCATCAAGCCAGCATTGCAAGAAATACTAAAACGACTTCTGTAAATAGAAGAGAGATGAAAACAATCTAACTACAAATTTAAAAATGGCAATAACTATGTACCTGTCAATAATCACTTTATATGTAAACGGATTAAATGCTCTAATCAAGAGACATAGGGTGGTTGAGTGGATAAGAAAGCAAGAGCCTTGTATATGCTGTATACAAGAGACTCACCTCAGATCAAAAGACACACACAGGCTGAAAGTGAAGAGTTGGAGTAAGATATTTCATGCAAATGGAAATGAGAAAAAAGCTGGAGTTGCAATACTTATATCTGATAAAATAGACTTTAAAATGAAGAACATATTAAAAGACAAAGATGGGCACTATATAATAATAAAGGGATTGATCTGACAAGAGGACATAACCCTAGTAAACATCTATGAACCCAACATAGGAGCACCTAAATATATAAAACAGATATTGACTGACATAAAGACAGAGATCAACAGTAACACTATCATAGTAGGGGACTTCAACACACCTCTGACAACAAGGGACAGGTCTTCCAGACAGAAAATCAATATGGAAACAACAGCCTTAAATGACACATTGGACCACTTGGATTTAATCGATATTTTCAGAGCATTTCACCCCAAAGCTGCAGAATACACGTTCTTCTCAAGCACACATGGAACATTTTCCAAGATAGACCATATGTTAGGCCACAAAACAAGTCTTGATAAATTTAAGAAAATTGAAATCATACCAATTGTCTTCTCCGACCACAGTGCTATGAAATTAGAGATGAACTACAGGAACAAAACTGGAAGACACACCAATTCATGGAGGCTGAATAACATGTTACTAAATAATGAATGGGTCAACCAGGAGATCAAGGAAGAAATCAAAAGATATCTCGAGACAAACGAAAATGAAAACACGACGACCCAAAATCTACGGGATGCCAGTAAAGCAGTCCTAAGAGGGAAATTCATAGCATTGCAGGCCTTCTTAAAGAAACAAGAAAAATTGCTAATCAACAGTTTATCTTCACACTTAAGGGATCTGGAAAAAGAACAGCAAAATAAGCACAAAGAGAGTACAAGGAAGGACATAATAAAGATCAGAGCGGAAATAAATGAAATAGAAACCAGAAAAACAATACAAAAGATCAATGAATCCAAGAGTTGGTTCTTAGAGAAGATAAACAAAATCGACAAACCTTTAACCAGACTCATTAAAAAAAAGAGAGAGAGGAATCAAATTAATAAAATCAGAAATGAAAGAGGAGAAGTGACAACACACATCACAGAAATACAAAAAATTTTAAGAAATTACTATGAGCATATATTGCTTTGTCTTATGCATCTGAAACTAATAAACAAAAATCAATCCACTGAAATATTAACATTAAATGTCTTATTGTGAGTGAGGAAAGGAAAAAGATTTGGGGGACAAGGAATAATGGAATTGAAATTCACTCAGGTTGGGAATGGAAGAAAAGATTCTGGGTCTTGTGTTTTCCATTCAGCACCTCAGAAGGAACATAAGACCCCCACTGGCACAGGCCTCACAGGCTGTGTAAAATTTCTCACACCTTGAGGTTGGGAACATCAGAGAATTTTAAAACAAAATTCAAATTAATATTTTTTTTCTAAATAAAGAATAAATTGTATTTTAAAAATTAAAAAAAAAAAAATTCCTCCCAAAATGTTTTTTTGATGAAAGTGGGAATATGAAAATTGGCTCTATGGTAATATCATTAAGTAATTTTAATTAAAATATCCTTCACATATTATGTTTAGTAAAAAGAAATGAGTATATCATTATTCATAAAAATTTCCCCACATAAACGACCCAGAAGTGAAAGTCCAACCTGCCTGTCTTGATTCCATTCTTCTATATGCACAAAATAGCCATTCTCTCCCTTTTTTGTTCTAATCCAGCAACCTGTGTCCTTGTATTTCAAAATCTGTATCATTCTATCTTATTCAGGAAACACTCTGCTACCAGAATTCTGGGAAAACGGTGTGCATGGGCTCTTTGTCAGAAATTCACTGTTCTGAAGCTTTAAATTAACATAGCAATACAATTTCTAGAAGTTCCTTTTCACCCTTCCTTGTTTATTAAAAAATAAATAAATAGCACAGTGTCATGCGGGGTGTTATTCGGGTCTCTGGTCCCACTCCCCGCATAAGAACGCAGGATATGGTGAGGCCAAAAAGGAACACCCACGGAGCCATAGATAGTGGAGTCATACCACTATATTCTCGCTAGCGGCTGGTCGAGACACAAAAGCAAACATCTGCGGCCAGTACCCCAAGGAGGGATCTTCCTGCACCCCAGTCTTGCTGGCGGCCAGGCGAGACACAGGAAGTAGGAGACACGGGAAGTAGGATCAACAGGATCCGCAATCCACAATCCGCTTGCCAACGGCACTTGCTAGCGGCAATCCACCGATCCCTTCTCTGCCAACCAAACAACCAACCCCCATATCATAGCCACTGGCAGCTATATTCATGGCTAATGGCTAACTGGTAACAGCTGATGGCCACCCAGCCACAGCGGATGGCCATATGATTACAGCTGATGGTCACCTAATAACCAAGCCAGCACCTTTCCACGTGAGGCCGAGAGCCTGGAAACTGCTCTCTGGGACTCTGTCCCCACAACAGCTTTTAGGTTTCAAAGGTTTGCCTTATGTGTGCTGTTTCCAGGACTGTATTTCATTAGCCAATCAAGTCAATGTTATGAAACCAGAGCCAATGAGTGCGGACCAGGGGCGGGGCTTGGAGCAAGTAACTGTCAGTGAGATTGCAGTTGGTTGTGGCTGTTCTGGGATGAACGGAATAGCTAGCGTCCACTTCTCATTTATGTACCACAGGATACCACTTCTGAGGCTTCAGATGGTGAGCGCTTCCTACTTTCCCCTTCAGGAAGTTGCCCTTCCACTCTGGTACTTTCTCCTTCAGCCTCCCCTCCGAGAGGAACAAATACTCCCACAGTATTCAGTTAGCATTCCCTCTTGGAGTTTCTATCTTTCCCATGGCAGCTAATCACGGACTTTCCCAAAGACCAACCAGCCTCTCTGCTTACTTTTCTGCCCCTTAGCCCCTGCCCCTCCCCCATTAACTTCCTATATCAACTTTCAGAACTATTTACCTGGCTCATGTTTGTTTCCTTTGCCTTAATGAAGCACTGAGAGGAAAGCACACTGATGCTGTGCTAAATCTCCTCAGGTGTATGGAGCAGAGGAACCAAGAGGGAGGAAAGGCTCATTCTGAGTGAAGACTCATTAAGAGGGCAACAGACCATCCACTTACAGAGTCTGTAAGAGGGCTGTTGTGTTGTGTGGTAGGGGAGTTCACTGAGGAGATCATCCAACCCCAAATGTTTGTCTGCTATAAACCATTAAACTAAAGCTCTGCAGCTTGTGAAGATTACTGGGACCCATAGTGCCCTCTTCAGGATATTTGTCACCTGAATCCTGCAAAATGCAGTGATTAAAAGGAAAAAAGACTTCCCATTTTCAGGGGCAGGGTAAATTAGTATGACTTCCAGTCTATGAGAAAGCGAATTTCATAAGGCTGTTGAGCACAAATCCACATGCCAGTTTTGAGAGGGCAGTCATTTATTAACTTGACAAAGAGAATTAAGCCATTATCTAATTTACTGATAAATTAACAAATTACCTATGTGGCAATTTCAAGGCAAATGAGACATGGACTCATAAACTTAACTCAAGTTGTCAAAGGTCATTTTAAGCTGAAGAAGAGTTTTAATTACATTGAAAAATCTGTTTATTCTCACTTCTAGTTCTTTACCCATATCTTTAAAAAGATTAAACTAGAGTAATATTAGCATTCACATGCTAATTTAAGATGAGATAACTTCTTGGGGTAAAAGTTTGTTAGGAGAATTTGGAGTAGAGGCTGAAGAAACTAAAACTGAGTATTTGCCACATATTCATAGCCAGCTAGTGAATTTTTGTTGAACTTGATCATATATATCCCTGAATGTCAAGGATAAGACTTGGAGTGATTTTATTTTTTCTGGAAGGGAAGTATTACGATTGAATGTGTAAACAAGTATTAAAATTTTCAAATAAACAATTTTAGAAATGGTAAAATGCTTATGGGAAAATGGATCCCCACTTTTAAGTTGGAAAACAATAGACTACTTAACTGTATTAAATTCTTAAAGCATGTAGAAATGTATAACTATGATGCAGAAAATACTTTTCCTTTTTTGGTCAAGCCCAGGATGTTTAGTCCTGGAGTAACAGTCGACAAGTTAATACATGTCCTAAATAGTTTATTAATTAAGAGCAAATATCACTTAATAAAAGTTTATTATTAACTAAGAGCAAATAGACTTCTCCTAGAGCAGTGCTTCTAAATAATGGCTGCCCCTTAGAATCACTGGGAAGATTTTCAATTTCCCAATAGCCAGGCTGTATCTCAGACCAATTAAACTAACCTCTAGGGGTGACACCTAGGCACCTGTATTTTTAAAGCTGTCTAAATGATTCCAATGTGTAGCTAAGGTTAAGAATCTGTCTCTTAGAGGGATAGCTGGGCTTGTTCTGCTCTATCACTTATATTACTATCAAAATCCCCTGGTCTGCCTCTAGCTCCTGACATGTTAAAGAGAGGATAAGGAATTTAGACATCCTTTGAGATAAGACAAAAGTCAAACAAAACAAAACCCAAAAAAGCAGCCCCTGCCATCAGGGCACTGGTCTGACACTCAGAATTAGGTCTCACTCAGTGACAGTACAAACCTGTCTGATGCTCACAGCTAGTCACTCTGAGACCATAAGAAAGTGAGACAAAACAAAGTCACTGTGCAACCCATACAGTAACAAATATCCCCTCTTTCTGCTAAAATGAGTGACGGCTGCATCTGTACCCATTATATTATAGCTCATTCTAGTCTGCCCTCCCTATGGATCTTGTTTTCTGACAGCACCCAGTGTAGAGTAACCCCGCACTTTGTTAGAACTCCTCCAAAATTACCCAGACACAGCCAGAACAATGATAAATAAGTTATTTCTCACAGCCTTTTACTGAAATACCCCACAGTTCTCGGGGGTGACTGTTCTACCTCATCGAGGCCAGAAAGAAACCAAATTTGTCAACCACAGATGTGTTTCTGTCGTCTTTGCCTAAAAGGCATTGATACCCTTTCTCACAATATCTGACTCAGGGATATTGAAAAGAAGCTGGTGTTGAGACTAAAAATTGAACCGTATTGCTTTTGAACTGGGTGAATCACAGTGGTTGCTAACGTTGACTCTACATTAAAATTGCCTGGGGAGCCCAGGTTACATCCAAGACTCATTTAATAGGAATCTCTGTGTATAAGACCCAGGTACCACTATCATTATAGCTCGACAGCTAATTCCAAATAAAAGTAATAAATGCAGGAAGAGAGATTACACAGACTAGAAACTATACAGGTTAGAAAACTGAGGCCAAAAACGTTGAAGTTGCTCAGTGTTGTACCCTGCGAGCAGCTGCCCAGCAGGCCTTTGTATCCAGGCAGTCTGACCACACAGTTGGCACTTTTACATTGGTGCTAGTAAGCTACAACCTTTGTAAATTGTGTTTACAAGGCATTTTGATGCTGGCAACACGATACCAAGTTGGAAACAGCATAAAGTATAATTATGTAAGGATGAACCCAACAATGTAACTAAAACATATGAGGGCCGCTAGATGACGTAACTGTGGATGATTTTTTTTCTGTTTTTAAAATGTTTGTTTACATGTTTATTTCAAAAGTGTTCACAATAAGCACATATTCATTTAATAAATTTTTTCCAAAATATTGTTTTGAAAAAGCAGAATAAGAAAAGAACCTATGAGAAAACATGTAATCAGAAAAGAACATATGAGAAAACATGTGTATATATGTGTGTGTGTATACACAGACACAAGGTCTGAATATTAAGTTTGGGAACTTGTTGCAATGATGTTGCTAACCTTTTTTGGTATCAGAGAGATTGTGCATTATGAATTTGTACCAACTGGACAAACAGTTAACCAAGTTTACTATTTGGACGTGCTGAAAAAGCTGCATGAAAAAGACAACCTGAACTTTTCACCAACAATTCATGGCTCTTGCATCCCGACAATGCACCATCTCACATGGCACTCTCTGTGAGGGAGTTTTTAGCCAGTAAATAACTGTATTGGAACACCCTCCCTACTTACCTGATCTGTCCCCCAATGACTTCTTTCTTTACCTGAAGATAAAGGAAATATTGAAAGGAAGACATTTTGATGATATTCAGGACATCAAGCGTAATACGACAACAGCTTTGATGGCCATTCCAGAAAAAGAGTTCCAAAATTGCTTTGAAGGGTGGACTAGGCACTGGCATCAGTGCATAGCTTCCCCAGGGGAGTACTTCAACGGTCACGTGACCGTAGTGATATTCGGCAATGAAGTATATAGCATTTTTCCTAGGATGAGTTCGCAAACTTAATTGTCCAACCTCGTGTGTGTGTGTGTGTGTGTGTGTGTGTGTGTGTGTGTGTGTGTAAAACTAAATTAAAAAAACATTGCTGGATTATGAGAAAAATTTACTAGCAACTGATTAATTACTTAGCAAGGCAGCTAGAACAGATGCTAATAGCAGATACTAAGCCACTGTTATGTGAGAATTGAAAGAATTTTCTGCATGTAATTTGAGACCCCTGATGTAAAACTTTCCTTACCATGGGAAGCAGGTAGGATTGGCAGACTGCAGCTACGATCTCTTTCTTCAAACCAAGATACATCATGCCCCCTGTTGCTCCTCTTCCAAAAAGGAACAATGAAATAGGACATATAACAACTCCCCTGATTTAAATCCTTTTGGTGTCCATATTTTTATTATGAGCTTGGTTGATATACAAATATATAAAAGTTAGAGAAAACCTGACCTGTGAAGTGTTCCAAATGAGGTAAAAGAAGGTTATGACTGAATATCATCATGGTCTATTAATGTCTGTCTAGACAGACCAACAAAAGAGATAAGAATATTTTCCCCCCATCTCTCTTACTTTGGAATAGCTGCCAGAACATAATTCTAGAGGCTCAGTGAAGCTGAGGGCAAACCCCTCGGTTGTCTATCCCCAGAGCTAAGTAACCTGCACCAGCTTGTGGTCCTGGCAACTGGTTAGATGAAAAATTCTTCTTTCAGACAGTTGGATAGATGCAAGAGAATAATGCTGAGTGGTGCTTGACATTGTAGATAAACAGAAGGTGGACACTGGATAGTCTGTACCACTTGGGACTGTACCATTTCTATTTCATTTAAATTGAAAACATCATAGAAAGGGGAGTATCTTTAACTTTGGCAGACCCTAAGATATTACTATAAATAAATAAAGAAAAATAAGTGCTTTTTTGGTTTGTTTTTGAGAACAACATTAGAAGGCCACCAAGAAGGCAAATCTTACTTTCCTTTGATCCTATGTGAATTTTGCAGAGTCATAAAGAGTTGGATTCAGATGGTCTGTAAAAAACAACAAGATGGATTCGATATCCCCTATTGTTAATTTCACTTTTTTTAACAAAAGACTTACTGACGCTTGGATGGACTATTTCAGGAATAAGTTCACGAATTCTTCTCAGGACCTCCCTAAAATCATTCTAATATTGTCTTTGATCTGCACAATTGGAGGTAGGTGTAACTCTCTTTATTTGAGTTTATTCTATGGCTATATCTTGCAAATGCCACCATAGAGAATTTTTAAAAAGTAGCAGTAATAGGAAATTAGAATTTTGTTCCTAAATTCATACCTTTGTCCCAAGATTTTCAATCAAACGAATCCAACAATAATCTGCCCCTGAGAGAAAACATGTAAAATCTGATCCATATTGTTCACTTCTATGGGGTTCAAAATATTCACACCTCCTTATTTGCTAGGTCATGGTTAGATTTAAGTGATGGGGAGAACTGAAGCAGATGTGCAGACAATCAAGGATTGGAGGATTTTTTTTGTAACTGTATTATCATAAACTATAGTTTCATTCATATTTTAAAATTAGCTGTCCCACTGCTTTCTTCACCTGGACAAAGACTTTTCAAAGTGATAGGTCTTCTGAATGGTTCAGTTACTTTTTAACCAGTTGGCAGGGTGTCTCATTGGTTTTGTCCAAATGATAAATAATGCCCAGCTCTATGAGAAAAAAAAACAAAAAACACTGTAGAAACCAAAAGGAAGCACTTTTTTTTGCATTCCTTGACCTGATTAGGAATTGTATTAAAAAGAAACAGAAAACATTAAACAGTAATCAAATGCTGTGATATTTCTTGTTGCACTTTGATAACAATAATGAACAAAATTAAATATTCATTATAGGTTTTCTAATGTGTAGTAGCTTACTAGTAATGATAGCTAGTTTTTCTTATTGGGTAAATTATTATAGCTGGTTCCTCATCATTATCTTGGGAATTGGCCAGATTTCATTGAAGTTTAGTTATTAACCTCTCATTGCAGGATTGCTAAAGAAACTGACTCAGCATGTGCAAAAACTGCTATAGATATTTTAGTAGTAACCCAAGAGCCAATGATTGTTAGCAATATTTACTAATGGTTCTAAGAAAATGAGATACTTTATAGTGGAGGTCTAGCGGGAACCTAATCAATTAACGATTACGTTGATTCTGTGTGCATAAGTGCGAGGGAGGGTTTCAAACATAGGAATATAGGAAGTGAGTAGTGAAACAATATTTCACTGTCCACAGTATTAAGAAATCAGAACAAATTAAAGTTCTAAAAATGTGCTATTTTACTGCTTTTCAGTAAAGACACTTTTTTTTTGCAGCATTTTTGAACCTACACTTGAAAGACTTTCCAGTTCCTCTCCCTGTGATATTATTTTTAATTGGAGGCAGTTTTGAAATATTAAGTTTTACATCTGACCAGGTATGTATAGAAAATATGAATATTTTGTACTATATCTAAAATTCATATAAACGCAAAGGTAGCTTTTGAAAATTTCTAAAACTGCGACTGTCTCTTCACTGCTCTGTTGTTTAATAGGCGCTTAGGGTGTAACACATTAGATGTGTAGAAAAAGGAGCCAGGTGTGAAAGGCTGAGATCCAGCTAAACATAGTCAAAAGAGAGCCTAGCTCTCAAATTAGGTAGGCAATTCAGAATGAATACATGTACAGCTACTGAGAGTACGAGTGGCCTAATGAGTCTTTACACAGAATTCAAAAGCTTAGAAAAGAATTGGTTGATAAGACAGAAGCCCAGAGAGACTTTGAGCTCTAGTAGCAAGACAATTCTGACTTGCTACTGACTTGCTACTAATTGAAGCAATCTATTGCCTCAGTTAGGAATGTTTCATAGGATTCCCATTCGAAAATAGGCTAGTCTCTAAGTATGCCTGGTTTAGAATACATCAAGAAATATAAATTAAACCTTGTATCTGGTCTTAGAAGTGAGGAGCAAGGCAAACTATAGATATAGTCGAGGCAGCTATCATATTACTAAATAGTTGGGAACAACTGGAGTCAGGTAGAGAGAGAATATCCTTATTATAAGGGATATAGAATGCATTATTGATACAATAAATAGTCCCCTAGCCCAAGGGATGGTGACAAACTTTTTCTGTAAAAGTCAATACAGAAAATATTTTAGATTATGCAGGTCATAAACTCTGTCATAACTACTTAACTCTGCTATTGTAGTTCAAAAGCAGCCACAGACAATATACAAGTGAATAGGCATGGCTGTGATCCACTAATACTTTATGTAAATAGGCATTGAGCCAAAATTGGCTTAGGGGCCATAGTTTTCCAACACCTACTCTGGTCAGTCAGAATATGAATGAGAATGTGTGTGAAAATGCTTGACTTTCCCAAACAAACTTAACCAGTGATGTAAAAATAACATTATGGAAAACATATTCATGCAAGAACAGAAGCAGATTACTACTTCATTTATCATGAACAGGTTTTATAACCATATGATTTTGATACAAAAACAATATTAAGTACTCCTGTAATTTCTCTATTAGTCAACAGTTCTTTAAGCAATAAACCATATGTCAAAAACTGTGAAGGGTCTACAATTTTACTCAATTTGAAAGCAAATAAGTTAGCCTGCCACAGTTTTATAGTCCTGGGAAAAGGCATGGGACTCCTGGGCCAGCTAAAAAGGACTTTATCACTCATCACAATAGTAGAATCCAGAGTATCAGCATTTTCTTGTGCTTGTTCCATGAGTCCCAATTCCCCCAGAAAGAAGCTAAAAGGGCAGGTGAAACCTGCATACACGATGTGTTGGTTTATTAGAGAAGAAACCTGAGCTTAGAGAACTTGAATATTTCATGATGGGCAGTTAGCTAATCTGCCCTCTTGCCCAGAGGGAGACATTATCTTCATTATAATGGACAGTACAGTAAACCTGCCCCGGTTTCTGGAGAGAGACACTCTCTCTGTCTTCCAAAGCTGTTAGTCATTCAAACATTCTTGAAAAGATAGTCTGGTAGAAAAGCAATCAGTGCCTCCACTCTTAAGACATGGAGAAACATAAGAGACCATGGAGAATCAGCTCTCAAATGCGAAGATATCACCTAACACAGTGGATACGCAGTATTTCCTTAATGAATGGATGTTGAATGGATGCCCATAATAAGATTTACAAATATCAACTAAGTATTTTATGATAAAAACCATTAATTAGTTATTTCACAAACTGCATTAACTTCTCTGTCTCTATCCCTGCTATTTTTCCACAAACATCTTCTATGTAAGACATGGCTAATTATTTGTAGTTTCTAGAATTTGATGTGATTGTTTACTCCTCTGTGGATTTTGTGCATGATAATCCATCTACCTGAAATCTCTTTCTCCCTCTCGTGTGCCTGAAAATTTCCCACATATTCTCTAGTACTCATGTAAACGTTACTTCCTATACTTGTTCTTTAAAAGAATAAAGTGGGTGTAGAGATGTACATTACCTTTCTGCTGTAATTGGTAATAATCTGATGGAAAACTACAAAAATTCAACAGTTTAGACGTTAGCACTTATTAAAATTATAACGTATCTTTTTCTCTTTTGCTAGAATTAGGAATGTCTGGAGTGTATTCTATGGTAATAGAAGGATGGATAAATGAGAAAATGACATATTTTTATATTATTAGGTCCAAAGATATGCAGATGCTATACAATGGATGGATCCAGTTCTTTTTTCTGATTTGTTTACACCAGTAATTTTCTTTAATGTTGCATTTGACATGGATCTTTACATGCTCCACAAGTTATTTTGGCAGGTAAAAACTATTCTTTTTTAATATCATTCACTCATGAACTACTACATTTTACCTATGTTCGGATTTTTAAACATTTTGCTCCAAATTAGAAAACAAAGAAGACGGGAAAAGTATGAGGTGTGGAGGAAGTAAATTCAGCTTTACATTTTAGTGAATAAACCATTTCTTGGCAATTGTCTAGAATATAGAAGACTCAGGGGAAAAAAATTAGAGGAAATATGTCATTTTGAAAATCTGAGTGGCAGAACTTAATGCCAGTTATAATTTTAATTCTGATATGTTATAAGAGAGCTATTCTGAAATATATTAATTTCCACTAAAAGGAAATTATTGATGAAAGTCATGTTTTTAATACCTGCCTTCTCAAACTCCCTAACCCACATGCAGAAGAAAAAAACACAGGAGAATATTTCCAGACACAATTATAAAGCTAATTTACAAATTATTAGGCTTTTTTTTTTCTAATCACGTGAGATTTGGACCTCATTAAGAATATGCCTTGAGGGAAAATACTTCAGATCTTAAGCAGAGGTGCATTTCTTTCAAAGTGATAAAAATAGTTTTGTAAATATAACACCACTACCTAAACTGCATTAGAAGCAAAACTATTAGAACAATTTACACTTTAAATAGAGTCCAGATAAATGGAGTTAAGACAAATGACAAGAGATGAAGAATAGAGATATAGTTTGGGCTTGTTCTCTGCCAAGCCGTCTCCTGTGTGTCTGTTCAACTCCAGGGCTCAGGTGAGGCAGAGTGAGGTAAAGGGCCCTGCTGTGCCTGTTGGTTGGTACCATTAGTATTGGCTGTAGGCAATCGGTATCACTGCGACACATATATCTCATCATCTAGGAGGTTATTTCAGGCTTCTTCACGTGGCAGGTGCAGAGTCTCAGACATCAGCAAGAGAAGGCAAGCTCACATGTGCCAGTGCTTTTTAAGTCTCTACTTGCATCTTATTTGCTCTTGTTCCTTTTAGCTAAAGTGAATCACGTGACTAACCCAAAGTCAGTGTTGGAGATAACTACTCAATGGTGTGGATTCAGAAGCAGAATTACTGCAGCCACTTTTGCAAACAATATACCATGTGATTTATTGAGGTATCAACAGCAGCTATGTGGTGGAAGAATCAGGATTTGGGCCTCCTGATCCTCAATCCTCGTGTCTTGGAGCCTAGTTTTAATTTGTTCCTTCAAACAGGAGTTGTAATACAACAATCCTGACCACCAAAACCGTAAAATGAGAACTCAACCACCCTAGAAATAACTTACCTACAGGGCCTTGATTTTCTTTCACCATCCTGATGCTGTTGTCAAGCTTTATTCACCAAAGACACACTCTCAGTAGCTCCATATAAATACTCTGTCATTGTTCTGCTACTTCTGAGACTGGGTTAGAGATGTATGATCAAGTGCCTTTACCAAAATCACTTAGAACTAGCATCTGCACCAGGCTTCCTGTGCTCATTCCCCAGTTCATTCTGCAGGAGTGTCTCTGTACAAGTGAAAAGAGCTAAACAATCAGAAGGAAGATGATTTTAATATTTTAGTTCTTCTATATTCTTTTTTTAAACTGCATCACACTTATGCCTCTCCTGTGCCTACAGCATTGTATGCCTGACTCCATAGTAGGCAGGTGAATAAATGTATAATAATGAGGGAATGAGAACCTCTGCTTTTTCATTAAGAAAATGTATGACTTTCCTGATAGGTAGTAGCAAAAACTGAGACAGGAACCTGGGGGTATCATTTGATTCTACTTCTCTGGAGAATTGTTTTAAATGGGAGTGATTGGTACACTACTGGCAGCAGTGTTTGTTGGTAAAACATTTTGGAGGGCAGTTTAGTAATCTTTATGGAAGACACAAACTGATGTGTCTATGTTGTCTCAAATGGTAAGATTGCCTCCTATTTTAAGGCTGAATAATATTCCAGTGTGTGTGTGTGTGTGTGTGTGTGTGTGTGTGTGTGTGTCTCACATTTCGTTATCCATTCACCCACTGATGGACACTTAAGGTTGCTTCCATATCTTGGCTGCTGTTAATAATACTGCAGTGAATATGAGTGTGCCGTTCTGAATTCTTGTAGGTAACTTCAGGCACAATCATCACATTTTCCCAAGTCCAGTTTGGAATAAAGTCCTGCTAAATGGCCACCACAGGTAGAATAAGAGAAAGTAGAAGGCAATGGTGGGATGGCAAGGGTTTCAGTCCTAAAATAACAGAATTTCCCTTCCCACGTTTTTTTATAATCCTCTGCTGTTTCTTTACATTATTTCCGTTACCATATTTTCTCTTTTTTTGTCACTTATTTTTATTTTTTGTCACTTAGTTTAAAACTTGTGTTCTTTTTTCTATGTTAATAGGCGATGTTTCAGTTTTTATGCACAGTTAAATGTGTATATGTGTGAGTATATGACATGTATGAATGTACCTTCACACATACATATCTATAGTCAGTGGTTTTATCAAGAAAATGAAAAGTTCGTTTTTAATTATAATATGGTACTTCTTAGGTCCTAAGAATCTCATTGCAATATTTGCCGTTTATTTCCAGAACTGTAAGCACATAGATGATAAATAAGATAACTTCAAATTTCCCTTGACAGATTGAGTGTGATTGTACATCTTCAATAATCTTGACTATCTGCTTTTAAAAATGGAATACTGAAGCAATCTGATTTTTCTATCTGTGAAATTTCTTTGCAGATAATTCTAATTACAATTCCTGGCTTTTTAATGAATTATACCTTAATTCTTTGGTATCTGGCATCTGTGAATAAATTAAATTTGAAAAACACCCCATGGTTATTATTTTCGGCTATCCTTGTGTGTTCAGATCCCATACTGACTTCCAATTCTATAAGAAACCTTGGTAGGTATATTTTTCTGATTTCCTATATTTAAAACATCCTATTCTGTATTTAACTTGTCTAATTTTAAGATTTTTTGTTCACTGTATCTTTTCACAATATGAAGTGAGGTACTGGGGCGTTGGGGATTGAGCACAAAAATTTGGGTGGTGATGCTTAAAACAGAATGAAATGGCAGTGATGGGCTTACTATATATATTTTAAAATCTTACAACCAATTGTGGAATAGAGTAGGGCATTATTTGGAATCCTTGACTTTATACATGGTTCTACATTGAACCAACAGGACAGTTCTTTATATGCAATGTATACTGCATATACATTGTGGTGACATTTCTATTGTCCAACACCTCTTTTCCTTTGAAAACACTGTCACTAAAATAACGCCATTTGTAAAAAAAATTTGATTTACCTTTGAAGTCATTGTCACCATTCACACTAAAAGCCTGAAGAGTACAAAACAATAAAATTACTAATCATGAGTGTTTTCAGTGTGTACTATTTTAGGAGAAAGAAATATATTAATATATTTAAAAGTAAAATACCAAGTTAACGTAACCCACTGCAAATCCAGGGGCCTCATTCAAGAAAAACAATAACCTAATTTATTTTCCTCCAGTCACTTTTTAATAATGAGAACTAGAACATTTGTTTTAAAACAGAATTTAATATGCCACACACATGTATGTGTGCATGCACACACACACACTTTCATTTTATGGCCACTTAAAGGGAAAGGAACTATCTGAGGCAAACAGAATAAAGTAGGGGAGACACATCAAGTACGTCTATGTGAATAAAGGAAAGCCAAGTCTTCAAAACAAGGAGATTAAGATTGTGAGGTAAGACTTTAGGAGAAGAAAGTGTCAGCATCTATCATGTAACATCGCCTCTAGGGACTTTGTCAGTGCCAGCCCCTTTTCTACTCAAAAGATTTGGGAGAGTCTTATGATACCTGAGAGCATTCTATGCTTCTCTTAACTTTTTAGTTGGCTAATCTAGTTAATATTCAACTGATTCCCTGGCCTGCCATTGTTGAATTTAAATAACTTTTTTGGATTAATTTGCAAGGTTATTCTTGGAAATTTTGGCCCTTTTGCCATTACTTGTAGAACTTGGATTTTCTTCTCACTCTGTATCTTTTAAAAAATACTTTCGTCTTGGAAATATTTCTGCCTGAGTTTTAAAAGCAAGATTTTTATAGTTTAAAGTTTTATTCTCAAAAAAAAAAAAAGGAGGAGGATAAAAAGGAGTAGGAGGAGGAAAAGAAGGGGAAGAAAGGGGAGGAGGGGGAGGAGGCGGAGGGGGAGAAGATGGAGAAGGAGAAGGAGAAGAGAAAGAACCCTCCCAGGCCTATGAATAGAGTGTATGAGTACATTCACATTGTCTTTGAGCTCTTTATGGGCTGTTGACTCCTCTTATGTCCCCATTGCTATTATTTATTTCCAAATGTTCACATTTTGTTATAATTCCATTTTCTAAAGTGGAATAATTATACAACCATATCAGGTTTTTCTGAGTAAGGAAAAAACTCCAAAACACAGTGGCTTAAAACAACAATTAGGTATTATTTCTCATGAGTCTGGCGGTTTTGATGATATGGGCTATACTCTGCTGATGTTGACTGGCTAATGAATGTACAGTCAGCTGGAGGGTCATCTGGAGGCTACATGATCTAGGATGGCCTCAACTAGGAGAAACCACCTTTCTTCCACATATTTCTCACATTCATCCAGTAGGATAACCAAGGAATGTTGCCATGATGGCCGCAGCAGTCAAAGGGAGAGGAAGCAGAAATCTTTTTCAAGGCTCTGCGTGCAACAAGTTTTTTTAACAAAACAGACTGGATCTCTGATGAAAGAAACTGCAAAGTCTTGCAGCAAAGGGCATATATACAGTGACAGGTGAAGAATCGGACCATCAAGGCAATTGAGCTTCCACAAAAACAGACTGCCTTGGCTTTTCTTCTCTTCCAACAGCATATTTACTGTAGTAGGTTGTGATCACAGCTATCGCATGATTAGTTCACAAGAAGGGCTTTTACCATGTAATAACATTTGCTTTCTATGGGAATTTAGAAAATCATTAAAGATGCTGAAAGTTATAGTTTGCCAGTACAAGAACATTTAAGAGCAGAGAAAAATGATAAATAATGGATATCTAAATTTAGAATATCATCATAAATAGAAGAAAATTAGGATGGAAGTAGATAATATCAGGGTGCTCTCCATTCATGGACCTTGATTTCTAAAACCATTGAAAGGGATGTATGGGAAAATCAATTTATATTATAGTGAGATTATCTGGAAAATTGCCTTCATCTTTTGCTTAGGTAGTGTCATGAAGCCTTGGTTTATGAATTTCCTTTATTTTTCCATCATGTTTTTGATTTTGCCTTAAATACATGCTGTGTGTATTTATATAGGCCAAATCACTGAATTTTAAAAAATAATGAATTTTATGTTTTCATCTGTACTTTGAAACAAGAATGAGAACTCAAGTTGATTATCTCAATTACACAAACCATAATCAAGAATTAATTTGGTACCCAGCTATGATGGTCTAGGCTTAACTTACAGTTGACGTATAATTAAATTTCCTTGAAGGGAGTTTTCAAAAATGACTAAAGTTTATTTAAGTACGTAAAGATAGTATGTGATATAAATCCATAGCTAAGAATATTCTTCTACTTGCCAATAAAATTTTAATATTTAATACTAATGAAGATTTTCCCACATTAAATATTTTCCCTTCCATAGGTCTTTCTAGAGACCTCATCAATTTAATTAATGGAGAAAGTCTGATGACCGCTATAATATCTTTTATTTTGTTTGATAGTATTGTGGATATTAACACCAGCCTGAAAAGTGTGAACACTTCCTTAGGTAAGGACCTATGTTTTTTTCCTTAATTTCTTAAAATCAGCATGTTATATTTTCTGAAAGCTGGCATGGATTTTGTAATATCTTACCATAAGTTATGCTTGTACAAGCATAATCGTGAGTATTACGTCGTATAGTGATTTACCTTTTATAAAGCACTACAAAAAGTACTACATGTATTTACAAAACACATCTTTTATTTAATATTAGTTGTGGTTTTGTTGTGAGGCTGGGCTGGGACTTTTCATGCGGATGCTTATAAGGGCAGCATTCCACAGACCTAGGCTGAACCAGAAAACTTGACAAGCCCATGAGCTCATTTATCACATTTGGATAGCCCTGAACTATAAGTATCTTTTTCGCTCTATTTGTGTGTGTGTGTGTGTGTGTGTGTGTGTGTGTGTGTGTGTGTGTAAAATAAATGATATATGCACATTGTAATGAATGATTATAAAGTATACAGATGTGTAATTATCATTCAAGACAAGGAATACAGCGTTACCAGTAACCCCAGAAACATCTTATGTGCTTCTCCCTCATTAAAACCCACACCTTCTCAGAGTATAGTCTCTGCGTTGGGAGAGGGGGAGTCCACAGCACTCTTTAAGTGTGTCCATAAAGTCAAATATTTTCATAATAATACTAAGAAGTTATTTACCTCTTTAGTGTGTTGCCATTTACACTGATTTTGGAAAAGCAATGATTACAGTCTTCTGGAGATAATTGCTGATCTATATTATTCCACTCAATGGATATCTTCTGTATTCTAAGGTCTTCTGCAGCATTATCTCATTCCACCTCCCTATCCCTTGAAAAAAGAATGTTTCGGAGGTGCTTCCAGAACAGGTTGTAGTACGTCAAGGGGTCTGTATGATGCCAAGTAATCTATGATGTTGAAATGGGATCCCTCTACTACACCCCTGCCAAGCAATGAAGCATAACCCAGATTACCTTACCAACCACTCAAGAAGAAGTTTTAGCCATCATTGTTTTCCCTGTCCCTGGAGTGTGCTTCCTTTTGGGCAGCCAGGGACTCCGTTTACCTCTATTCTGACCCATTGTAATTTACATATTCATAATCAATGCCTAAAACTCAGAATTGAAGACTATTATGTCCCAAGAAGATCCATTCAGGGGACCATCATCCCTCTCTTGTCTTCCTCAAGAGAGTTGGTCCAGATAGTGGACAATTACCCTACTTGGGCAAAGAAGTACTTGCCTTTAGCCTTGTTCTGTATCCAATTAGTTTTCCCAGGCCATGGCAGCTTGGAACATCTGTGATGAACCTGGAACCCTAGTTTAGCACAGGAAGGTCATCCTCTTTAAATGCTTCATATATGGCAAGTGTATGAGAAAGCCAAACCACCACACATATACAACCTCTTCCAAAATCTAGAGTACAAAGGGAGGTGACACAATATAGTAATTGGGAGCTTTCACCATGAAATTTCCTGCAGATAAGGCTTTCCTGAAGATGACTAAGGTGATCAACAAAGAGATATCTATATTCAGAAGCATCTTAAAAACTCAAGGACTACCCTTGGGGGAAACTGAAAAATGCAAAGTAGTATGGTCTTACATACTGGTCAAAAGGATCTCTGCCCATCCTCTAAACCTGGCCCAGTATTCTACCAGGCCCCATTTAAGATAGTAAATATTGACCACAGAATTTCAGGGAACCTTATCTGAGATGACATCTACAGTCTAATCAGGAGAACTTTCTTAATTTTTTTTTTTTTTTTACTACTTTATAATTTTTTTTTATTATTATTAAATTTATTGGGGTGACAATTGTTAGTAAAATTACATAGATTTCAGGTGTACAATTTTGTATTACATCATCTATAAATCCCATTGTGTGTTCATCACCCAGAGTCAGTTCTCCTTCCATCACCATATATTCGATCCCCCTTACCCTCATCTCCCAAGGAGAACATTCTTGATAATCACTAGGAAAAAAAGAAGGGAAAAATAAAAGTGAAAAATAAAAAAAGAAAGGGACTGATGTGGAAGTTCATAAATTCATTAATCCAATGGTTATTTATTGATATATACTATGCAGTAGTTCCTATCCTAGGCCCTGGTAATTCAGCCATGAGCACACTAGTCCTTACTTTCATAGAGCTTGCCTTATAATTTTGATAATAACTAATGGAACAGAATTTTGTGTTTGTTTAAGTCTCAGAGGAGTAAAACTTATAAGCATTCACCCTATTAAAATAATAATAGTAGTAACTGCAATAATAAAAGCTCTTCTGTAGGAAGAAGATAATAGTGAATTTATTTCCTTACCCTTTAGGACTTTCTTCTAATTTTTAATAGCTTTGAAAGAAAAATTTCCCTTAAGAAAGAAAGAAAGAAAGAAACTTGATAAGATTAACTCTGATACTTTATTTATAAGTCATTGATATCAATTGACACAATTGTGAATCAATAATTTTCATAGTAATCATTATTTTTATAACATATAATTATTTAAAGTTACTTTATCTTTGAAATCTTATAAGAGAGAAAAACTAAGAACAATTATTACATTCGGAGTTCTTACCTTTTCCAAACATTTTAAACGAGAAAGCAGCTTCCAAACTGGGTCTTCTAACTCCAGTTCCCTGCACCCTTCTAAAACCATAGTTGGCCTCTGTTCTTTGTAATAGGAGGTGCTGGAGTCCCCATATTATCACCGTGGCCTAGGACAGATGTGGTTTAGAGGGCTATTCATGAAACGCTCCTCCCATGTTCACACTATCCCGACAGATGTTAAATATTTCCACTTGGCAAATATAGAAACCATGGCTCCTTTTTAGCCATGGGAATGAGACTAGGTAAGAAGGAATCTAAATCACCTCAGTACTCCTAATAGCGCCCTCCCACCAGTGGACACTTATGGACAAAAATTCATACAAGGATGTTTTTCTCCCTTCATTTTACCAGTTCAGAGCATAGTTCTAAGATTTGCCTCCAAATTTAGCCTTGTTCTTTTTGTCATGGTTACTGTTTTCTACTGGTCATTCTTTGTTTTGGTTTTGTTCTTGCTCTCCACCTACTGGAATTGGAGTTGACCCTTCAGGCTTTCCTCGCCCCAGGACCCACTCTTATCTATCATTCAAACTCTGCTCCTCAATTCCTCACTCTGTAAATGTGGGGAGGACTTCCTCACCCACTAACATACCTGATTCCAGCAAAAGAGCAGCATATCCAGGACTTAGACTTCCTATTTTCCTGGGAAGGGCATCATAATGACTGTAGAAAGAAATTTGACAAAATATAACAATATTAATAAAGAAGCAACTATCCTTTAGTGCATAATTCCACTTCTGGGGCCTAAGGAAGTAATCAAAGAAGTACAAAAAAATTATGTAGAGAAATATACACTGCAATGTTATTTATCAGGGGAAAAACTGGAAAGAATGAAATGCCCAACAGTAAGGAACCAGTTGTTTTGACAGGCTAGGACAATACAGGAGATTCACTCAGTTGTGCTCCCTTTTCTATATTTCCAGAGGTGCTCCTTTTCTCTACATTTCCTTTGTGTGCTACATTAGATATAGACTATAAACACCATGAGTTTAGAGACTTACTGTTTCTTATCCATTACTGTATCTCCAAAATTTATTACACTGTTTGGCACTGAATAAATACATACTCCTTAATGGGGACTGAAAAAAGCTCTTAAACTAAACGTAATTTTACAAATTTAAGTGTGGTTTTCAATATTTGAAAAGAAACTTTTTCAGTTTAGGAACAAGAAAACACCCTACATCTATCCTAAAGGCAATGAATGCGTTAATTTTAAAGATAATGACAAAAAGAAAAGTTGACTCAGAACATCACTTAAAATGAACAGTAAGTTCTATTAACTATTTCTGTTTACTCTTCTTTCTTGCAGCCCGTAAAATCATGGATGAAATATGGTCATATTATCTAGCGAGTTTCTTATTTGGAATGCTATGTTCAAAACTGATTCAATTGTGGATGTCTGCTGTTTTTGGTGATAACGTCAATCACATAAGTCTCAGCTTTTCAGTTCTGTACCTCATCTTTTTTATTTGTAAGTGAGGGGCCGATGCCTAAAATTAAGTGACATAGAGAAATTCAAAATAAAGATATCAAAGACAAAAATTCAAAATAAACATACCAGGCAAAAGTTGGTTAAAAAAAATTCAACTGATCTAGAAGGAATATTTTTGTTAAAATAATATATCAAAAGAGATAAAAAACATTAGTACCTATACAACAGAAAACAATATGCCAAAATGTGTAAATACCATAATAAAAGACAGAAAAAACTAACAAACTCATAATTACAATGAGATATTTTAGCATGCCTTTCCCAGATAATTTCATAATCAATTCAACACAAAATTATTATAGGTATAAAAAAGATTTCAATAAAAACTTAAATGTGTGATTTATAAGATATATATTTTTTACCTCCAAAACAGAATACATATCCTTTACATATACCTATACACCTGTAGACCATTTACAGAAATAAATTAGACTACAAGAACATTTCAATAAAATTCCAAACATTGCTCAACCGTAATGCAGTTAAATACTAACTACAAAATGATGGTTTTTAGAAAAAATCATTCTAACTGCCTGAAATTTAATATATATTTTCTTGGTAGCTCTAAGATCAAAAAGGAAATAAAAATGCAAGTTACAGATATAGTATGACTAAATATTAGAAAATCTATCAATGTTACTAATCCATTTACCTCCGCTCCCTCCTCACAGAAATACGGCAGGTATTGATATTTAGCCATATCACTATTTCCTGATACAGCCTGAGAATCACATTCAACCCAGCTATTCAGACAGCTCTACAAGTGATTTGGAGTTGCCATGTGTGATAATACCTAGTTACCAACTTATACTATGTCTTTCAATTACTTTAAGTAATAAGACAATGTTATTTATTCTTATAACCATGATTGAAAGTAGTTCTGGAAGCTCTAGCTAATGCAATAAGGAAAAAAAAGTGTACACATAATTTGAAAGAGAAAATGGTTATTATATTAATCACAACATTTTAGATTATATAAAAATCTAAGAGAATTAAGAAATTAAACCAGCAAGGCTCTTTAACAGATTGATATAAGGTTAATATATTAAAAAATCAGTAGCGTTCTTATAAGCCAGCCATAACTACTTAGGAAATATCATGAAAATTTGATTCTCTTTACATTGGCAAAAATTTATAAAATATCAAGGAATAAAATTAACAAGAAGTTTGGACCTAAACAGAAAAACTACAAAAGTTTACTGAATAAGATAAAATTTGAATAAATTGAAACAGAGAAATACTTCTCTTTGGAAGTGCTAGAGTAACAGGGTTCCTTATTTTCATGTCTGAGGAAAGAAAGGCAGAACATAGGATAGTGAGGTTTCCTAGCTAATCAGTGAATTAAAGCCAATTAGAATCTAGTGAGGTTACAGGATCAAATGAATGAATTAATAGACAGTCAAAAAATGATCAGTCAGTACCAGTATATTCTTCCTGTACTACTTTATATGTACCTACATTCCTACAAAAATACATCCCAGCAAATGTAACTTCCGCTAACATCATTTAGTAAGTGAGCATTACCTCAATATCAAGGGTTGTATCCAAGGGAATAATTTTAAACTTTGAGTTAAGATGCCTCAATAAACATTTTAGAAAGAAAACTTCTAGGACAGAAATTCATAAAAACAAGATACAGAGTAAATATAAATCTAAAAGGACTTTCACTCTCTCCTGGCATAATGTTTATATTGTTAGTATCTTCAAGGTAGTCATCATAAATATTTTGCAAATTTTGCCATTACCTAACAAGTTACAACTACTAGGTCAGGACTTGATCTTAAAGTACCTATGTCCACCATTCCCTCTTCTTTCATGATTTAAAAATGACTAAAGTGTTAGTTTCTGGCTTAGGTACAATTTCTGGCCAGGACTAAAAGAATATAAAACTTTATATTTACAGATGTAATTTTCCATCTCCAAAAGGAAAGACTCAATAGTATAATAATGATACTAATTTCATCAAATTAAAATATATCATAATCTGACTCAAGCAATGATCAAAATTTGGGGGGGTTTGTAATTTTACAAAACAATTTTTAAAGTTTCTCTGGAAATATTAATTGTGAGAATAGGCAAGACAATTTTTTTAAGAAGTGGAGAACTTTACTAGGTAGGAATTAAACATTTAATAAACCTACAGTGATTAAAACACAACTGTTATAACAAAGGAATACAAAGTAAACCAAAGAACCAGAAGGCACACATATGGCAACTTGATAAATATGATGAAAGCGGCATATCCACAAGGTTCTTTAGTATTAAACCAAACATTTTTATTAACTAGAATGATGTCTGCTAAACATTAAGTTCTTTAAAAAAAAAAAAAAAAGAAGAAGCCCATTACAGAACAGTTTTACTGTATAATCCCATTGTGGTTTTTTTTTTTTTTTTTAATTTATGTGTGACTTTAGTTGTGTTTATGTATATTGGATGTATGCCACTGTAAGTGCTCACTGGGTACTCTACTCTTCTCAAAGATCTTTATCCAATTATATGTAATTCCCAATTCTCTAGCCTATGAAAACCCAAAGATCTTCTTATGATTTCTAAAAGTTTCTGGAGTTTTCTTCTTCATGATCTCTGTTGCCTCCTCTAAGTATAGCACCGTTTCTGCTTCTTAGTAAATTTTATTGAAGCAAGGGACAAGGACAGATCACAGGGAAAGAAAGTTGTGTTACGTAGTTCATGGTTCTGTGAGATCTGATGGCTACCCCTATTTCCTCACTTTTCCATGCATGTTCCCTGCTAGATTATTACCACTGTCTCCAATATATAAATTCATCAAGCATCTTTTAATGCTTGAAGCTGCCCAGCGGGTCTCATCCTCTAGTCTCAATTAGCTTATCAAATTATTTCTTCTAGATGAATATAATACTCTCCCCAATAGAAATTCCAATTAAAATTTTCTTTAAAATCATACCTGAGGTAGTGGCAGTGGAATTACTGGTGTTCTCTTTAAAAAACTATATATATATATATATATATATATATATATATATATATATATATATATATATATATGAACTCTATAATGTACCATATTATTTGAATTTTTCACAGTGATAATATACTACTTTCATAAGGGGGGGGGGGGGCTCCTGCTGGAAGCTAGTTCTCTACTAGAACTACTTTAAAGAATATGTCAAAATTCTTTAGGCTTTTCAGTCCCCCGTAGTAAATGCGCCAAAGCAAAATTAAACTGGGGAAGTACATTCATGTTGTTTTTTTCCTGGCTCAACTCCTTTAGACCTATCACAAAGTCAAACCGTATCTATCTCCTACTATCTCCCAAGAAGAAAGCATATGAAATAGGCTTGTCCGTAGAGAACTTATCAGCTCACTTCGCTTTTCATTCAGCCAGCTCCTCTCTGAAAAATTTAAACCTGTAGAGGGTGCTCTAACCTCACTAAAGCCCATGAAGAGTTTTGTGCGCTCCATATTGCTGTCAACGATCTGAAGCCAAAACAGCGTAAGGATGTCCAACACAGACTTTACTACACAATCGTGTATGGATCTGAGAAGGAAGCAGGATGATAGGTGGTGGTAGTAACTTACGATATTCCTCAGTTGAAACCAAGTGGAGTAGCCTCTCTATAAAGTCACTGTACTATCAAGCTATCTGATATTTTCATTCCTGGTAAAATTTGTTCCACTGTTGATGTTAAAGTAATACTTTGTATTTATTTCTTTTTAAAACTAGGTGAGCTAGTTGGAATGTCTGGAATATTAACCGTGGCTAGTGTGGGACTTTTTTTAAATTCTACAAGTTTTAAACCAGGAGTTGAAGCACTACTTCTGGAGTGAGTGGCTAATACATTTTTTACTTTGTTTCATACATTAGAAGCTATAATATCATAATAATAACTACATCTACATCTATATGGTCAAAGTAAGATGCTGACTTGAAAACTACCCAACTTAAAAACCCTGCTTAAAAACTTTATTGCCTGTGTCTTCGTCTCCTTTAATTTTAGGCAAAATTTGTAACTTCACCTTGAGTTCATGTTGGTTCTATTTTCCCACAAATTCCCTCAAGTTTCTAACTATCTACTCAGTCATTTCCAGCCTAGTGAACTAGCAGTTCAGTATTTCCTTTCAACATCAATCATTTCAGCTTTTCCTAATGATACAAGTGTTCACAATCAGTATTCTCGAGTTCCATGAACTGTGATACCTGAAGGAGTTCTAAAAAAATACATAACTGCAACCTAAACATGTCTTTCAAAGTCAATCCAAAAGAAAGACACTAATTTACATTCAATGTAAACTGGTTAAAATTACTGCTTTGCATGCAGCTGATGAAAACATGAGCTCAGAGAATGAAGAGTTTTCCTGGGCTCTGGAGAACTTGAATAAGCACACCATCACAGATCCCAAATGAAGGCTCTACAAAGGGCACTCATGTGAATAACAGATTTATCATATCTTCTAAGTGCTTGCTAGATTTTAGGCTAAAGCTTAACTCTATCACTATGTAAATCAGAACTACTTTAGAATTATTTGTTTACTTGCCTTAGTTCTCTTTTTTCCCAGTTAAATGATAAGCCCCTTGAGTGTTGGTAAATAGATTATTCATCTTTACTTTCTTGATAATGCTTAGCACAGTGCCTCACGCATAGATAAGCCTTGCAATAAATATGTTAGATTAATTAACTATAATTAACTATATTTAATTTTTTTCTGAAAATGCAGATTCTGGAATTGTCTATCATTTGTTGCTTTCCTTATGGTGTTTACTTTCACCGGACTTCTAATTCCTGCACATACATATTTATATATATCATTTTCTGATATATATTATTCAATAAATATATACTTCACACTTACTGTTATAAGGTAAGAATGTCATTTGAATTTTTCTACTTATAGGATACTGAATAAACCCTAAGATATCATTTTAAATAATAGAAATGTTTCACTCCTTAGAATGAAAAATTTTCTCTTAAACCTTCCAAGGAATCATCAGCAAATTAGTGCTTAGTATTTTCTTTTTCAGTTTTTAACTGCATTTCAAAGCAACGCATGCCCTCTGTAAAATTTTTGAAAATTAGAAAGAAGTGGCAACCAACAGCATGGGAGGAGATATTTGCAAACAAGACCTCCGATAAGGGGCTAATATCCAAAATATACAAAGAACTCAACAACAAAAAAACAAGCAATCCAATTAAAAAATGCACAGAGGATCTGAATAGACACTTCTCCCAAGAAGACATGCAAATGGCCAACAGATATATGAAAAAATGCTTAACCTCACTAGCTATTAGGAAAATGCAAATCAAAACCACAAAAAGATACCACCTCACACCTGTCAGAATGGCAAGACAAGTGTTGGAGAGGCTGCGGAGAAAAAGAAACACTTATACACTGTTGGTGGGAATGTAAATTGGTACAACCACTATGTAAAACAATATGGAGGTTCCTCAAAAAATTAAGAATAGAATTACCATATGACCCAACAATCCCTCTCCTAGGTATCTACCCCAAAAATCCCAAAACATTTATCTGTAAAGATATATGTATCCCTATGTTCATTGAGGCTTATTCACAATGTCCAAGACATGGAAACAACTGAAGTGTTCTTCAATAGATGATTGGATAAAGAAGATGTGGTACGTATATTCAATGGAATATTACTTGGCCATAAGAAAAGATGAAATATTACCATTTGCGACAATATGGATGGATCTTGAGATTATTGTGCTAAACGAAATAAATCAGAGAGAAAAAGTCAAGAACCATATGACTTCACTCATTGTGGGATATAAAACTGAAAGCAAAAAACGAACACAATAAATAAACAAAGAAACAAAAACTCATTGACACAACAGTTTAGTGGTTACCAGAGGGTAAAGGAGGAAGGGCATGGTAGAAGAGGGAAAAGGGGGTTAAATATATGGTGAACACACAATGCAATATATAGATGATGTATTATAGAATTGTACACTTGGAACCTATATAATTTTACTAACCAATGTCACCCCTATAAAGTTAATAAAAATTTTGAAAAAGTGATACTAAGAACAAAATCTTTTATAATTTTACTACCTAGAAGCAACCACTATAAACATTTGGTACATTTTCTTCAGTAGTTTTTCTTTTTCTGTGAGCTTTCATAAAGTTAAATACCTATCATCAATAAATTTTTCTTCTTGGTTTGATTGCTTGATATTATATAGCAAGTAATTTTCTACAAATTATAGTTAGAAATAGCTTTTTTAAAAAATCATAAGAAATTCCTCTTTGTAAATGTCCTTTTTGCTCAAATAATTTTTGTAGTTTCTTTTTCAATGTTAAGAGGCAGAAAAGAATCTGCCATGTAGCTAAAACAGAGATGACATAGAGGAGGGAAAACCAGCATTACTGGAGTGTCACAATTCTTCAATCTCCATAATTCAAATTGTCAACATTCTACTTCCATCTAGGAAAATAAGTTAGGAGTCAACATCATGTTGACTAGTGCCAAGTAAATGGAAATTAGTACCAAATTATTAGATACAATTAGTATAAAGTATAGGAACAGTACATGGCTGAAAGAAGAAACAGAAATTAATTGACCAATATTGCACAGATTCAGCAAGATTTAAATCTATTTTAAAAAGTGGATGGGGGGAGGGGACTCAGTTTTTTCTTATTTCTTATTCATTAGATTTGCTTTTACTTCTTTTTGGGGTCCAATATAGAATACATATTTACAAAACATCTCTCAGTTTTGCTTTTCCACCTGAAGAATCACCACTTGGGGGTGATGTGAAATTACCCTACTACTCACCCAACAGGAAGAAACAAAGAGAATATTAATAACATTCTCTTGGCATGTCTCTCTATAAAATTTCCTTCTGCCTTCCTTTGGTTCTGTGCCAACAGTGTGTGAAAGATGGTTTATTTGTCTGAGAGTTGGCAATTCCATGGGAAACAAATTGGAAGTAACAGAGTAGGATGAAATGGAAATAAATTTCTATGACAAAAATAACTTTTTAAAATTTGTTTTGTCTTTTAGACTTCTGGTCATTCTATTAATGAGCCCTCTTTTGTCTCGACTTGGTGATGGGTTCAACTGGCGCTGGGCATTCATAATGGTCTGGAGTGAAATGAGAGGGATACCTAATATAAACATGGCCCTTCTGCTTGCTTACTCTGAACTTCCTCTTGCATCTGAGAGGGAAAAATTGCAAGTAAAGAAAGATATATTTTTATTTGAATATTTTATAAAACTGCTGCTGTGTACTAAAATATGCTTTTATATTGAGGTAGCTCAACCCCACTTGAACTGTGGGAGTGAATTAGCTATGATGGCAAGACTGGGGAGAGAAGGAACAACTGGCAACTTTCCTCTTCACCATTCTAGCTTAGGGACCCCTAAATTCCTTCATCACACTTGTAAATATAGGTTTATTATAAAGGTGAAAGGAATTAGAACTTACAAATCTTTTAAAATAGTACCTAATACAGAGTATGCACTTAATGTTTTTATTTTTATTTACTCCTAATACCAACTCAGGAAAAGCAGAAACCTACTTATGATTAGCTCTTTACCTTCTGTAACTTTATGAAGCCACATTTAGTAATGCTAGATATCAAAACATTTTAATTGTCAAGTGAATTTATTGCTAAGATAGTGCCCCCAAACTCTGCCTAACAGGACGTAATGGGCATGACTCTCCTCTACATCATCTCAAGGTAAAATAATTACAAGGAGCTCTATAACAAATTTTCTATGCAGACATCACAAATTTTTCTAAGCATCTAACACTTCCATTGTGGGTATTGTTTATTTTAATGTTAATTTCAAGTGTAAAGGGAAGAATGGCTAGGAACTTATTACATGTCTAATTAAATAATAATTCAAACATTGAAAAACTAAATAGTCAAACACTGTTTTTAAAACAAAAATTATTTAACACTACATGATCTCCCCCTTCTTTGTAATCTATCTCCACCTGCAGGAATAATTAAGACCAGTATCATCATCATACATCCTGACAAGTGTAATGGTGAACATTGCACATGAATCTGGGTTCTGAAATTTTCAGTTGGTTGCTATGTGGCCATCAACAAGTTATTTAATTCCCTCCCCCACCCCATATGTCAGTTTCCTCATTCCAAAATGGACTCAATAAAACTACCAATGGTTTGCTATTAAACCGTTGGTATTTTTAACAAGTAACTTTAGCAGGGAGGATGGAGCCCTAATGTGTAGTATTTACCAATTCTTGTTGTGTGATCACTCTCACCAACAGAACATCAATCAGCTCATAAACTTCCTAAATATTTAATGCTGAGCTCTCACAAACTGGTAAGAGCCAACTCTAGCATACCACTATCTCAAAGGGTTATTATGAGAAATTGAAAATATACATCAAATTTGTAATACATTGTTTAGCGTTATGTACAATATGTACAACAAATAGCATATGTACAAAGTGTACAATAGATGTATAGTAAATATGAGCTATGGTGATGATGATGATGACATGTAGACCTGCTTTGAAATAAAATCTTAGTAAATAAAGTCATTTAGTGAAATGTCCTCACTAGTAATAACCAGTTGAGAAGAAAGTAGCACTCCTTCCTTCCTTTAATTTGGCTGAATCCTACAGTTGACTCATTAATACTCATGAAGAGGTACTACAGTAAAAGGTTAAAAATAGTAACTCAATCCCACCTCTACTACTCACAAATTAAATGATTTTGGGTAAGGCATAGTGCCTCAGTTTCCCATCTGTATAATTGGACAATATTGGTGTTTACTTTATAGAATTGAAGTGAGGTATAATAAACCTGATATATTGTACTTTAGTCTTACTATATAAATGTTAGCTCTTATTACTATTAAGCTATATTTAACTAACTTAGTGGTCCTCAACCTGGAATGCACTTTAGAATGCTTCAGGAACTTTTAGAAAAATAACACTGCCTGTAGAATTCTGGCCCTGGCCCTGGTGAATAATGGATATCAGACTTACTTCCCACAGTAAATAACTGTAAAATGGGTTAAAATATATGAAGCAATTGATTTTTGGTATTGGGTAAGGACACTGAATGGTTGGATCGTTGAGAGAAGGGTAGACACATTAGAAGAGCTCACGTTTACTCTGGCTTTCTTATAAATTGTGGCATAAAGACGTGGAGACCAAATAGAGAACAGTAGCCTCACTGAGTATAAAAAATAGAGTCAGGGCTACTGACGCAGCTTTGAATTTGTGGGGCAAGGTTCCAGGGAGGGAAGGAGTGTGGAAAGAAGTAGCAGCAGAAATCTGCACAGGGATCCTCTTGGGTCATTAGTCCAATGCAAACTGCGCCATCAGAAAATTAGAGGAGGACTGGCAGAAAAGAGCCGCTAGAGAGCTTTGTGTTGAATGGACATTCTGGAGGCCACACAGTACTGAGAGCTACTGGAGTTCTGGCTAGGTACAGTATAAACCTCATGAACACCACATGGGTTAAGTTGTGACCTCAGAAAGACCATGCCTTAGAAATAAGGATTATGGCCTATAGTAAGGTTTCCTCTAGACCCAGTCTAAGACAAACTAAAACCATGCCTTGGCAAGAGAGTATGATCTGTGAGTACATTAACTGACACAATAAAACTCAAAACTCTTTAAGGGAAGACAGCATAATCAAGACTCTCAACAACATAGAATCCATAAGGTCCAAACTAAAATTAAATATTATGATACATGTGGAGAAGCAGGAAAATGTGACTTCTAATTAAGGCAGAAAATTATTCAGTTGAAATAGACTCAGAGATGAAACAGACGCTGGAACTAGAAACACTATTAAAAATATATTTAAAAACTTTTTAAAAATGGACATAAGAAATGAAGACATGGACTATTTCTGTGAAAAAAAATGGAACTAATAAAAGAACGAAAGAGAAATTCTATAATTGAAAAATATAATATCTGAAATGAAGATTTTCCTTTATGTGCTTAATAGTAGATTGAACTGCAGAAGCAAGGGGAAAATAAGCAATCCTACATGAATATGTTTCAAACAAGAGTAGGGAATTATGTGAAGCAAAAACATGGAACTAAAAGGAGATATAAGCATATTTTAGTTCGTGACTTTAATACTCCTCCCTGTAATTTGTTCAACAAATTATAGACCATCTAGACAGGAAATCAGCAAGGATATGGAAGAACTGAGCAACATCATTAACCAATAGGGTGTGTTATTTATGGAATCATATCAATTGATGCTGAAAAAACATTTAACAAAGTCCAATACCTATTCATGGCAAAATCTCTCAAAAAATATAAATAGAAGGACACTTCCTAAAGTCGATAAAGAACATCTACAAATATATCTACAGATAACATTGTAATTAATAGTGAAACACTGTTTTCTCCGTAACATTGGGAGAAATACAAGAATATCTACTCTTACTCCTCTTATTGAACATCATGATGAAGTTCTAGCCTGTTCCATAAGACAAGAAAAAAAGTGCATTATAAATGCATGAATATTGAAAAGAGAGAAATGAAACTATCCTTATTTGCAGGTGGTATAATTAAATATATAGAAAATCCCAAGGATCTTCAAAAAAGAAACATGAGAAGGAGGAGGAGGAAGAGGGGAAGGTGGAGGAGGAGGAAGGAGAAGGAGAAGGAGAAGGAGAAGGAGAAGGAGAAGGAGAAGGAGAAGGAGAAGGAGAGGAGGAAGAAGAAGAAGAAATGAATAAGTGAGTTCAGCAAGATCTCAGGATACAAATTAAATATAAAAAGATTAAATGTATTTCTATATACTGGCATGATGCAAGGAAACAAATATTAAAGATACAATATGAGTACTATGTACATTGTTCAAGAAAATATGAGAGGGAACTAAAATGACAAAAATAAAGAAAATATATATATATATACACATATATAAAACTGATTTGAGGTGGATTATAGACAAATATAAAATCAAAAACTCTGAAAAGTTTTAAGAAAGGAAAAAACTGTATTAAAATTGTAATACTTAATATATACCAATAACAAAAGATGAATACAAGTCATGTGTATACATTTTTTGGCACCCCCCAGTATGTATGTATGTATGTATGAGTGTGTGTGTGTATCTGTATACATATACATATACACACACACATACACACATATATGTATATATACATATCTGAAAATGCACTTCTATCTATAGAATATATTTTTCAAAATTTCTACAATTTTATGATAAAAAGAAAAACAACACAATTTTTGAAGTAGACAAAAGAGGTGAACAAATACTTCAAAAAGAAAGATGTATATCACTAAACAAATTAAAAATGCTCAACATCATTACCCTAGGGGACTACAAATTAAAACTAGAATGATAAACATAGTTTTCAATTTATATGAAGGTCTTAAAACTGGCAATTCTTATCTCTAGAAATAGAAATTAGAACAGTTGTTGCCTCTCGTGGGGTAAAGGATTGATTGGGAAAGGGCACTAGAGAAATTTGGGGGTAGGGGGTATGAGAATATTCTACATCATGATAGGATTAAGGGTTATATGGGTGTATGCACTGTCAAAACTTATCAAACCACAGAGTATATTTCAATGTGTATAGATTATACCCTGTTTTTTTTTTCATTTTTGTTGTTGTTGTTTTTTCTAGTTACCAATTCTTGGGTTGCACATGTAAAGAATTAAATCAGAATATTCAGTGGGAATATTCTGAGCACCAATATTTTAAAGTTTCCCAGGTGATTCTAATGTGCAACCTTGAGAGTCTCTGGTGTGGTTTCATGCTCTGTCCCTAATCTTATATCTGTGACCAAAGAACACAGGATTGGCTAAGGGTTTAACATAAGCTTTAGAAGTCAGAATTCCAAAAATCAACAGAAGTTTGGAGTCTCATGTTGGAAAATTTTGCTCCACTCATCTATGGAGACCAACTTGGGATATAAGTGAAAGAAAACAAGTGGCACCAAAGACATTAATTGCTCCTCCTTGCTGAAAATGAAGAGATGCCAGAGAGACAAAGTATGAGGTGGAGTAAACATATCAAGGCCTCTGAGTTGTTCTCTTTCCCCAGGTGAGAAGAATTGTCTGATACAGGTGTACTGGTAATGTAGACTAGAGAACTGGCTATGCACATGGAGGTGGGTATAGTAGATAAGAGCTGATAAAATATAGGCATATTTCCAAGGCCCAAGAAATGCAGCAATGGAATTTAAAGACAAGTATTTTTTTCCAATGTCTATATATGTTTACTTGTCAAACCATGTGTCCTGATTTTTGGTTTGGTTCCAAAAGCATGGATGACATATATGCAGGATGATAGAAATACCCCAGAGTATTTTCATCATGTCTGACATCCAAATTCTCCCCACCATGAGCATCTATTGACATAGCACATCCTAGCTTAATTTACATTGGTAAGTACAGAAGATATTATATGAAATTGTCTTGAATACTTACTTAGTGCTTTTTTCAATTCTAGGTATTATTTCATGGAGTGTCAGTGTGCATGCTTACCCTGATGGTCAATAGAATTATTTTGCCAATGGCAGTTAATAAACTAGGTAAGCCCCACTAATTACTATTCTGCATGAAGAGAAAAAATATTCTAAATATGCTAAATATTGCTAGAAATTAAGAAAGAAGCTATATAAATACAAGTCAATGATGTCTAATTGAAGAAAAAATTAGGTCTCTAAGTAAAGTCATATGAAAGGTTTAGGCCAATAAGCTTGTTTATTTAAAAAGATTACTTATTTATATCAGTCCAGTTTAAGTAAAATAATATAATGAATGTATTCAGTTATTTGACAAAGTTTTATTAAGAGCCTCCTATATGCCAGGCACTATTTTAAATGATAGTGATGCATTATGAAGACAAACAACATTTCTGAGTTGATGGAGCTTCCATTAGAGAGAGGTAAAACAGTAAATGAGTCAAATAAGGTAATATCGGAGAGGCATGTGTGCATCAAAGTAAACAAATCACATTTAAATAAGATAGAAAACACAGCAGGTGGTAGACTACTGAAGAAACTATAAGTGAAATTTATTTTTTTAATTAAAGTTTATTGGGGTGACAATTGTTAGTAAAGTTACATAGATTTCAGGTGTACAATTCTGTATTACATCATCTATAAATCCCATTGTGTGTTCACCACCCAGAGTCAGTTCTCCTTCCATCACCATTATTTGAAAATTTATTAATTTCACTTACAAAGGAGAGTAGAAGCAGAAATAGCAATTTTAGGAGGTCATTAGCATAAAGCCATATGCATTTTTTAATCCCCTACTTTTTAACAATTGAGAAATTGAGATCTAAAGTTCTTACTCAAGGTCACACAACTAGGTAATGGCAGTTACAGAACTAGAAACAAATTGCCCTGATGCTTTTAATCCATTATATTCTTAACTGCTCTATCACCCTTTCTATTACATGCAGAGTTTTCACTCTAATGGCATTTTGTATCAAGCTGAAATTTCATCTTCATGGATAATATTGCACTATCCAATCTCCCTCCCTCCTTCATATTTGTAACAAAATCATTTTCCTTTTCTTTTTTCTAATTCTGAGCCTTAGCATAGTAAAATAAGAACAGATTAAAGGGATAAAGTTTTGCAAAGAGTATCATATGTTTTACTTAGTAGGTAAATAAACCTAAAATTCTTATTGTGGAACATCTGATTACTTGCATGGAGAGCAGTGAACATTTGTTCATGGGACATTATTGTTTTTTAAAGAAGCTTCTATGGCTCAAAACAAGGAATTTGCATCTGATAATAAGAGTCTTTCAAACCTTAATGAGGTCTGGAGGTATACATCTGGAAATAAATACATATATATCATATACATGACCTTACGTACAGGTAGGAGATATATAGATATAGATATAGATATAGATATAGATATAGATATAGATATAGATATAGATATAGATATAGATATATGCATATCCTGTGTGTGTATGTGTATTATCTGTATATATCTGTATCTATATCTATACCTACATGAGATAAATAGGCACAGCAGATATATTTGCAGTCCAAAGGCCTGAGAACCACAAAGACAATAGTGTACATTCCAGTCCAAATCTGAAAGCATGTCCCAGCTTGAAGACCATCAAGCGGAGAGTGAATTTTCTTTGCTCAGCCTTTCGTTCTATTCTGGTCTCCAACAGACTGAATGAGGCTTGCCCACATTGAGGAAGACAATCTGCCTTACTCAGTCTACCAATTTAAATGTCATTGTCATCCAGAAATACCTTCACAGACACACTCAGAATAATATTTAACCAAATATCCGGGCAGCCCATGCACAGTCAAGTTGACACATAAAATTAGTCATCATACCTCTCTTACTCTGTTCCTCATCGATCGAACTGGGAAGAGAGACTTACCTCAAAAGGTGGTCAACATGATCAAAAGACTTAATACAAAGTGCTGAGATGCGCTTGCTCAGCACTCGATAAATATTAGCTATTATTATTATTATTATTACTTACCTTGGCTTTTGTGAGTAGCATGAAAGTAGAAAATTTTGAAATTATTGGTGTTCTTATTATTAAACAATTTATGTTGAGTCTTTAACTCTAAAAAAATACTTAGTACAATAAGAACAAAAGGAACCTTTATAATTAAGATCAAAATGGTGTTGTTCCTACTATTTTAAAATGTGCTTTTTGTATCAAAGGACTTCATGATGTCACATCAACAAAATATAAATCACTTTATTATACATTTCAACACTTTCAAGAGATAACGAAGTCTGCAGCCTCTGCACTCAAATTTGACAAAGATCTTGCTAATGCAGATTGGAACATGGTTGAGAAAGCAATTATACTTCAAAACCCATATGCAGTAAGCAAGTAATATCTTTTGTTTATTCCTTCAAAGCAGATATGATTGCCCTTGAATAAGTATAAATGTTATAAATATCAATTCACAATTTTTAATACAATTGACAGAGAAATTGTATTGGTAACTACTTATTTACCACAATAGTTAGGAGGGAATTTTAGGGAATTTTGTGATCATTGTGGGGCAAAGTAGAAGTAACAACTTCTTTGAGTATATAGAAAATATATGTGTAAATTCAAGAGAAGGAGCAGTGTATTGGAACTGCCTTTAAAAGACATCATGAAAAGAGGATAATGACTAGGTTTTGTTTTGTTTTGTTTTGTTTTGTTTTGTTTTGTTTTGTTTGTACTAGATTGAGGGTGGACAGGCTCCTTTGTTTAGCATTCATTTAGGCTATTACATGACAAAGATTTGCTAGGTCCTAGCTTATGATTAATATTACTTTTAATATAAAATAGAATTTAAAGCCAGCATCATATGTTTAGATGTGGGTAAGACATCACCATCTGCTTCTGAGATATGCTTTAGAATCTCTGCAGTCAGATTTATACTTTTAAGAGTATGTATTAGGTTGGTGCAAAAGTAATTATGGTTTTTGCAATTTTTAACCCTTTAAACCGCAATTACTTTTGCACCAACCTAATAACGCATCAGTCAGTCATGGTTGCCATAAGAAGAAATTGTTCTGGGAAGAAGTTGTTCTGGGATCTTCTCCATGCTACAGCTGTTTTGCTATTTCCTATGTCATGTCCAGTTTTCACTGCAATGTTTTTCTGCATCATATAATACGAGGGGCCAACTTCCAGGAGTGCTGATGTAAGATAATTAATACCTATAAAATCGAATTCTCCCAAATCCATTTCATACCCATAAAGCAATGCTTGAAGCTCAAGATTGGGGCTCCAAAGTAAGCCTTCCAAAGTAAGCTCCAAAGTAAGCCTTCTGCCTGAAGGAATACTGCCAGAATTGTCTCTGAATTTCTAAATGAGACAAATAAAAGTCAAATCCAGGGATTTTTTTTTTTTTTATACTAACTCCCAGTATCTGATTGTGGCCTTTTACTAACCTGGCTGAATCAAAATCACTTGGAAAGTTTATTAAAAATATGGGTTGATTTCCTAGCCTTACCCAGGAGAGTTTGATGCAGGTGTTCTGAGGAGGGTCCCGAGAATATGTATTTTTAATCCATTTACTCAGCTGATTCTAATGCAAATCAAGGATGAGGCTACCACTCTGGTACTTGATCTGTTTCAGAAGGCGGATGATTAGTAACTGCTCTCCTCTTTTTGATGTAGACATGAGGGATAGCACAGTACTATGTGTGGGGACAGAGCCAGAAGAGCAGTTTCCAGGCTCTTGGCCTCATGTGGAAAGGTGCTGGCTCAGCTGTAACTAGTTGGCCATCAGCTGTAACCGGTTAGCGATTAGCCACTAATATAACTGCCGTGGCTATGCTGGCAAGGGGACTATGCTGGCAAGAGAAGCGGATTGTGGATCATGTGGCTCCTGCTTCCTGTGTCTCACCCAACCGCCAGCGAGACTATAGTGGTATGAACCCCCTATCCATGGCTCCATTGGTGTTCCTTTTTGGCCTCCCCATACTCTGTGTCCACCCACCGAGAGCGGGAGCGGGACAAGAGACGCTGCATGACACTATGGATAGAGCACTAGATTTGGACTCAAAAAATCTTGGTTCATATCCTAGCTTTGTCACTTAATAAATAGCTTTGTGATCTTGAGCAAATCTTTTGTTTTCTTTAAGCTTCAACTTTTCTCATCTGTAAAATGGGGTTATCCATATTCTAATCTTCTGATGTCATGTTCACTTTCTATTCTATCTTCAGTGATTAGTTTAAAGCAGTGATTGTCAAACATTAGCTGCAGCAAAGTCATGGAATGTGTTTGTAAAAACACAGATTGCTGCCTCATTCCCCAGAGTTTCTCATTCAAGAGGTCTGTGGAGGGATCTGAGAATGTATGTTTCTAACAATTCTCAGGTGTTGCTGATGCTCCTGGGGGACAACGCTTTCAGAACCACTGGTTTAAAGTGTGACCACATATGTGGTGGATTTTATAAACTGTTAACAATGCCATGTAAAGATAAATATATGCTGTCACTCCTTCCTCCCGAAACTGGCAATTATTTTACATTCTAGATAACTGTGCCAATGTTGAGGAAACTCATCAGAACGTTCTTCTGAATCTAGCAAATTTTCTATAATTTTCCAATCCAAACTGGTACATGAATTGCTCGAGGTTTATGCTAAACAACATGTTAATATTCATATACATTTTTTTTGTTTTCATTTGTGTTTTTCTTAGTTGAGCCAAGAAGAAACAATAGAACATCCAAAGGTGAACTGTCCAAACTGTAATAAGGAAATAGATGAGACCCTTAATATTGAAGCAATGGATCTGGCCAACAGGCGTCTCCTGTCAGCACAAATAGTTAGTACTTTATTTTATACTTTTAAATTATTTTTCTAAAATTATACTGAAAACTTTCTCTTTTGTTGAAGATATCTTGATTTATTAATCTGCATAGCTTAATAGATTGTTTACAAAGGCAAAGGGAAGTTTGGCATTGTCTTAGGAATCTGCTTGACTGCAAAAAAAGGAAAGAAAAAAATAAAAGGGAAAGAGAAGAGAAAGAAATCCCCAAATTAGCTTAAGTAAAAAGTGTTTAATTATGAGAAACTGGGAATTTCACAGATCCCAATGACAGGAATTACAGCTGAACTTAACCTTCAGATGTGTTATGCAGTCAGTTCCATGACACTGCCCATCTCTGGGTCCAAGCCAGTTTTGCATAAAAGGATACCACCACTTCATTAATAACTGCAGGTAGAAGGTGGTAGGTTTCTCTGTAAAATGTTGGGTAAAAATTAAAGAAATTCTGTAACACCACAGCATGTAAAGACTGTGCGAAATTGCAATAGCCTAATAAACATTTTCTATTCAGGCTAGGATCTTGACTAGTTGCCATGACTCATCCTCTCAAAATGTTCATGTTGGGCCTTCCTCATTGTGTATGGAATGGTCACGCATGTCTCAGCTATTCCAACCATACAGGATTCCAAGCATTCTACTTTCTCAGTCCAACTTGGGAGATGGAAGGTCTATGGGGTATGATTGTTCTCTGTTCAGCAGTAGTCCTGGCAGACAAGTTGAGCCTCAAAGGCAGCCTTCCCGAGGACCTAAATAACTTCTATATGCAATTGAGGTAATACTATGAAGGATGAACTTATGCCCAAATGGTGCTTTGTTCCAGCAGCAGATTTTATGAGAGCATGTCTTTGAGTCATTTCCTGATTTTTAATTTATTTCATGAAATGCCTAAAATCAATGTAGGAGACTCCGTTTTGAGTTTCGCTCTCATTATTAATATGATGTGTGACTCAGGACTTATTCTTTTTAGTCTTTATTCTCCCTATCTGTAGAAGAGAAAATTTATGCTAACTGAATAACCTCTTATATTTTTTCCACTTGTGATCTTCCATGGTTTTGCAATATACACTCCATGTACCTTTTTAGTTTCTTGCCTTAAATGTTTGTTTTCCACTATTATATCTTTGTTGATTTTATGCCATGAGTGGTTCTTGACCAGGAAATTCTGTTTTTCCATAGTAGGTTAGATTTCTTAGCTCTGTTCTCTAGATGTTCATCTCGCCTTTTTCATTATAGACATAGTTTCATGTTTACCTTGGTTTGTTGATTTGGTTTCTGAAATCTCAATTCTAATATTAATATTAATCAGTCTATTACAGTTTTTCAAAGGTTTGAGAGGGTTTATTTAAATCTCAGCCAGTTCTTGTTAACACGTTGCGTATGGCGGGGTTTAAATCCCTCATACCCCTCTGTTCTGGCAGGTTTTTAAAAGAAACTACTTTAAAATGCACTCTTCTCTTTAAAGCGTAAATGCTTCTATGTCATTTATTATTTTTCTATGGAATTTTTTAGGATTTGCTCACCTATGATGTTAGTAATCCCTCCTGGTGTGATACTGCAGAAAGCAGCTTCCTTTGTTATTAACGAAACACAAATAATTCAATAAAATGTGCAAAGTAAAAAGAGTCAACAGTAAAAACGAGAATTCTTGTTATCCATCCTTAACGCATGGCTCAGAACAAAATGAAGATTCTCGTGATCCGTAAGCAACGTGTTAACTGGCGCAACATCTTCTCTACTATTCTTCGTTAGAAGAAGAAGCACATCATGGCAAGACAGGGTACAGGAGAGGAAGCATACCACATGGGGGAAAAGGGAGACAGGCTTCATATTCAGAGAGAACTGAGTTTCTAATGAGATCTTGGGAAAACTACTTGACTCCCTGAGCCTCAGCTTTCTCATCTATAAAATACTGTTTAGACTACCTTCCTCATCAACTTATTGCAAAAATTAAATACATTTAGGTAAAACAAACCTGTATATACATAGTTAGATCAGTTAATTCAATAGTATAGTAGAGAACTCAATAAATGGCAGTTATTTTTAAAAATCAACCATTTTCTAAATCCTTCTTACCTTTTGGTATGAATGATAATGTAAGAATTAACATGTTTCTATTAACTAACTTCTTGGTCATTTGTGTTGCTAAGCCTGTATCTTTTTCTAGTATTCCCCAAGACTAAAACCATGTTTAAATATCCATAAATTATTGTGCAGACAGAATGTTTTCCATAGCACCCAGGAATCTTTAGCTATATCATATATTCCAATTTTGGAAGTTGGTCTGTACAATGATTCTCAATAGTGTTCAGCACACTGAGGCCAGGGGCAGTATCAGACAGTGGTTTCCCCAGCATGAAACGTAGTGCCTGACGTAGAATGAGCTCTCAATATATGGACTGAATGAATGAATAACTGTGTTCTGCACAACAGTAGCTATTGATTTAATACTAACAATAGATTGAAGATAACAGCATTCTGTTGTCAAACTATCTGGAAAAATGGCATTAAATAAAAATATACAGCAGGATCTTTCACTGTAGGATTTCTCAGAGCCTTTAATATTCTAATATGCATATGAACTTTTAAAATGGGAATATAGCTTACAGTAGTTCCATGCTTATTTGGCCACAGGACTACAGTTATTTTTGAAAATGTAATTAACATCTGGCAGAATCCTAGTTTCCTACAGAATCAGTTGGGTTCTACCCAAAGTTCAGACCTACTCTCTTCATTGATTTCATGGTCGAGACTCATAGAGAGATTCTTTTTATAAAGATACTAGAATATTTGGGCATTTTGACTTCTTTCTAACAGATTATTTTTCCATAAAGGAAATAATAAGTTGCCATTGTTATTCATGCTATACAATTATTTGACTTAACATTCCTTTTAGGCAAGCTATCAGAGACAATACAGATATGAGATTCTGTCCCAGAGCGCAGTCCAGATGCTGGTAGGTGCAGCAGGAAGCTTTGGTGACAAGGGAGAGTAAGTATATTATCAAGAGAAAGCTTTCACCCTCCTAAGCCACTGCATTTAGGAAATTGTGTGAATTATTTTTCTTGCTTATGTCTGGTAAATTGGGATCACCCAGTGTTATCTATGCAAGCCACTGTCTGCTCTACACCCCACCATCAGGCCAAATCACCTATTTTCAGTCTTCCTAACTTGCTCTACTCATTCACACTTCTGTGTGTTTGAACAAGTTTCTCCTTCTGACTGAGATGCTCTTGCCTTTCTTCTTTTGTCCTCAAAGCTAAGCTGTAGTAAACTGCTTTTACGTTTTTTTCTTTTTTTAGACTACTTGAGTTACTCACTAAGGTCAAGGCTTCCTTAATCCTTCCAGGCACATCTTCCCAAAACACATCCTCCCTTAGTACTTAGCATACACTTGTAATAATTTCTTTAGATGTAAGACTCCACAGAAAGCTGTGAGCTCCTCAAAGTCGGGGAATTAAAGAGCACTCTCAGATCATCCCCTATGGAAGAATGAAATATACAAAGCCTGCACATACCTTCTTGTTCTGGTTCACACCCCTGGTAAAAAGGACACCAAAATTCCCTGCTCAAATGATCCTAAATTCATTTCTAGGGTCTTCTGGGATCTTTTCCTCTGGGCCATCATCTCACAAGCAAACTGGGCTTTCAATGTACACACCCCAAATCCTAAGAGGTGTGTCAGCCTGGTGTCCACTCACATGTACTGCTTGTGGTACAGTGAGATGTAAAGCCACGTGTAGGAAGAGAAGCAACCAGACACTTGAGCATGTCCTCATTATAGTTTTAGTACAGATTATCAGAGTCTAAGAGTTTTAATTTCAACCCTAGACATGCAAATCATTATGACATTGCATTTGTCAAGAGAGGAAGATAAAATATCCTATTTAAAATGTTGGTTTCTTGATTAACAACATTTAAATATTTCATGTATGATACAAGGTGCTCCATTTGCCCTCTTGTTCCAGGCCCTTCAAATGTTTAGGTGTTAGGGGAGTTAGGGAAGAGGGCTGGGCAAACAAGATCACTTTAAAACAATATGATGTGTACTTTAGAGAAGACAGACACAGTGTGCAGTGGAAGCTTTTAAAAGAATGAATAAATGACATGTGGAAAAGCATTATCACTGCATTTTCCAAGAGAGGTTAATGTAAAAAAACAGTACAGAGCAATTCAGCCCATTGCCTTCATTTTTCCTCTTTTCACGATATCACAGAATTTTAGGATTCATGGAACTTGTGAAAAGATCATATCTTAGCTTAGACATTAATTCCTTTAGAAAGGTTTCCTGATTCCCCAAGACTATATTAAATGCACTCCTTTGTGGGTCCATCATGTCCTCTTATTTATTATTTCTGCAGCAACACTTACTACACTTTACCGAAATTGCTATTGGCATGTTTTACTCCACTAATCTGCTGGATCCTCGAGGGCAGAAACCAGTATTTGTTTATGTTTTATCCCCAGCACTTAGCAAGCAAAATAGGTTTTGAGAAATATTTTTTAAATTAGGACTGAATCAAGTCATATATGCATTCATGATTTTCTATGTAATTACCATACTATTATATTGAATCACAGAGAATTTAATGATTTCATTCTTTTCAGTTACATCAGTTTCCCTGTAGCAGAGAAATTGCCCAAATTTCAGAATGAAAACATTATTATAATCAATAGGAAAGACAGGATTCACTTTTGAACTTAAGTCACCAATGACCTTCCATTAAGCCACTTTTTAATTAAGGTAGAACCTAAGACGCAAGGACAGACCTCTATTCTCCCAATGAAAACAATGAAAGAATCTAGTCAGCAGCGTGTAAGTTCCTCATAAAATCAAGGGACTTGGCTAAGCAAGACCAAATCATAGCACACAGATCTAAGCTGTCTCAAAAGAAAATCTAGCAGAAATCTATAGACAACTTGGGACAAGTGCCACCAAAATGTCTTTTAGGGTTTTATTATCATCAACTTGTCCAAGCAACTATTTTAATTCTTATGCTACCATTTGTGTTTTCCCCCATAAATTCCCTGACTACTTGCCGTGAAGGTGAAAGAAAAGAGATAGAAAGATATTTGAGATGGTCTGGATGTTTCATATATACTTTCTCATTTGATTATCCCAGGCTGACATAGGTATTTTTACTTCCATTTTACAGAACAAACAGGTTAGTGAGGTAATTGGTTCATTACCACACCTGATAATGGGGGGTGTGAAAACCCAGATGTATTTGAATCCCAAATATTTGATTACGGTATGTTTTCCGTCCCCAAACTTTGACCTCTCTGCTATTTAAAATCAGGTATCTCCAATTTTTTATACTCTCTGTTTAATGAGTAAGCAGAGAATAACTTCATAATTATATATCTACTTGTATCTACAATTTTGTGACTTTAATCTATGCCCATGAATATGTATCATTCCCAGTTGTCACTGGGCAAAATAGTCTTCCTGCTTTTGGACAATACTGAAATAAACCTATCCATCAAATTTTAAAACATGTTTAAAGATTTATTTCTTGTTTTTAGATATATGAGTCCTGAGACGATAAAGACTTATTCTGAAAGCAAAAAAATTCTTAGCTTTATTAGAAAAGTATTGCTTAATTGGGTGTATAACACTAAAAAGGAAAAAGGGGTCCCAGCAAGGTAAGTGCTTTTGAACTTTACTAAAAATGCTATTGTATTCATTTGAAACTCTTTTTATGTTTTAAAATTTATATTCTGAATACTTTCCAAAATATTTTGATACACCAAATATTTTGATAATTTACAGCTAAATTACTTGTATACATTAAAAAGTTACTTAAAGAGAAAAAGAGATGATAACTTTGATTTTTGAGTAAATTTCACAAGATTAACCATTGGCCATTTTAAAGTGTATATTCAGTGTTGTTTAGTATTTACACAATGTTGGACAACCATCACCTCCTTCAAATTTCACATTTCCGTCACCCCTGTACCCATTAAGCAGTCACTCTCCATTTCCCTTTACCCCCAGCACCTGGATGACATTAGTCTGCTTTCTGTCTCTATGAATTTACCTATTCTGAATGTTTCACATAAATAAAATCATACACTACCATGTTTCCCCGAAAATAAGACCTAGTCGGACCATCAGCTCTAATGCGTCTTTTGGAGCAAAAATTAATATAATACCTGGTCTTATTTTATTATAGTATAGTAATATATAATATAGTAATATAGTAATATTTACTATAATACAGTAATATAATATTATAGTAAAATAAGACCGGGTATTATATTAATTTTTGCTCCAAAAGATGCATTAGAGCTGATTGTCCAGCTAGGTCTTATTTTCAGGGGAAAGCGTTATGTGGTGTCTTTTACTCAATATAATGTTTTCATCCACATTGTAGCATGTATCAATACTTTATTTCTTATTACCCTGAATAATAGTCCATTGTATGAATACACCATATTTTGTTTCCCAATCATCAATTGATGGACATTTGGGTTGTTTTCACCTTTTGGCTATTGTGAACAGTGTTGCTATGAACATTTGTGCACAAGTATGTGTTTGAATACCTGTTTTTCATCTTTTGGGTATGCACGTAGGAGTGAAATTGCTGGATCATACTATAATTTTATTTAATTTCTTGAGAAACCATCAAATTGTTTTCCACAACTGCTAGACAATTTTGGAATCAGGAAGTGTGAGTCCATCAACTTTATTTTTCATGATTAGTGTAACTATTTGAGGTCACTTGCAATTTTATATTAATTTTTTAATTGGCTTGTCTATTTTGGGGGGGAATATCACTAAGATTTTCATAGGGATAGTATTAAATTTGTAGATTGCTTTGGGCAGTATTCCCATCTTAACAATATTGAACTTTCCAATTTATAAACATGGGACATCTTTTCATTTACCAAGTATCTTTCAGGAATGTCTTATAATTTTCAGTGTGCAAGTCCTCCGTTAAATTTAATCCTAAGTATTTTTTTCTTTTTGATGCTATTGTCAATTAATTTTTTCTTAATTTCATTTTTGGATTGTTCATTCCTGGTGTATAGAAATACAACTGATTTTTGTATATTGATCTTGTGTTCTGAAGCTTTGATGAATTCACTTCTTAGTTCTCATTGCTTTTTGTGAATTTTGTAGGATTTTCTGTATTTAAGATCATGTTATCTATGAATAGAGATAATTTTACTTTTTCCTTTCCAATTTGGATGCCTTTTATTTCTTTTCTTTGGTTGAAGAGAAGGAAATATACACACCTCTTCTCCATAGGAATATCAAAGTTTGTGTCTCTATCTTTAATCCACTACACTCAATAAATACCAAAAGGATATTTTTGTACTATAGTGTTTTAAAGCATTTATTACTAAATTAAACTATGCTTTCTGAGTAATTATTTCTGTTGAAGTATCTTAAGGAAAAAGAATTTGAAAAACTAAAACTGACAACCAATATATCCTTTAGACTATCTCCAAAATGTCATCATCTCGAAGTGGGTAATACATATTCTAGATCCACATGCTTGCTTTAGAATGCCCATCTCCATTATTTATTAGCTGAGTGAGCTTTTCAGATCTCAATTTACTCATTTGAAAAATGGGTATAATAATATCTGTGTCATATTCTGGAGCATAACTGATATATGTAAAGCATCTGTGAAAGTAACTGACATACAGTAGGTATTAAAATATGCTAGTTGGGTTCTCCTCTGCCCACCTCATGGGATTTTATAAAGATTACATAGTGTGTGCAGAAGCACTTAGTTCAGGGATTAACACTGGGCAAGCACTTAACAAATGTTAGCATTCACTACTAAGTGCTGGATAATATTCTATTGAAAATTGACTTCTCTAGCCAATCGATGAAGTCACTATGAAAGATCAACAAACACACAGGAAAACAAATAACCATGAAAAAAATCAGCAGAAATAACATCCCTAAAACTTCAATTAGTAGAATTACTCAATATGGACTATATGATAAGTATTACAGAAATGTTGAAATTAATAAGTGATGGAATCACAAACATGAACAAGTCCAATAACCACAATAAACTAAATAGAAAAAAATGGAAAACTATATACAATTCTTCAAATTAAAAAAAATCAAATTATTCAGAATTGAGCAAAATATCAATATGGATTTCTGGTGCAGATGGCAAAGTAGGTAAATGCTGTGCTTGCCTCCTCTAACAACCACATCAAAATTATAAATAAACTACAGAAAAATGATCATTGAGAATCACCTGAAATCTAGCTGACCCGAAGCCCTACAACTAAGGACATACAGAAGAAGCCATCTCAAGATTGGTTGGTGGGGCAGAGACACAGAACAGGCTAGTCCCATACCCACGTGAGACCATTAAAAATTGGGAGGGATATCTTAGCTGTAGAGGTACCCCTCAGAGGAACGAGGGATCCCAGCCTCACACCAGGCTCCCCAGCCCAGGGTTCCCGTGCTAGGGGAAAAAGTCCCCATAACTTCTGGCTGTGAAAACTTGCAGAGATTGTGGCTGAGTGAGATGGAAGGTGGCTGGAGTCCCAGGCATTGATCTTAAAGGGCCCACACATGGACTCACTCTCTGATGGACTCTCTCACTCTGAGCTCCAACACTGGAACAGCAGCTCGAAAACCATCAGGGAAAAATGGGGAGAAATTAAGTTGTCTGGCTTTAGGGCAAGTGCTAAAGGAGCAGCTTTTTCTTGGACAGTGGAGCTGGTGGAAGTCATTGTTTCCTTGTTGAGCCCTCCCCTCTCCAAGTGTGCAGACGCAGGCAGCCACCATATCTGATTCTCCATCAATCTAGCTAACACTGATCATTCATCCCACCCTGGTGATTCCCTGAGACCCCACTCCTCCCACGCAATTGTGGACCCACACAAGCAGCTTTCAGTGGCTTTTCTATACAAAAAGCTGTCTTGGCTCATGCTACACACTTTCCTAAAATCTCTCAAAGGTTCACAAAACCCAAAATGCAGCATCTGGCCTCAATGTGTCCCATACCTCTGGCTGAACAGCCCTAAGACTGGAACTAGTGAGAGCAGACCTCAGTTCACGGCTTGGGCTCTTTAGGCACCTCCAAGCCCAATGCAGGTGGCAGCCATCCAGCCGTCTGCAAAGCAACTGCAGATTCCTTTGTGGCTGACACCAGGTGGCCTTGGGCAGGACACATACTGCAGCTGAACTTGGCCTTTGGTGCAATTCTCCCAGGAAACCCCAGGCTGACATGCCCAAAGGCCAGCTTCAGACAGAGAGCCAGAGAATCACTGGGCCACCTCTAAGGAGAAAACACCAAAAGGGCAGATTGAGCAGGCACCAGAGCACTGCTATAGTGAATCCTGCTCCACAGGATCAACCCCTGCACAAGAGCTTCTCCACTGTATTCATGGCCCATCCTCACAACAAATCAACCTGACAATCACTCCCACTGATTTGCCAATAATAACCAAGGCTCAACTACAACAGGTGGGCACATGCAACCTACACAGGAACAAACCTGGAGCACCCAGCTCTGGTGACCAGGGAAACTGTGACACGGGGCCTCACAGGATACATACTACATAACGTCATTCTACTTAGACCAGGAAACATAGCAGTCCAACTTAATACAGAGAAACAAACACAGGGAGGCAGCCACAATGGAGAGACAGAGAAACATGTCCCAATAAAAGAATGGAACAAAGCTCCAGAAAAAGAACTAAGCAAAATGGGGACAAGCAATCTACCAGATATAGAGTTCAAAACAATGATTATATATTGGTCTCTCATTGAGCTCAGGGAGAACTTCAACAAAGAGATAGGAAACATAAAAATGGAGATAGAAAACATTAAAAAGAACCAGCCAGAAATAAAGAATATAATAACTGAAATGAAGAATACAATAGAGGGAATCAACAGTAGATTAGATAAAGCATAGGATCGAATCAGTGATTTGGAATACAAGGTACCAGAAAACACCCAAACAGAACAGCAAAAAGAGAAAAGAACCAAAAAAAAAAAAAAAGAAAAGAAAGAAAATGAGGACAATTTAAGGGACCTCTGGGACAATATCAAGTGTACCAACATTTGCATCAGAGGTGAACCAGAAGGAGAAGAGAGAGAGCAAAGACTTGAAAATCTATTTGAAGAAATAATGATGGAAAACTTCCCTAACTTGGTGAAAGAAATAGACATATAATCCCAGGAAGGGAAGAGAGTCCCAGAAAAGATGAACCCAAACAGTCTTATACCAAGACATCATGATTAAAATGTGAAAGGTTAAAGACAAAGAAAGAATCTTAAAAGCAGCAAGAGAAAAGCAGTTATTTGCCTACAAGAGAGCTCTTATAAGACTGTCAGCTAATTTCTCAACAGAAACTTTACTGGCCAGAAAGGATTGGCACAAAATATTCAAAGTGATTAAAAGAAATGGCTTACAACCAAGATTACTTTACCCAGCAAAGCTATCATTTAGAATCAAAGGACAGATAAAGCACTTCCCAGACAAGAAAAAGTTAAAGGAATTCATCACAACCAAATCATATTACAAGGAATCTTAGAGGGACTTCTTTAAGACCAAAACAAAATACTTTTAAATATGAATAATAAAGTGGCAATAACTATATACCTATCAACAATTACTTTCAATGTAAATGGATTAAATGTTCCAATCAAAAGATAGCGTGGCTAAATGGATAAGAAAATAAGACCTTTACATATACTGCCTACTAAAGACTCGCTTCAGATTGAAAGACACACATAGAAAGTAAAGGGATTAAAAAAGATATTTCATGAAAATGGAAACAAACAAACAAAAAAAGTTGAGATAGCAATATTTATACCAGACAAAATAGACTTTAAAACAAAGGCTATAACAAGAGACAAAGATGGACCCAGTAATCCTATTTCTGGATATTTATCTGAAGAAGTCCAAAATGCTACTTTGAAGGGACCTGTGCATCCATACGTTCATTGAACAAGAAGATTGCAACATAAAGCCAGATTGTGGAGAATTTATTGGCATGATGGTCTTATCCATGATGATTCAGGGTCCAACATACTGTCAAGGACACTTGGAGTTGATACTATTACATTCATGAAATGGTTCTTTGAAGCTTGACCAGGCCAATAACCTCCATTAAATGAAGTTCAGATGATAAAAATTGGAATATTTAACCAGATTAATTATATGAGAATGAAGAATCAATCACATGACCTTGTTCCCTGGGAAGACCTAAAGGACATTTCCCTTCACTGAGGCAACAATGAGAAACTCAATGATAGATGTCTTCTGCAGATGTCTTCTGTTGACAATAGTTAAGACTGCCATGGAATTGGTCTCTCTAGTATCCAAAGGGTTTTGGAATGGCAGAAGACCAATGGTAGCACTTAAATGTCAGGCATACTTTATTTTATGAACAGCAAACCTGGGGATGGCTAACAAATAACGCATGTCAAAGGGTAATATAAACAGTTAACTACAAATGTTACTTGACTTTTCTAAAGACAGAGAGCTGGTGAGCAAAGGGATGAGATCACTTACTGCAAAGAAAAGTCATGATCCCACACTCCTTCTGTATATCTAAGTCAGCTCTCAGATCCAAAGTCCTTAAGAACAAATTACAACAATACCACAAGTATATCGGATAAATAGTCTCTCAGTCTTTTTTTCAAATGGACCTTTAAAAGTCTCTTTACCAGAGTTACTGTGCATTGGGGAAAAAAGAATACCCAGACTTTTTTTAGTACTTGTTATCGACTATATTCCTTATGCTATACTTTACATCCCCATAACTAATTTGTGACAACCAATTTGTACTTCTCAATTCTTTCCCCTTTATCACCCACTTGCCAATCCCTCTCCCATCTGGCAACCATCAAAATGTTCTCTGTATCTGAGTTGGTTTCTGTTTTGTTTATTTTGTTCTTTAGATTCCACATATGAGCAAAATCACATTACATCTGTCTTTCCCTGTCTGATATACTCAACTCAACACAATACCCTCCAGGCCCATCCGCGCCACCAGAGATGGCAAGAACCCATTCCCTTCTATGGATGAGCAATAGTCCATTGTATATATGTACCACCTCCTCTTTATTCATTCATCCATCAACAAATGCACAGGCTGCCTCTACATGTTGGCCACTGTAAACAATGCTGCAATGAACAATGAAGTTTGCAACATAAAGCCAGATTATGGAGAATTTATTGGCATGATGATCTTATCCATGATATTCAGGGTTCAACATTCTATCAAGCATGCTAGAGAGTGGAATTGTGGATAAGAGAATTTATTTTATATATTTTTAATTTGCTTTTTAATGATTTAAGTAATATAATAATGCATTTTTATTGTTAAACTCTAATTAAATGGTTAATCAATTATTGATTAAAGATTGGGTAAAATACTGGATCACGTCCCCATTCCCAGAGTTAGGTGTGTTACACAGGTCCTGAAACTTCACAATTTGGGGTCCTCTTTAAGGAAAAGAACACAAAATTATGAACACAAAGTCATTAAATTGGCAGGGCCCTCCAAGGCCTCGGGCAGTGAGACCGCTTTTCTTGCTTTCTTCTAGCTATAAAATCCTATCTGGCATAGCATTACACTTGAGGTTACCTTTTGCCTAAGTTTATAATGAACTATAATCTGAATTGTTTGTGCCACATAGATGAATTGAAAAAGATATAATGGGAATAACTCACAATTCCTTTAAATCTTTAATGTTGGTATTCATTTCTTAATCCTGAAATGTTATGTTGCTTATTATTATTATTATTTTGGCCAAGGGTTCTACTTGGCTACTTGGACCTTCCTGCCATAATGATTTTTATTCTATAGGTCAGTTAGACAATGGGAGTGTTAGGATAGATACTAAGTATGTTCATCCCAATTACACACTTAGGAACTCAAGGAAGTAACCACATAGTGGACCTACTGGACTTCTATGAGACAGAATAGGTCAGAAACTCTATATATCATCTAGCCTGAAGCATCTCAGTCTAACCTGAGAACCATCATAGCATTTCAAGCTTTTGGTATCAGTATCTACTTCTGAGAATGGGGAAGTGTTTTATCCAATAGTTATGGAAACTATTTTTCAAAGCATATACATTAAATTTTTTTGATAAAATGTGTACTCATACTGTTCCACCACCATGCATGCTGGGATTTGTTCACTTGTGATTTTGTGCCTTGACAAAGAGAGATGCTCATAACACATTGTTAACAGGGGGGAAAAAGACTATAGAACAATATGTACTCATACGCTACAATTCCTTTTGTGTTTATAGATATTGATCATATAAACAAAAGGATTGGAGTAATATTCAAACTGTTAATAGTAGTCATCTCTGAGAAATGGAATTATTTGAACATGAAAGGGATTCCCCCTTTTTAAAAAATATTTCCAGTTTGAATTGTCCCCGTCTTATAAACCAAAGTATTTCTATTAAAAGTAAAAATGAATGAGAGGTGAGGAAGGTGAGAAAGAAAGAGAGAAAACCAGCATCAAGTCATTCAGCAGAGGAGGAAAGAAAAAGGAAAATGTGTAAAGTAGGATGTCATAAAGTGTTAGCTAGTGATGGCTACTTCTCAGAATTAAGCTGGGCTCTGTAACTATTGATGATTAGAACAGAATTGAGCATATAATGAAAATAATTCAGTATAATTCTTTTATCAGATAAAACTATCTCTTTTTTTTTAACAGACATTTCTTTCTTCATGTATGCCATAAAATAGTATTTACTGATGAATTCGAGTATGTTGGATACCTTGTGATACTAATGAATCTGTTCCCTCTTATAATTTGTTTGATACCCACCTTACGGGATATCTATGAAAGTGAATTAATACATTCTAACTACTCTTTTCTTGGATTTTATGTCCTGGAGTCCCTAATTAAGGTATTCTAAAGTGTGTGTGTGTGTGTGTGTGTGTGTGTGTGTGTGTGTGTGTGTTATATCTGACAAGCAGATTTCTTAACTTCATTTTTCAACACTAGCTATAGTCTGTTTTCTAAAAGAATGTATGAAAGTCTCTTCCACTTCTCAAACAAATAAAATTCAATTTTTAAAGATGATTTTTTTAGGGTGACTTATAGAACATATCCATACTTTAAGGATTGATTTTGTATTTGCAAAAATAAATTTTAAAATAGTGTGTCAAAGGGACCCAGAGTAAGTTTCACAAGTATTGGCAATGTTCTTAAACTTAGCAGGGTAGTGAGAATGTGGATTTTATTACTTTTATACTAAATAGATAAATGAATGGATATATGGATTAGTAGATATTCATTTATAGTTGAAAGATATCATAATTTGATTTTTAAATCCAATATAAAGGTAGTTATTAAATAATGAAACTATATACCCACTAATTGGTAACAGTATTGTGTCATATGGATCAATAAGTTGTACTATAAAATATTTTAGCCAGAAGATTTAAAAAGAAGAATTATATCAGATATTTGGACAAAATGAATGAATCTCAAGTTTTTACTCCTATGATAGTTAAAATGCTACTGCAGAGCCGTGATACTGGGGAGGGGATGGACTCACGTCTGGTCACATTGTATGTAACAAATTCCAAGTTAGTTGGAATGGCCATAGGCTATTTCATATATTTAAGAGAAAATAAAGCAATTAAGGTTAGGGTTAGTAATAGGGTGAGGGTGAGAGTGAAGAGATCCCTAAAATCATGTAATAGGTATTAGAGCAGAAAGAGCGCTGAGCTGGGATTCTGTAGAGTTGACTCTGGTTTTGGTTTTCTCAGACAAACTGTTAGCTGTTCACAAGATCACTGAACTTCTCCCACCTTCAACTTTTTGTTGCTATAAAATGTCAGGGTTGGCCTAAATAATCGAAAATGATCCCTCTAGCTCTACCAGGTGTGCCAGAACAATGTATACCCATGACTGGTATTCATCTTTTGTTATCGGTATATATGGAGTATTACAATTTTAATACCGTTTTCTCCTTTCTTAAAACGTGTACACATTTTTTGGCACCCTCTGTATTATTCTTTGTACTTTGCCATGTTTAAGCTGCTGTCATAGCCATTCACAACCATAGCTTCATTCAATCAGGCCCACTTAAGACAGTAGCCCTGGACTGTAAACACATGGTTATACTTCATAGCTGAGAAGATACCCTCAACTGTGCAATCCTGTTCTTGTTTCTCCCTTCTACTTAACTCAAGATTCATCCTCACTGCCCAATTTGCAAACTTGCCTTCTGTTATCATTTCCTTTACCCTTTTTTCTATTTTGTTCAGTTTTCCTTTGTAATGTGCCTTTTTAAAATATCCATTATGTTAATACCAATAATAATACATGACAAGCTATGAAGCACCAGTCGTTTTCATTATAACATTTCAAACCCTTAAATTAACCCTTTATGGTAGATACATATTATGCCTTGCATTTTACAATTGAGAGAGACCTGAGTCTCTGATAAGTTGTGTACTTTTTTTTGAGGTCATGTAGCTAATGAATAGTAGAATTGGGATCCAGTCCATCACAGTTTTTGTTCTTTATAATATACAATATACCTTAAAATTTCCTTCAGGTATTTTCAACCTTTTCCCAAACACTTCAACCTATTAGAAAAATGAGTCTTTTGAACCTTTCTCAGGGGAATGGTAATCACTCTTTCTCTGAGAGTCAGAGGGTTGCATTACCCTGAACTTCCAAACATTCTTTGAAAAACTTATACTCAACAAACCCCTCTTTCTTTGAAGCTCATACTTTCACACCAGGCTCTTGCTCTCCTGTGGCTGTATTCTAGTGACCTCAAGATAACTCCTTCACATTTCTAAATACTTGGTATTTGGATAAAGTCTTACTCTTTGTACCTGTTCTTTGAAGTTCATAAGAGAATGATCCAACCTATACTTTGTTTCAATACGATGGAAATGAGACAACTACAGAAGCTAAATGGTGATTTGAGCAGGACCTCACAAAACCAGGATCTGGTCTTTGACTTTCTAGATTCAGGCATTGAGTTTTCTCAGCCCAGCCAAATGTGAGCAGACACAAGGGAAATGACTCCACCACTAAATACACAGGAGTCTGTTTATAAACAAGCATAGCAATTTCTTAATTTATAGTGGAGCACATGTTTTCCTTGGGACATGAATACATCTGCCTCCAAAACTTTCTTTGAATCATGGTGAGTAGGGGAATGAGGATGCTAAAAGAAGATACATTAATCAAAATTAAAAATCAGTATGCTAGTTAATTTTAATGAAGGACTACACAGGATGCATTAGGGAAAAAAAAATGGGAGTTCCTTACACAGAATAGTAGGGTCAAAGAGCATGTTGAAAACAAATGCGTTTTCTCTAAACCTACTCTTTCTGTAAAATTCCACAGGAAACCCAATTTCCCAGGCTGACATCACAATATCTTTGACACTTCCCACTCTCTTAGATATAGTATGTTTTCAATCAAACTTTTTTGAAATAAAAAAGGAATGAATTAATGAACTGTCATAAAATAGTACGTATTTTGAATATTTTCTACTTTGAAATAGATACTTCAATATTTTAACCATTTAATTTCAAATTATTATGATCACTTACTAGTATTTCAGAGAAGTGGAGTCTTAAAGTAGATCAGAGAAAAACCTAACTAGTGATGTTTCAGTTATTATGGAAAATGATGTAGTAAAATCACAAACAAGATAATGTAATTTCTTTTTAAATCAACAGGTAGCAGCAATGAGAAAAGAATATTTTTTACATACCTGGAACTTATTTGAATTAGCAATTACATTTGTTGGCATCATAGATGTAATATTTACTGAGACATATTTCTTTTATACTTTTGATTTGATTCAAATAATGATCTTTTTACAAGCTGTTCGATTTCTTCGCGTGCTACGCATTTTGAAGGTAAAGAACTAAATAATCCAATTTCAAATTTCTTCTGATTGTTTCATAAAATATAAACTAAAATCAGTTGACTAGTTTTATGGCTTCCACTTTCTGTTGTGCTGATATTTATATTTTAAATTTTATATTCCTTTAACGAGTTAAGTTTTATAATATATTAGAATTATTCAAATTATATTATAAATTTATTTAGCACATGAAGTATAGAAATATATATCACAGCTTTTTCTTTACTAGAGAGGACTTGAAAAATTCCATATTAACATAAGTGCAAATTAATCCAAGGTAATGTTTATTATAGATGCCTAGAATAAAAGATGAAAATCAACAATAAAAAACTATGCAAACCACTCATAGTGACTAAGCAAATAATATACATTCACACAAATCAAGAAACCAAAAAATACACATTTTATGTTATAAAATTCATAGTATTATAGAATCACAGCATCAAAAATTATCTCTGATTATCTAATACATTTTTTATAACAAGTATAATAGCCAGTTATTTATTTTCTCTATGATTGCTTCAATGACATGAATCTCTATCAAAAAGCATGTGAAATATATACTGGGGGTGCCAAAAAAAATGTATACACATAACTTGTATTCATCTTTTGTTATCGGTATACACTGAGTATTACAATTTTAATACAGTTCTTTCCTTTCTTAAAATGTGTATACATTTTTTGACACCCTCTGTGTGTATATATATATATACAGTCTCTCTCTCTCTCTCTCTCTCTCTCTCTCTCTCTCTCCCTTTCCCTCTCCCTCTCCCTCTCCTTCTTTCTCCTCCTGCCTCTTTCTCTATTCATACACAAACAAGATACATACACATATAAACACCATGGGAGGGAGATACAAAGCTAAGTAAGACATAGTTCATCTAGAGATAAAGCTAACAGATTAGAATCTGTACATTTAGAGCTTTCTTACATATGTTTAAAAATACTTTTGCTACTGAGAGGCATAAACCATCCAGGTCTAAAAGTATGCAACTAGTAGCCTTTTCCTTTTTAGCATTATATGAGATGGTAAATAATGTTAGTTTGTATTTTGACATGAGGAAAGCAAGTCTAGTATATTCCAGTGACTAGTTAATTCTCTGGTAGGAAAATATACAGAATCTACCAAATATTTTAAATGAAGAAACTAGTAAGCCACCTAAAAACAGTTTGTTTATATATTCAGGAAACTCTTAACCCTTATCTTATGTCAACTGGTAGACCCTTGGAATATGAAGATGAATTAGATATAGTCTCTGTCCCCAGAGAGCTTACTGTAGAACAAAAACAAATAATCTTGTTTTTGTGGTAGGGTAAGTGCAAAACAGTAGTATGCACAGAATGCTAATTGTTACCTTTTCTAATCACTCATATTTAGACTTCCTTTATTAGTTATACTTGAATTGAATCCTGAAGGATGAGTATAAGCTCTTTGAAGATTAATGCAGGTGGTTGGAGTATGAAGACTGTGCTGATAGACAGAAAAATAGGAAACAGCCAACTCTGCTAAATTTAAAGGCCTGTACAATGGTAACAGATAACTTGGAGACTTAAACCCTCAGCAAAGAAACAATGAAGTTAACTGTGAAGTCAAAGAGGGAGTGTAGTTGTGGCAAGTTCTAACCCAAATGAACCATCTAGTAAGAAGTTTAGTAGGAATTTTAAGAGGTAAAAGTGGTGGTACTTTATGGAAAGTCATTTTATGACCTAAGCCCAGAAAAAAATTAATTGTGTTTGTTTCCAAGAATTTAAACGAGTTGAAAATAGCACTCAAATCTCTATAAGGGAAATAAGTAAAGAATAAAGCCATAACGTCACATAGGTGCCCAACCTTATTAGTTATAGGGAAATAGCTCTACCCATAAAGTTATAAAGATACCATGAATACAATAATAAGAACCTTGGACAGGATATTATAGTTACTGTTGAGAGTATGTCACTTATTATTACCTGTTAGTTAAACTAATCAACACATAATCAACTAAGATTTACATAATTTATATTGAATAGTAGTCCTCTTTTTTTCAGCTCATAACACCAAGGTTGCTGCAAGTAATAGATAAAAAGATGAGTCATCAGCTATCTTTTAGGTATGCTATACTAAAAGGATATGTCCAAGGTGAAACAGACATAATGACTATAATTGATCAGATTGCAAGTTCTAAACAGGTTAAACAGGTGAGAAAAATTTTAAATACTAAGAAAAAGGTTTATTTCATCCACCCCTAGGTTGCCCTCACCCATCATGTCCTCTGACTTTATATGCAAATGTGGTCTTTGAGTCCTGGCTTACTATATAATTTTTATAAAAATTTAAACAAATCTACATTCAGATTGCACAAATGCCTCCTTACTGAAATGGTTGCACCATACCAGCCAGTTACGAGACTTTTGGAGCATACTCTTTAGTCCTTGTAGAGACCATCATGAAACCCACGTGCAGTGGTCAGTTCCCTCCCAATGCAAGTTCCAGAATCTGTCAGGCTACAAATGCATTAAACAGAAATATCGGAGATGAGAAGTGATGACAGTTTTGAGCAAAGAGAGCTTCCTCGTAATTTGCAAAGTCTCCTTCTATCTAGCCCTAATTTTCCACAGTAAATAGTAGAAGACGTAAAGGATGGGGATCTGGCAAATGGAAAGAAGTAACAATAGCTCATCTAAAGAAAAACCTTGTCTAATTCCTTCACTATGCAGGTGAGCAAAAGGAAACTAAGAGAGGTTAAATTATGATGCCCCAAATCACATAGCTAGTAAACAGCAAAGGGAATTCTAGGGCCTATGTTCTAGTTTTTCTTTTTCTTTTTCACAGTTGAGGCAGATTAACACTGATATGTGCATAAAACTTTGTCAGCTAAGTCAGAAATATTTACCTTTCAAAGCAGTTTAGAATATTTGAATACTATATGTTATATGCCCAAAGCTTTGTACTTAAGAAAACTGAACATTCAATAAGTAGTAGAACACAAAAAACAGTATCTTTGCTCTCTTCACCACCTATAACTTTAAAATATTTACCCAAATTTTGTTACCTTTTCTAACCACTCATATTTAGCATTACAATTTAGGATATAGAGTAGAAAATACAAAAGGACGTGAAACTCTAAGATGCTGTCCACTTTTAGTCCTCATTTCTGCTCTCACGCAGCTTGACCAAATCTTTTAACACATTTATGGTTAAAAGCCACATCTGTGTCCCAAATTTGGAGGCTCTAATGAAGTTTAATGGGAAAGTACCTACCATGCCTGCATTTTTCAGAATCAATAGTATCCTGAAGCAAGTTACTTTAAGGAAAAATATATGACTCACCTTTAGTCTTCTCAAAATCAGCGTAGGTAATGCCAATTCTTCCTCTCTCCACACTCTTGGTGGAGCAAAATAAAATTTGTTACACAAAATTCAGTTCTAATCCATGAAAAGCAAGCCATCATATTTTTCTTTAGTTATTAATTTAGGTTAAAAGTCCATCCATTGCAAATGTTAAGACTTTTTATAACTATTTTCCAATGGGGATAATGTTTCTTTTGTTCCATAGATTTTATTAACGAGAATAATGAGGAATACGGTACAAGCTGTGAAAGAGCTAGGTAGGTACCTCTCACCCTAAAGATTAATGACCATCTCTTATCATCACTACTTCAGGTAGGCCATGGTTTTGATAACTAAACTGATTTTTCAGAGAACCTGCTTAATTCTAATAATAAAGTGGATAACTTCAATAGTCAATATGATCATATTTTGGGCTACATGAGAATAGTATAATATTACCTCTCCAAATTTGTTCTCTCTGCTGTCTACCACAATGAAGTCCTTTTAATTTTGTTTTAAAGAAAACACAGTTTCATGGCATGATTACACATGTTATTAGCACCTCGTAAGTTCTATTTTCTTCCAAACCGGAAGTGTGCATACCTGCCTGAGCAACATAAGAACTTATTTTTTTCCTTCTACTTGCCATGGAGCTGCCATCTTAGAATTTAGGCTTTGTAATGAGTTGAAATCAGAACAGAGTCTCAATGATCTATATTATGGCTGCTAGGAGGCTCAATATCCAAACAAAATAACAGCCTATTCTCTGAATCATGCCAGGTCATGCTCCTAGTGCAGGATAAGTCCCAGAAGTAGGACAGACACACCCTGATATGTGAGGAGGAGGAGGTTTGGTACCAGATGGTGAGCAGCAAAAGGACACAGTCTGGGAATGAGGCCAGGCTTGACAGATCTTGCATGGCAGATAGTTCTCAAGCCAGACAAGAAGTCATGACCAAGGAAAAGCCCAAATGTACAATCTAAGAGGATGAAATTCTCATAGGCACCCAGGAATCCAGATCAGACAGAAGAGTATAGGTGGATGCAGTATGTAGATGCATAGACAGGGTGAGTGGAAAATGACCCAGGCTGAAAGAACTTAATCAAAGCCATATCTAACTAAGCGCTCAGTCTGTTGTCAAAAATCCTGATTCAAACAGAATAGAAAAGCAGGTCATGAACTCCAGACCTAGAGCCCAGAAGAGTCTCTCAGTGTCCAGTGCAGATAGATTGTTATAATTATTAATCCTAGAGCTGAACTTCTTTGTCCTTTTTCATGGGTTTAGGCAAAAGTATTAGCTGATGACAAGAAAATGGCAGTCAGGCCGAACTCTGCAACTACTGGTGAATTATAATTGATTGCAGAGGCCTAATCAGAGAGAGAGAGACGATTTGCTGTGTTGAGGGTTGTACTCCATGGATTTAGAGCAGAAATATTAGCTTATTGTTCAAATGGAATATTTTTCAAATGTCCTTATTTCATCTGAAAATATTTTGTTATTTTTCAGGCTACTTAGAGTATGATCACCCAGAAATTGCTATCACTATGAAAACAAAGGAGGAGATTAATGTCATGCTCAATTTGGCTAAAGAAATTGTTAAGCTTTTCAGGTTAAAAGGAATTCTCCATAAAATTGAAGCTTCTGAAATTAATAAGGTGAGTTAGAATATCTTCAAAGCACATATACTTACTTGATATATTGTCATTTATGATCTTCAAACCTACTTTTGTCTCTTTCTAATATAAGCCATCCCTGAGATATGAATTTCTAGCTTAAAATAATTGTCTAGAAAAAAAGGCACATATTATAGAGAGTTTCCTTCCTGCAGCTCCAGTGGTCAGCTTCTCTTTCCTATCTTGTAATAGTGAGGGACCACTTATTTCTATGCTTTGCTCCCAAACTAAGAGTATGGTGAAACTATTTCTCCTCCTAGGCTAGAGTGGGTACCAATATCTTCCTGGAAATGATCTATGACATTGAAACTACTTTTCCCATAGAAATCATGATTTATAAGAACACTTATTATAGGGTAAAAATTAACTACATGTCCTTTCTCTAAGTTATTTAAATGGTACCATGACATGTGAAAAGATAGATGCTCCCAATTAATTCTCTAAGTACAAAATTTATTCCCAAAATTGAGAATGTAATAAGAAAAAAACATAAAGTAATTACGCTTGTAAATACATATGCAAAACTTCTTAACATAATAGTAGCTACTTGAATCTGGCAGTATATTCAAAGCATATTATACTATGACTCAGTAGGTTTACCTCCCAAAATAGCTATATAATTCACTTATTAAGAGATTAAAGAAGAAAAACCATTTGATAAAATTTAACCTTCATTCAGAATGTTCAAAAAAATCTTACAAGGTATTAAGAAGTACAAATTGGTAGTTACAAATTGTTAAGGCAATGTAAAGTAAAGCATAAAGAATATAGTCGATAATATGATAATAACTATGTATAATACCAGGTGGGTGGATACTGGGCTAGTCAAGGAAATATATAGGATGTGAAATTAATATAAAATAATATTGAATGTCAAGTGTAAATGAAAAAATTTAAAAGTAAGGGGAAAGGTGAAAGGGAATAAATTTCCAGGTATAAAACAAATAAGTCATGGGGATGTAATGTACAGTATAGGGAATGTAGTCAATAATATCATGATAGTATGGTATGGTATCAGATGGCTGCTGGACTTATCATAGTGATGAATCACTTTTTTAGGTATATAAATGTTGAATAACTATGATGTATACCTGAAACTAATATAATATTGTATATTAGCTATATTTTAATAAAAATCTTTTTAAACTATTACAAGGCTAACAAGAGAAGTAACATCCTTGCCTGGATAAAGAGTAGCCAGATGACAAAACATTTAGATGTATTCCCATTAAAGTCAGGAACAAAAGAAATATGAATAGTGTTATTCCAAATATTAAATACTGTACTGAAAGTCTTACCCAGGTCAATAAGAAAAGAAAGGAAATTGACAGATGGAAATTTTGGAAAGAGATGAAAATTTTTATTATTTATTGATTGTTTAATTTAAACTTCTAGGAAATTAATTTAAAAACAGTAGGATTAATAAAAGAATTCAGTAGGGTATCCAGAAATAAAATCAATATTCAAAATTCTTCCCCAACTAAAGAAATTATAGAAAAATATTCTATTCATAATATCAATTTAAAAATTTAAATCATTAAGTGTGAACCCAACATAAAATACATAATACCCATGTGTCAAGAACAGAAAGGCCTATTTGGGCAGCTAAAAGAATTAGTCACTTTGAAGACAAGTCAATGAAAAGTATCACATCCAAGGAATAAAAGGAAAAAGTTTGAGGAAAAGTGAAGAGTCTAAGACTTGTGGGACCCATCAAGTAGACCCACATATGAATTGTGGGAGTCCCACAATGTGAAGAGAGAGAAAGGGACAGAGAGAATATTTTAGAAATAATAGCAGGAAACTTCCCAAAATTGATGGAGTACATGAATATTAACATCCAAGAAGCTCAGTAAACTCCAAGGAGGATGAATCAGAGACCCACACCAAAATTCAAAAAACAAAATGAAAATTTTGAAATCAGCAATGGAAAGCAACTCATCACATACAAGGGATTTTCAATAAGATTATCAGAAGATGTCTCATTAGAAACTTTGGAGACCAGAAGGAAGTGGGCTGATATATTCAGACACTAAAAGAAAGAAAAAACCTGTCAACCAAGAAATCTTCATATGTCCAGCAAAACTGTCCTTCCGAGGTGAGGGAAAAATTAAGACATTCCCAGATAAACAAAAGCTAAGAGAGTTTATTACCACTAGAACTGCCCTGAAAGAAATGCCAAAAGGAGTCTTGCAAATTGAAATGATAGGACATTAGACTATAAGTGCTCCCTTATCTGTAATTACTTTAAAAGTAAATGGATTAAACTTTTCAATCAAAACACAAAGATTGAAAGAATGGATAAATAACATGATCAAACTATATGTTTTTTTTAGGAAAACTGGATATCCACATGCAAAAGAATGAAGTTGATTCCAATACCACATATAAAAATTAACTCAAAATAAATCTATGAACTATATATGAAAACTAAAACTATAAAACTCTTAGATGAAAACCATTTTGGCAATGGCTTCTAGCACCAAAGGCACAAGGAAAAAAGAAAAAAAAACCCAGACAAATTGCACTTAATGAAAATTAAAATATAAAAAAAAATGCACATGATGCACTTCATGTACATCATAAGGCACTATCAACAGAATAAAAAAGCAACCTACAGGATGAGAGAAATTTGCAAGTCATATATATGATAAGAAATTAATATACAGAATATATAGAGAACTCCTGAAACTCAACAACAAAAACCATGCAACCCAATTCAAAAATGGACAGAGAATTGAATAGATATTTCTACAAAGAAGATATACAAATAACCATAAGTACATATAAAGATGTTTAACATCACTAATCATTAAAGAAACGTAAATCAAAACTACAATGAAATACCACTTTCATACCACTTAGGATGACTATTACTATAAAACAGAAACAAAAACAAAATCCTAATGCACTGTTGATGGGATTGTAAAATGGTACAGCCACTGTGGAAAACAGTATGACACTGCCTCAAAAAATTAAAATTAGAATTACCATAAGATCCAGCAATTCCACTTCTGAGAATATACTTTAAAACATAGAAAGCAAGATCTCAAAGAGGTATTTGTACATCCATGTTCATAGCCTCATTATTCACAATTGCTAAAATGAGAGACAATTCAGGGGTCCGCTGGTGGATGAATTGATAAGCTAAGTGTAGTACATACTTACAATGGAAATTATTAAGCTTTAAAAAGGCAGGAAATTCTGACATATACTATAACATGGCAGAACCTTGAAGACATGCTAAGTGCAATAAGACAGTCACAAGGAGACAAATACTATATGATTCCAATTATGTAAGGTACTTAAAGCTGTCAAATCTTAAAGACAGAAAGTAGGATGGTGTTTGCCAGGACCTGGAGGGAGAGAAGAATGTGGAATTATTGTTTAATGAATATAGAATTTCAGTTTTGCAAGATGAAAAGAGTTCTGGAAATGAATGGTGCTGATTGTTGCACAGTATAATTGTATTTAATACCAGTAAACTGTATACTTAAAATGGTTAAGATAATAAATTTTATATTTTTTGTATCTTACCACAAGTGAAAAAAATGGGGGGAAAGTGAGACAATGTTTACCTTACTAGACATGATATAAATCCATAATAATCAAGTAATGTGGAATGAGAATAGAATTTAAAAAGAAATAAAACATATACATGGAATAGACTTGAGTCCAGTAGCAGAGCTAAATGAACACAGTGATATAGTATACACATATATTTAGGTGACATTGCAAATTAGGGGAAAAAATAGATTATTCAGTAAGTGATGCTGAGACATTCAAAATTCATATGGAAAAAATAGCATTAGGTCTATACCCACACCACATAGGAAAAGAAATCTTCCAGATGTAATGATGATTTCAACATGAAAACTCATGCAAATGTTATCAAATATAATGAATATGTTTATATTCTTGATGTAGGAAAAGCTTTGTTTTAAACCATTCACACAAACCCAGCACTGTTAGTGTAAACGTTAGTATATAATCCTGCATATGATTTAGAATTTATTATGTTGTAATATATTACAAACAAGTAAAGAAGCAAGGCACATCTTGGAAGATAGTCATAGCAAAAATTACACACAAAGTATTGATAGGAATACTATCTAAAAAATCCCACAAATCAATGAAAAAGGGCAAAGAATCCTACAAAAATCGAGGAAAAAATATGAAACAGGCATTTCACAGATGCAAAATGAAAATTTGCCAATGAGTGTTTGAAAAGATATTTGACATTGCTAGTAACCAAGGAAATAGAAACTGTTCGTAAAATATTAGTAAATACCAGATTTTGTCCATTAAATCAGTAATAACGGAAAAAACTGTCAATGTTCAATGCTAATGAGGTTATGATAAAATAGACTTAAATGTGGCAGAATAAAATACAAATGAGTACAGACATTTTGGAGGGCAATTTAGAAAATGAAACTTTTAAAGTGCATACCCTTTAAACCAACAAATATATATGTAGAAATGAACAGATATTTAAAAATAACAAAAATACATGTTCAAACATATGTTAGAAACAACCTGTATGTTCATCAAATTGGGAATGATTTGTAAAAATTGTGGTACATCTATGTAAATGATCATTACATGTAAATTAACAAGAATAAAAAAATCTATATACACTGACATGAAAAAATATACCAAGATATATTGTTAGTAGGAAAACAAGTAATTTCCAAAACAATGTATAATACAATCAACTTAGACTATTGAAAAATTTTTGTGCATATGTGTGTGTGTGTGTGTGTATATATATATATATATTATTTTGAAAAAATGTGGAATTTTTTTAGACAAAAATATATGAAACTTAATATTGGTTGCATCTGGAAGAAAGAGTGGTAGGGAAGGAGGGAGGATGAAGAAAGCCTCAGCTATTTATTTTATTTATATTTTTATAATGCTTAAAACTTTTACTTGGAAATGTTTTCATATATCACTTGTATAATAAGTAAACTAATTTTTTAAAGAAGATTTTATACTTATATATGGTCTCTTAAGTACCCTCCCTGCCCCATTGCCACAATTTTCCTGAGGTATCCAGAAAAATATCCTGAAGACACAGATAGTCTAGCTTATACTTCTATAGGTTACTTCATTACCACACAATACCTGTGTGCCTTATACGAATAAGCAAACTAACCATCATCAATGTAGATTATTTTTACTTTTATTATTTTTAATGAACTTGGTTAAGGTTTTGTTTTCAATTATAATTGACATTCAATATTATTTATTAGTTTCAGGTGTACAACATACTGTTTAGACATTTATATAATTTACAAAGTGTCCCCCCCCCAATAAATCTAGTACACACCTAGCACCATACCTAGAAGTGTATTAGGCTAAGTGAAATAAGTCAAACACAGAAAAACAAATACTGTATGATTTTACTTATAAGTGTTATCTAAAAAACAAAATAAAACAGAAACAGACCCATAAATACAGAGAAAAATGGATGGTTACCAGATGGGAGGTGGATTGGGGGGCTGAGTGAAAATGGTGGAGGGATTAAGAAGTACAAATTGGTAGTTACAGTGTAGATCATTTTTAGGTTAATCTCATTTTACAATTTAATGGTCTAGTCTGTAATTTCACTTGACTGTAGTGAGAAGACCTGTGAAAAGGGACACCTTCCCTGAGTAAAAAATATATAACATTGGAGGAAAACCTATAAAAATTCATAGTAAAATAATACAAATAGAATAATAAAAGACAGAAAAAACAATGATATTATATTTCGACTCACTTGATCCTCACAGCAACTCTATGAGTTGAGTGCTATTCTTGTCCTTATTTTACATAAGAGGAAACGGAGGCACAGGGAGATTAAGTGACCTGCCCCAAGTTCAGTCAACCAGTAAGTATGGAGACATTATTCTAACTTAAGAATTCTGATTCCAGAGTCCATGCTTTTAAACAAAATACCATCAAAAACCCAAAATAGAAAGAGATGGGTGTATTTCTGGCTAAAATGAGTAGGACTTTTGAACTTAGAAAATGAAGATTGATATAAGTAATTGTGGGAAAAATTTACCCTGTAGGAAATAGAAATAATGATCAGAAGCAATGCCATTTGGAGTGTTTTACATAACAATGCTAGGTTAAAGTTAACATTCTTCCCATATGGAAATTCAATTGATCCATCATAATTTATATAAGATATGATTCTACCCTATTGTACTGCAGTGGAACACTTCATAAATTAAGTGACTGTGTATGTGTTGAGATTCTGGACTCTTTTTTTGTTATGTCTTTGTTTTATTTATCTACCATTGAATCTTTTTCAATGCATATCACGCCGTCTTCTATTGAGACTTAATAAACCTAAATATCCAATTGTGTGTATCTTTCAGCTTTGTTCTTTTCTTCAAGATTATTTTGACTTGCTTTGGTATGTTGTATTTACAAATAATAGAATGAGCTTGTCAATTTCCATTAAATAACCTACTGAAAATTCCATTGGGATTTCAGTAAGTTTGTATATCAATTTAAAGAGAATTGACATCTTTGTGATATTGATTCAATCTATTACACATCTCTCCACTTAATTAGGTTATAATTTTGTCTCAATACAATTCTTGTGCTTTTCTGTGTAGAGTTCTTGCACCTATTTCATTCATGAATCTGAACTCTTATCTCATACCACACAGAAAAAAATGAATTCCAGAAATTCCAGATGGATTGCACATAACTTTAAATAGTCAATAATATTGTAATAACTATGTATACTAGATGTATACTTCATAAGTTATATAAATGTCTAATCACTATGTTGTGCACCTAAAACTAATATAATACTGTATGTCAACTGTAATTGAAAAATAAAACAATTATTAAAAATAATAAATAAATAAAAGGTAAAACAATAAGCTTCTAGAAGATAACAAAATAATTTTTATGATGCTGGTATAGGTAAAGATTTCGTAAGCAGGACAGAAAATTGGGTTTAAATAATGTTTAAATTGAGAAATTCTCTTTATTATAAATTAAGAGAAAGAAACGACAATCCACACAGAGGTAGAGGATATTTTCAAAATAAATATATCCAACAAAGGGCTCATGTCCAGAATATATAAAATTTTCTTATAACTCAATAAGAATAAAACAGAAAACCGATTTTTTAAAAAATGGGCAAAAGTTTTGAATAGGCACTTCACAATAAAAGGTATCCAAAGATCCAATAAACATTAAAAAAGATGTCAAACCTCTTCAATAAATGGTGCTGGGAGAATTGGATAGCCACGTGCAAAAGAATGAAACTGGACTGCTATCTGTCACCATGTACCAAAATTAATTCAAAATGGGTCAAAGACTTAAGCATAAGACCTGACACAATAAACTGCATAGAAGAAAACATAGGTACTAAACTTATGGACCTTGGGTTCAAAGAGCATTTTATGAATTTGACTCCAAAGGCAAGGGAAGTGAAAGCTAAAATAAATGAATGGGACTATATCAAACTTAAAAGCTTCTGCACAGCAAAAGAAACCATAGAGAAAATAAACCGGCAACCAACTGAATGGAAGAAGATTTTTGCAAACAGTGCCTCCAATAAGGGGCTAATATCCAAAATATATAAGGAACTCATACAATTCAACAACAAAAAAACACACAACCCAATTGAAAAATGGGCAGATGACCTAAAGAGACATACAAATGGCAAATAGACTTATTTCTCCAAAGAAGACATACAAATGGCAAATAGATTTATGAAAAAAATGCTCAACATCACTAATCATCAGAGAAATGGAAATAAAAACCACAATGAGATATCACCTCACTCCAGTTAGAATGGCTATCATCAACAAGACAAATAGTAACAAGTGTTGGAGCGGCTGTGGAGAAAAAAGAACCCTCATACACTGTTGGTGGGAATGCAGATTGGTGCAGCCCTGTGTGGAGGTTCCTCAGAAAATTACGAATAGAATTACCATATGACCCAGCAATCCCTCTCCTGGGTATCTACCAAAAAAATCTGAAAACATTTATACATAAACACGTGTGCTCCAATGTTCATTGCACCTTTATTTATGGTGGCCAAGACATGGAAACAACCAAAATGTCCTTCGATAGATGAATGATAAAGAAGTTGTGGTATATATACACAATGGAATATTATTCAGTGGTAGGAAAAGATGAAATAGGACCATTTATGACAACATGGATAGGTCTTGAGATTATAATGCTAAACAAAATAAGTCAGACAGAAAAAGTGGAGAACCATATGATTTCACTGATGTGGTATATAAACCAAAAACAACAAAAGAACAAGACAAACAAATGAGAAACAAAAACTCATAGACACAGACAATAGTTTAGTGGTTACCAGAGGGTAATTAGGGTGGGGGGTGATAGATGAGGGTAAAGGGGATCAAATATACGGTAATGGAAGGAGAATTGACTCTGGGTGGGGAACACACAATGGGTTTTGTAGATGATGTGATACAGAATTGTACACCTGAAATCTATGTAAATTTACTAAAAATTGTCACCCCAATAAACTTTAATTTAAAAATAAAAGGGGCCAAAAAATGAAACACCAATACACAACTACCAGAATACTTAATTTAAAAAAATGTTGGCAATACCAAGTGTAGACAAATAATATGAAACAACTGGAATATTAGAGTGGAAGTATAACCTGATGTAATCACCTTGAGAAATTGATAAATCTGCTAAATTTGAACACATACATCTTATGACACAGCAATTAGACTATATAACCATATATCCGACAGAAATATGTACATATATACAGCAAACAGATACTCATACAAACATTACAAAGCCCAAAACTGGAACAACCCAAATGCTAATCAACATTAGATAAAGCTTCTATACAACAATGAAAATGACATGAATGAATTTTTGCTCCCTACAACATTGTAGATGAATCTCAGAAACACAATGTTGAGCAAATGAAAACAGACACAAACAGTACATACACTTTGATTTTATGGAGATTAAAGCTCAAATTCAGACAAAGCTAAACTCTGGTGGTAGAAGAATGGCTATCTGTAGATAGGAGCAATGACTAGTAGACAACATACAGGAGAATTCTAGGGTACAGTAAATGTTTTATTTCTTAATCTGGGTGCTGGCTAGAGATATTTTCACACTATAAATGTTCTTTGGGTGGATTTTTATGATTTGTGCCTTTTTTCTTATCCGCTATATGTCAGTGAAAAGATTTATTTTTAAAAGTTTAATCTATGATTTCAGAATATGATAACAGAAAAATGCTCTAAGAGGAGTTTGGAGTTTTCCATGGAAGAACCAAAATCTCAGCAAAGCAAAAACAAATACATAGTATATAAATAGTGTATAAGCTATAATTGTTTTAACATTCTGTGAACACTAGTTATGTTCATCTTCTTTCTTAAATTTTGTGTTTTTAGTTAATAATGGCCAAAAAAAGAGAGTTACTTGATTTTCAACCTATTATCAAGACTCTTACTATTGGTGAAGCACTATACCATATTCCATGGCTAGGTAAAGACAAAAAACATTTAAAATTTTTTAAGGTAAGATTTTTTATTTCCTAGTAATGCCATCTTTGATGTAATACCATCTTTAATGCACCAACAAATGATCTTTTAAAAAACATTTAACCATGATACTTTGCAGTTTAAAATTATTTAGATGTGTTTTATGCCTGTAGGATAAAATCAGAATCCTTTTGCAAAGACTTTCCACGGTATGCCTCCTGCCTACCTCTCTATCTTCATCCTCTGTTGCCATTTTTTGTATACCCCATACTCTATTTATCCTGTATTACTCTGTTTCCCCAAGTACTTTACACTGTTTTCTAATTCCATTTCCCTGTGAGTGCTATTTACTTTTCTTGGAATCCCCTTGTTTTCAAACCTTCCCTGCTTATTTCTTCTCCAGAAACAACCCCACCAAAGGTACTCAGAAAAGTAGGCTTGGGGTCAAACACCCTACCTGTAGAAGGTCATCCTGTGGTCCACCCTGAGTTTGGAGGACCAAAGGTGTTACCATTGTATCCATTATATACCTTTCTTACAGCATCAAGTAAATTACATTACAATCACCCTTACATCTCTCTTCAAAACTGTATTTTTTAGCTCATCCAACTTTTGAATACCCAGCCCCTGGCACTTTGCATATTCCATAGTGGTAGCTCAATTAAGTGTTTGTGGAATGAACAAATAAATGGGTCTATCTTGTTCTAATAACATTCTTTCTTTGTACCTGTTTGGTGTTCTAATAACATTATTTCTTTGTACCTATTTGGTGTGAAAAGACCAATTATATTTGCCCACCTGATTAAAATACTTTGAATGAATAAATTTTTTGTTTATTTCAAGAGATGTTTAGAGCATGAGTATGCATAAGACATATATGTGTCACTAGCCTGCATCTGTTCTGATTATTTTTCATCCAGATGAAATATTTTCATTCTTCCAGTACATTTTTATCCCTACATTAGATAATTCCTTTCTTAATCCATGCATAAATACCCCATCTGAATTTACGTATATCTATAAATATTCACCTTCTTCTCTTTGCTATTCATAATTCCTATGTTCTCTTACAAATTTATTACTAACACAGTATCGCAGATATCATTGAGTGAAATTGACTTTAAAAATGTAAAAACTTTTTTATTAAAATGTAAACTTCAAATCCCCAACCATTGCTAAAATACTGGTTATAGCTTATATATTCAGTAATTCTTTTTTAGGGAAGAACCAAATTGGTAACATATGATTGTGGAAATGATATATTTGAAGAAGGTGATGAGCCCAAAGGAATTTACATAATTATTTCAGGCATGGTAAAGGTAAGGCAGAGTTACTTATAAATGCACTTGTGAGCATTCGTTTTAAAATTTTATAAAATTGACAATAGTTTTCTATGTTAAGAACTGCATTGTTCCTTTTTCAGGACAGCAATTACCAACCAAACAATAATTTGTTCTTGTTCAAACACAATGGATAACACTACCCATCACCTTTTAAGCCATACTTTGCCATAAATAACAAAAATAAAAATCAAATAGATTATCTTTAAGATGGAAAATCATCATATAAATTGTTATTCATCTTGTTTGTCTGAGTGGAGCGTTTTGCCATTGTAAGGCAGATAAAGTTTGGCTGAGCAGGAAGCAGCAGAAAGATCAGAGTATTTAAGGACTCTTTGTTCCTAAGTCATTACTAATTTAATAAATTTGCATAAAAATGTATGAGTAATAAGTATTCTCAAAATAATGTATATATATATATATATAAATTGTTAAAGCCAAAAGAAAAAATGCCATAAATTAGATAGTTTTGATAAATTAACTAGCATACATATTTTTGTCTTTCTTTGTTCCTCAACAGCTTCAAAGATCAAAGCCAGATTGGTTAATTGACCAAACATTCTGGGAGTTGGAGGAGAAAGATCATCAGATAACTTATACAGACTATGTGCTCAGTGGGGAAATAATAGGAGAGCTGAACTGTTTAACTAATGAACCCATGAAATATTCTGCTACCTGTGTAACTGTAGTGGAGGTCAGAAAACATCACTTTATGTCTTACTGTTGTATCTTGTTAAATATCTAGTATGAAATTTAAGGTTATTTTTGTACTTAGTACATGCTTACAATCTAGTGGAAATTTTTTAAAAGAATAGGAATAGTAAAGGAACAGAACTTGTTCACAGAATTATACTTACCCAGTATGATGTCCTGCCAAAATTCCTTGCAAATGTTATCCAACAAAATCAAAAGAATTTAATCAGAAAAACAGTTATATAAGATCGCTAATGGGGAAATTAGGTAGGATATGTTTACTATCAAAACCATAATTTGGAGGGTAAGAAAGGGGAAAAGTCAGAGAGCTAAGATCTATTAATAGAAAAGTTGAGCAAAGTGGATGGAAGTTTCGCTAGCTGAGATTGAGGAGAAAACCCTCAAAGCAAAAGAGGCTCCCACTGGCTTAATTTGAACTTGAAAAGAACAATGACTATAAACAAATGAACTCCATAAATATATAAAACTCCATGAGTTGATAACAACACCAATTTTTAAAATTTCCAATAAGATAGCTGAGATATCAACTTATTAGTCTAAAAATCGATATTTTTTTAAGAGAAAGAAGTACACATTTATCCTGACTTTCCTCTATGAATTCTACTAAGATAACGAAAAAAGATGAGGAAAATTTTTTTCTGTAAAGAAGAATTCCAGCTAACAAATATAGACTGAGAGAATTAGAATACCTCCATTTTGCCATCTCTAATGAAATAATAGATCTAGGCAATAACCATCAATCGACACTAACGCTGCTAAGTGGTGGGTTAATGGGAAAATGTATAATGAAAGTACCTGGCTGACACCCTTAAGGACAATCTTAGTTAGCATCATTAAAAGTGGGACAACTGAGCATCATGTACCTCATGATATGAGGCAGCAGAAGTACTAGCACCACCCCATGAAGTCTTCCCACACAAGAAAAAGAGAAAACCTGAAGCCTCTAGATCTAGCCAGTTTACAGAAAATGCAAGAAGGCAGAAACAAGTTAATTGACACCAGGACAAAATAATTAGCTAAATTCAGAATGTGGAAGGCCTTCAAGCCAAATGACGAATTTTTTCCCCAACAAATCAATGGCATGAAAAGGGGATGGGGAGGAGGAATAAGGCAAGGGAAAACTTTAAAATGTCTCTTATCATTCAGCAATGCATATTAGAATATTTACAAGAGAAATTATACAATACTTGTGATTGCATGAAAATACTCTATGCTTCTGCTTTTGGCTATAATGAAGTTCTTGGTAGCATACCAGCACACCCACCATAAGCAACAATAGAACTTGACAAAATATGTTTTCAGTCATTGGGAAAACAGTCAGTATAAGTCTGGGAACTTTGAGAGAAGAGAAACTCACAAGATAAGCCACATATTCACCTTGACCCTCTGGCCAGGACAGTTTCCAGCCAAACACAATAAGACTCCAAGCAGAAGATAATGATCCTGCTGAGGTAAGAAGGGGAAGATCAGAAATTACGGCAGCTCAGCTGACTGGAATCTGCAGGGCTGGGCCGAGGAGAAGGCGTTGGACAGGGAGAGATGGAGGAGTCTGTGTGATGGTTCTTTACAAATGATTGGTTGAAGGATGGGCAATATGCACAGGACGAGTGTCATGCGGGAGACCCTGCTCGCTGCGCCATTTGTCGTGCGGGAGACCCTGCTCGCTGCGCCATTTGTCGTGCAGGGCGGCCTGCAGGGTCTCTGCTCCCACTCCCCATACAAGAACGCAGGATATGGTGAGGCCAAAAAGGAACACCCACGGAGCCATAGGTAGGGGAGTCATACCACTGTATTCTCTCTGGCGGCACTATACTCTCACTAGAGGCTGGATCCACACTGTCCGCAAACCGTCATCCACGCTTGCCAGCCCAGCCGCCATCTTCTTGCTAGCCCCCATTCTTTCTCTCTTTTTTCTCTAGCGTAGCCACAGCAGTTATATTAGTGGTCAATGGCTCACTGGTTACAGCTGACGGCCAACTAGCCACAGCTGATGGCCATGCAATCACAGTTGGCCATTTACTACCTGAGCCAGCACCTGTCTATGTGAGGCTGAGAGCCTGGAAACTACTTTCTGGGGCTCTGCCCCCACAACGAGACAAAACTAAAATTTATCAGATTGTTAAGAAAGGAACAGAGGTCAAGAAGTGTCAGTGATTAGGGATGTTTAAGATTTTGTCAGTGTAGGTAGGGGTTTGGAGAAATTTACCCCCTTTCCCTCTTAAGTCTTCTGGCCTATTGAATAATTAACATGATATAGGATAGATTAACAGAAGAAAATAACAAAATTTAATTATGTATGCACATACAAGATTCCATAAGAAGATGAGTTCCTAGGACATTCAGGCAGTTGAGGCTTATTAGCCATCTTGAGCTAAGGAGAAAGGAAGGGGGAGTAATGATTTAGGACTTCAAAGAGGAGGAAGGCAATTCACATGGAGATGGAAAAGCAAGTGTTTGGTAAACAAATGTTTGCTGGGTCACATGTTATCTATTTCAATTATTTAAAAAAGAAATTTAAGAAATTCATTTCAAGTTGATCATTGCTAGTATAGGAAAATAGAGTGGATTTTTGGAATTTGAAGTTATATCTTGATACCATGCTAACTCCACTATAAACTCTAGTTATTTTTGATAGATTTTTAAAGGAATTAACAAATACAGATATTATGTCATCTGCAAAGACAATTTTAGTGTTTCCTTTGTAACTTTTATGTCAGTTTATTTCTTTTTCTAGTCCTATTGTACTAGGTAAATAGGAATAAAGTTAATGAAAGATGGGTAAGCTCTCTGCAATGAAAACTACAAAACATTTTTTAGAGCACTTACAGACTCTAAATAAATGGGAGGTATTACACATTTATGGATTAAAAGCCGTAATTTTTTAAAGCTGTCCCTTCTTCCCAAATTGATCTACAGACTTAATGCAATCTCAATGAAATCTCAATAGATACTTTCTTATAGAAATTTATAAGCTGCTTGTAAAATGTATATGGAAATACAAAGTACCTAGAACAGACAAAACAAAATTTGATAATATTAGGTGACCTACCACTACCTGATTCAAAGACTTATTACAAATCTATAAGAATCAAGACCATGTGGTACTAGCTTAAGGTTAAGCCAATACCAAAATGTAGGTCAATGGAACAGGGGAGAGATTCTGGAAGTAGATCCACATATATATAATCAATTGATTTTTGACAATAATAGTATTTTCAAAAGACGATCCTGAAAATACTAAATATCCCTGTGGACGCAATGATAAATTCTGCACAAAAATTAATTTGAAATGGCCATAGACCTAAACATAAAACTAGAACTGTAAAAATTCTAGAAGAAAACAGGAAATCTTGAAATAGAGACAGATTTCTTAGCCAGGACACAAAAAGCACTAACCACAAAATGAAATATTGATAAACTGGTTGTTACTAAAATTAAAATCTCTTGCTCTTTAAAAAGATACCATTAAGAATATTAAAAAAGCAAGTCACTGCCTGGGAGTGGTAAGGGGAGTTTTTCACAATGTGTTTATCTTAAAAAGGACTTGACAAAGGAATATTTAAAGAATTCTTACAACTCAGAAATAAGATGACAAGTTACCAAATTAAAAATTGGGCAAATAATTTGAACGGACACTTCACAAAGGAATATACAATGGCCAATAAACACATGAAGAAGATTCTCAATATCATTAGCTCTCAGAGAAATGCAAATTAAAATCATGATGAGGTTATTACTACATACCTACTACAGTGGCTAAAAATAGAAAGACTGAATACCAAGTATTGGTGAGGGTGTGTAGCAACTGAAATTCTCATATGTGGCTGGTAAGAGTGTAAAATGTTACAACTCCTTCTGAAAACAGTTTGGCGGTTTCTTCTAAAGTTAAACACACACATAACCTATTACCCAGCAATCTCATTCATCAATACTTACCCAAATGAAATAAGAACCAGCATATAAAATGTCTTCTACATTCATCGTAGCTTATTCCTGATAGCCAATAGTCTGTTGTTAGCAACAGCATTTTATTGTAGCCTAAAGTGTTTGCTCACCTCAAAGAATGTATTTTTAGAAATATTTACATCTTTAGTTAAAAAGATTTAGTGATTTTTGATACTTCTTTTCTATTTTTTTATAATCTATAAGAATAATAAAGAATTTCTCTTTGGATTATGTGGTCTTTTAATATTTAGTGTGTGACATAATCACACAAATATTTTGTTACACTTCCAGGCAATAACATGAATCTTACATAATTTAAATTCTTAGTTTCAATAATATATATATATATATATATATATATATATATATATATATATATTTTATATATTTATATAAACTTTTTTTCCTTAAACCATAGGTGCACAGAATGAAATATTTAATTTATATCCTCCTTTTTCCAGACATGTTTTATTCCCAAATATCTCTTGGATGAATCTTTTGAACAATGTTGTCCTCACATTGAATATAACATATGGCGAAAACTTGGACTTTCTGTTACTGCCCAAAAGATCAGGGAACATTTATCTTATGAGGTAAGACATATTTATGTAAACTTGTCCTTCTCTCCTGGTGGAATTAGTTGCATTAAAGTATTGTTAGAAATTAAGTAGTTAGGAATTTATATTAAACTTTATAAACAAACAGTGGACTATAAAATTGTGTTTTTCTAATAGGATTGGTCCTACAAGATGCAACTAAAGCTCTGTAACACTCATGTAAAAGATATCCCAAAGAACACCAAGATTGATATCTATGATGAAAATGCAATTTATGTCATCCTCATGCATGGAGCTGTAGAAGATTGTCAGTTTCGAAATGCTTATAAGGCACCTTTCTTAATTCCTATAACATGCCATCAGGTAAAAAAATATTGATTCATGTCTTCAGATCAATATGCCATATGTCCAACAATGTATTAATATTATAAAAATTGTCACTTTTCCATCTTCCCATCCTCTCCTTTTCCTATACCACTCCATAAACACGTACACACACACGTACACACACACATAGCACATGTATCCTAAGTTAATTGATTGCTTTGGCATTGAGAAGCCCAAACACCAAGCTATTTCTGTTCAATATCAATGAAGCAGGCCAACCTTGTATATTTTGGCCATGATTAGATTTTGTTGCAGTTGTAAATATCAAAAGAGGGCCTATTAATTTCATTTAGACATTGCAAAAGACCACATTCTCTGGACTGTATCAAGAGTACTCTAGAAAGGTTCCGCCAGTCCCATGTTGAACTGAGTGCCTGTGGTATTTCCCCAGCTACTCTGAAAGGGAATGTAAAAGTAAAAGATATCTCATATTTAAGGTGTTGAGTTTTCTTCCAATCAAATTGAGAAGCTCTGCCACATGAAGAAGGAAGGAAAGAAGACTTTGTGTGCGTGTGCGTGTGTGTGTGTGTGTGCGTGCAGATGTTTGTGTGTGTTGGGGTAGAATAAGAGAAGCACGTATTCAGAGGAATCAGGGAACATATAAAATACAGCTAGAGAAAGTAAATTGAAAAAAGGACCTAGAATTAATTAAATTTGGCACGTATGTTTAAAGCAACTATTATATGACAGGAACAGTGCTAGATGATAAAATGATCACGACAAATGAGACTGCAACTTGCCCTCAAGAGCGTCTAAACCAAGTGAAAAGAAACATATATCAATATATTAAATAAAACAGTTACAGCGATGATAGAAGTACTTACAAGGTATATCTGAGACACAGGAAAAGCATGAGGTGGGGATAAGAGGAATCCTGAGGTGAGAAATAGTTACAAGAAAATTTTCTAAGTGGAACGCCACCAGCACCAATGTGATTCCTAGTGAAGGGCAGTGAAACATTATTCTTAATTATGGTGCTCCCTACCTCTACTCCTGAATATATAATAATAGAACTTTGGTGTGAGTGCTGGTTGGGAATTTAGGTGGACAAGCAAGTGATTCTCAAGGCAGCCCAAAACCTGCCCAAATTTGTCGGCTCTCCTGGGCATAAAGTTTGAAAACAACCACAACACAAAGTTGAAGAATTTCTTGAACTCCTTTGATTTTTAAACTATCTGCCACATTAAAAACAATACAAAACAAAACCTCTCTGGATGGTATTTTAAAGGGTCATTGATGATTAATTCTTGATAATTTTTCTCATTTGTAGGAGAAATTAACAAAACATTTTAAAAATCAATGAAATTACATGGAATATTGACTTTCACAATACCAACAAGTCCACATATTTTAAGATATCTCCTAATATCTACTATGTTTTCAGTTTTTCAGATGCAGACATTTAGAGAGGGCCTGAGATAATAACTTACCAGAGAAACATTTAATTGTATGCTATTTACCCAGAAGTTAACTTATATTCTGTCACCTTACAGATACAAGGTACTGAAGATTTCACAAAGGTAATGATTGTTCAAACCGCTATTGATGTGAGAAAATTTGAATGGAACACTAGAAAGTATGTGGCCTCATATAAACTGCATGTTCCAGCACAATCAGTATGTGAGTTATATTTCTTTAAGCAATTAAGAACTTACTTTCCATTTATAAAATAGCCATATATGCATTTGGAAATTGTTGTATGGATTCTCCTGGAGTATTGAGAAATCCTTTTAACTGCCGTATTTCATATTCAATGTATAAATTCAGACTGAGACTATCTAAGTTATAGTTAGAAATGATTCTATATTTTATCTATAAGAATAAACATGTGTAATTATCAAAATAATATGAAAAATGATTAAAAAGGGAATTTGTAGTTCTTCCCCCAAATTGAGATATTTTATATAGTAGCATTAATGAAAATAGTGTTGTGCTGTCTGAACAGCAGAGATATAAATCATTGGAACTGAACAGATATCCTTGATATAAAGCCTATTCTTCATACAAATTTCTCATGATAAAATGGAATCATAACATAAATGATTCTTTCATAACTACTATTAAACCATTGATTAACAAAAATTCATAAACGCAGACAACAGTTTAGTGGTTACCAGAGGGTAAGAGGAAGGGAGTGAAGTAGAAGAGGGTAAACGGGGTCAAATATATGGTGAAGGAAGGACATTTGATTTTGGGTGGTGAGCACACAATGCAATATATAGTTGATGTATTATAGAATTGTACACTTGAACCTATATAATTTAATTAACCAATGTCACTCCAATAAATTTAATAAAAAATTTTGAAACATAAGTTAGAGGGAGATTAAAAAATTAAATAGTAAAGAATTAAAGTATGGAACTAAATAATAATAGAATTTAATATTTATTGTTTCACTAAAGGGGAAATAATATCCTAATTAAGAAAAATATAAATTAATTTTAAAATTATGTGTTTCAATAAAAGTATTACTAATCAAGAGATCAGCAAGAGATAATTCACAGAATAAAATTTACTTTAAAAACAAAATGTAGAGAGCTGATCCAAGATGGCAGAGCAGAAAAACATTGTGCGTGCTTCCTTCCATGAACACATTAAAATTACAATTAAATTATAGAGCAATCAACCTGGAGAATCACCTGAAGTCTAATTGAAGAAGTTTTATAACTCAGGATATGAAGAAGAAACAATATCAAGACTGGAAGGAGGGGCAGAGACTTGAAACCAGCTAGCTCCAAACCTCCGTGTGGTGGTTGAGAACGAGGAAAAATATTGCAGCCATGGAGGTTCCCCCCAGAGGAGTGAGGGACCCCAGCTGCAAACCAGTCTCTCCAGCCCAGAGTACTGGTGCCAGGAAAAGGAACCCTCACAACATCTGGCTGTGAAAAACAGTAGGGATTCCCACCATCCAACTGGGATGGAAGGCTGTGGAAAACCCAGACATCCTCTTAAACAGCCCATGCACAGACTCTCACTCACAGGCACTCACTCACCTTGGGCTCCGGCTGAGGAACCATAACTCAGGGGTGCCAGAGACATATAGGAGATAGACTGAGATGTGTGGCTTCCTATTGAGGGCTAGAAGACAGCCACCATCATCCCTGTGTGAGGTTCTTCTCCCATACAGCTGACAGGCAGGTACCCTCTTTTCTGTGTTGAGCCCTCCCCTACAGGCCAAATCTGAATCTGATTGGCCTCAGGAGCTCTGTTCTACTCTGCTGACTCACTGTGACTTTGCCCCACACGACTCGCCCAACAGCAGAGGCACTTTCTCCATGAGCAGATAGCCCTGCCCAGATTGCACTCTTTCTTGGAAAACTATTAGAGTCCACAGGTCCTAGGTGGGCAGCAACTGGCCTTAGAGTGCTCTGAGACTTTCACTGAGCAGCTCCAGCCTCAGCACTGGCACCAAACCAGAGTCTGCATTAAACTGGTGACCACAACTTTTCTCCCTCTAGTAACTCCCTGAGCCCCACCTCACCCAACTTATGTACCTGCATAAGGCTTTATGAGGGGCGGAAACTTAAGGGAGTTGGCAGGTGGCAGCAGTCCTCTGGGTGTCCTAGCAGAGCTACCACAGGCCCTATATTGGTGGCAGATATCTTCAGTCCACAGCATGGCCTCTCCCATCTCCCTCCAGGGTTAGCATGAGCAGCAAACAACTGTGGATCACTTTGTAGCTCCTACCACGTAGTCCTGGGCCAGTCCCAGGCAGTGGATGACCTGGACCTGTACCAGAGACCCTTTCAAGGAGCCCTAGAATCAACATACATGGAGGTTGGCTCATACCACAGCAGAGCACTGCCCAATTAGTCCCACAAGCAGCACACACAAGAGCAGTCTCAAAAGGCACCAGAACCTGTTAGGGTGAATCCCACTCAGTGGGCTAAGCCCACCACACAGCAGCCTGTAATCCATGGACATGGCTAAACCCCACAGCCAGTCAGCCTAAGGGTCAATCCCACCCATTAATGTGCCAACGGCAAACCGTTGAGACTCTTAAGGCTCAACTATAACAGGAGGGCACATACAATGCATGCAAGGGACACTCCTGGAGCACCCAGAGCAGGTGACTAGGGAGACTGTGTCAGGAACCCACAGGACACCTACTGTATAAGGCTACCCAGTCAAGACTGAGAGATGTAGCAGATCTACTTAATACATAGAAACAGAGAGGCAGCCAGCATGAGGAAACAAAGAAATACATCCCAAATGAAAAAAACATAAGAAAAATCCTGAAGAACTGAATGAAATGAAGGCAAGCAATCTATCAGAGACAGAGTTCAAAACAATAGCTATAAGGATGTTCAAGGAACTTAGTGAGAACTTCAACAGAGAGATAGCAAGTATAAAAAAGGGCATAAAAACCATAAAAAAGAATCAGTCAGAAGTGAAGAATACAATAACTGAAATGAAGAATACATTAGAAGGAATCACCATCAGGCTACATGAAGCAGAGGATCAAACTGGCAATTTGGAAGACAAAGTAGCAGAAAACACCCAATTGGAACAGCAAAACAGAGAAAACAATATAAAAAAATGAGGATAGTTTAAGAGACTTCTGGGATAACATCAAGTGTAACAAAATTAATACCATAGCAATACCAGAAGGAGAAGAGAGAAAGCAAGAGATTGAAGAAATAATGACTGAAAACTTTCCTAACCTGGAGAAAGAAATAGACACACAAGTTCAGGAAGCACAGAGAGACCCAAACAAGGCCCATACCAAGACCCATTATAAGTAGAATGACAAAGGTTAAAGACAAAGAGAAAATCCTAAAAGCAGCAAGAGAAACGCAGCTAGTAACTTATAAGGGAGTTCCCATAAGATTATTAGCTGATTTCTCAACAGAAACTTTGCAGGCCAGGACGAATTGGCACAAAATATTCAACGTGATAAAAAGCAAGGACCTACAGCCAAGATTACTCTCAAAGCTATCATTTAGAATCGAAGGACAGATAAAGAACTTCCCAGACAAGAAAAAAGCTAAAGAAGTTCATCACCACCAAACCAGTATTACAAGGAAAGTTAGAGGGACTTCTTTAAGATGGGAAAAACAGCTAGATTGGGGGGGAGGGGTGGCAGGGGGCATAAGGGGGAAGCTGAGGGGATTAGAAAGTACAGTCGGTAACCACAAGATTGCTACAGGGATACGAAAGTTAATTTGGGGAATGTAATCAATGATGTTGTAAAGATTTTGTAGGGTATCTGATGGACACTTGTCTCATTAGGGAGACCACCTCAGGGATGGTGTAGATGCCTGATCACTGCACTGTACATCTGAAGCTGAACAATAATGAATGTCAACTACAATTATATATATATATATATATATATATATATATATATATATATATATATATATATATATAATAGTTACAAGAAGCAGAGTACAGCATTAGGAATAGAGAGAGTGGAAATGTAATGGCTGTGTACGATGTTAGAGGAGTAGTGGATAGAGGGAGGGGGTTGTTACTGTGTGATGGATATAAATGATAAATGTCTAACTATTACATTGTTTTGTGTACCTGAATCTAATTTTTAAAAATGTCTTAAAAAAAGATGGAAAAATGGAAGATCAAAATTATGAATAATGAAATGGCAGTAGCTACATATCTATCAATAATTACTTTCAATTTAAATGGATTAAATGCTCTACTCAAAAGACATAGGAGGGCTGAATGGATAAGAAAACAAGACCTTTACATATGCTGCTTACAAGAGAATCACTTCAGATTGAAAGACATACACAGACAGAAAATAAAGGAATGGGAAAAGATATTTCATGAAAATGGAAACAAATAAAAAATTTTAAAAAGTTGGAGTAGCAATACTTATACCAGACAAAACAGACTTTAAAGAAAGACTATAACAAGAGACAAAGAAGGACCTACTAATCCCACTTCAGGGTATTTATCTAAAGACACCCAAATGCTACTTTGAGGGGATGTGGGCATCCATATGTTCATTGAAGCATTGATTCCAATGACTTAGATGTGCAGGCAGCCTGAGTGTCTGTCAATGGAAGAATGGACATATGTATGGAATATATATATATATATATATATATATATATTCCTCATATTCAATGGAATATTGCTCAGCCATGGAAGGGAATGGCTTCTTGCCATCTGTGGAGTCATGTTTGGAACTGGAGGGTACTGTGCTGAGTGGACTCTAAGACAGAGAAAGACAGATGCAATGTGATTTCACTTATATGTGAAATCTAAAGAACAAAATAAACAAACAAAACAGAAACAAACTCATAGATACAGAGAACATTTTCATTGTTGCCAGATGAAAGGGGAGCTCGGGGGTGAGTGAAAAAGGGGAAGGGATTAAGAAGTACAAATTGGTTGTTACACAGTAATAATGGGGATGTAGGGTATAGCACAAGGGATATAATCAATAACATTGTAATAACTGTGTATGGTGTCAGATGGGAACTAAATTTTGGGGGGCGATAAATAAGAGGGGTTTGGGGTGAAAGATGAAGAAGGTGAAGGGATTAAGAAATACAAAGTGGTAGTTACAAAACAGTTATGGGGATGTAAAGTAAGCACAAGTAATATAGTCAATAATATGGTAATAACTATATATAGTGCCTGGTGGGTACTAGACTAGTCAGGGGGTCATTTCTTAAATTATGCAAATGTTTAACCACTATGCTGTACACCAGAAATTAACATAAATTAATATTGAATGTCAACTGTAATTGAAAAATTGAAAAAGTGCGGGAAAGATGAAAGGAAATTAAAGGTCCAAATTTCCAGGTATAAAACAAATAAGTCATAGGAATGTAATGTATAGCATAAGGAATATTGTCAATAATGTGATTGTGTGGTATGGTGTCAGATGGTTGCTGAAGTTACCATGGTGATCACTTCTTTAGGTATGTAAATGTTGGAATAACTATAGTGTACACCTGAAACTAATATATTTTATGTTAGTTATATTTTAATAAAAATATTTTTTAAAAAGTAAGCATAATATAAAGAAAAAACTAGTGGAAAAGTAGCAGGGGCATTCATATTCAAAACCTTCTAATTGTACATTAAAACTTTAATATAAAAAAATAAAAATTTTTTAAAAGAAGAAAAAATGTAAGAAAATGTTCAACACTGCTAATATTTAAGGAAACAGAAATTAAATGTTTGGTCTATTTAATTAGTGAGGTTTTTGTTTTGTTTTTTTAATTAGAATGCCTATTGACCAAAAAAAATGTAGTGATTCTGATATATATTCTTACTATGTTCACACCAGTACAATTTGATAAAGTAAATTTAGCACAAGATTCCAAAAGCTATAAGTGTTTATATCCTTTGATTAAATAACATAATTTCTATGTATGAATAATAAAAAGATAAATTAATATTATAATTTCTAGATATTTTTTCTAAAAAGAAAACATAAAAATGAAAATGGTAATTGAATAGTATTTATAAAAATTAGAAGTAATCAAAATGTTTAATGATAAATGAATGGTTAATTAAATTAACACATCAATCAACACAACTGAATTCTATACAGACATTAAACAATTAATTTCCATATAGTAATTTGGAAAAGGCCAATGACATATGTCAAGTAAAAATAGCAATGATATAACAATGTGTTGCTAATTTTAAACAAATTGTATCTTTATCATGTTACAATTACAGAACTGTGAATCCCTGTGGACACAGAATACTGTTATCACATGAGTCCCCACAGACCTTCAGATTAGGTATAAACAGGAGAAGATGGTTTTGGAACCTTCACCGTCAGCTCCTTCAATAGCCATCTCCCCTCCTCATTCTCTAAAACCGAGGCATACCAAACTGCTAATGGTTCACCTATTATGGGAGACCTAGTGGTCTCCTATTCCTGAACTTTTGCACATTCCTTCTGTTCCTTTTGCCTGGAGCACTCTAAATATCCCCCTCCTCACATCTCCCCATTGCCTGGAGCTAACTCCTTCTTATCCTTTAAATCTCAGCTTCTCCAAGGAGGCATCATTGATACATTCCAAATTCATGAAATTGCACTCTCTTCTGTGCTCCTAAAGCCCATGTATGCACACATTCCTAATTCTCCATATAGTATTTTTGCTTGTTTGTTTGTATGTTTGATGGTCTGTCTGCTCCATTAGAATATGAACTCCAAGAAAGCTCAATCATAGCTAGTTTGCTTTCTTATGTATCTCCATTGCTTACATGGCACTTTCAACACATATTAATATAAAATTGTTTTGGGATGGTGGGCAATAGATGATTTTGTTCCTCTACTTTCCAAACTTTCTGCACGTTTATTACATAATATTTAAAATAAAAGATTTTTAATCCTTTTATTTAAGTGACCCTTCTTCCATCCACTAATTGTATTTACCACCAATTTCAGATCACAGGCCCTGAGTGTGAGAGATTTGAACCTTGTTTAATTGGGTAGTTGAACTAATTTGAAACAGTCCATCATTTCAGTGCTTGAACTAACACAATCTTTTTTAAACCAGCTCATGAAGATGTCATTGAAGATGAAACAACTTTTGAGGTAAATTTAAAGCATTATTTTTAAAAGTTTTGTTTTGGGTAAAAGAGAATCAGGAATTGATTGAAACAACCAATGTCTTTCTCTTATTCTGAATGAGTTCATTTGCTAATCATTTTGTCAATTTTGATATGAACACTTTTTTAAGCTCAGGGTACAACAGAAATTGTATTTATATTTTTTTGTTAATATTCGAGAAGCAACAAAGAAAAACAAAGTTCAGGAGATGCCAGAATATTCTTCTTGAATCATGTTAGCAACCAGGCGTTACCAGAGTGGCTACTGTTGTTGTATATGAGCCCTTCCAGTTCTCTACCATGTGCTGAAACTCTGACTGGTCTGAAGTCTTTATAGCTATCTCAGCTATACACCTGGGATCTTCCAAGCTGAAGGCCGTTTGCTTCTGTTTTCACAATGCCTGTCACAAAGCAGGAGCTCGATAATCTAATTTACCCTGGGCTGACCTAAGCTATTCAGAAAATCCCATAAATGTTGATTAATTTCAGGGTCCACTGTGAAATTAGATAGGTCACTTGGGGATCTTCAAAACCCTGGGCCAACTTTGCAACAAGATCCCAAGTTGTGAAACACTGTAGAGCCCTGACAATGAAACTGAAGCAAAGAGAAATAGAGTGAAGTACCTCACTACAGCCACACCAGCCTACCTGCGGACTGGATCTTAGGGAATTCCAGATGGAATAAAGAATTTACTTTTAATTCCAGTCTTTGCCATGCTGTTTGTGTTACTCCAGAAGATGCTGATTATAATATAATACCTAGAGTTTGAGAAATGTCTGCTACATATACACAAGGCAGAGATTTGCGTATTTGGTTTTTAAAAATACGTTTTACAACAATTAAGTCCATTTGTTCTATTAGCACTAGGCATAAAACTCTGAAAGCACATGTTCCTTCTCCCCCACATCTCTCCTCACATGTATATGTTGAATGATAGTGACTTTAGGTTCTGTGAGGAAAGTTGAAGGTGTTCTTCTCAAGCACATCATTAACTCAAACGTGTCCAAGTTCCCTGGCCTTCAAGAGGCCAGCATTCTTCTTTAATATGCAAGTTCCCATCCTGCATAAAAGAAAGAGGTGCACTCCCTTCTGAAGCATTTTGGTATCTTCCTGGGGAAGCTTTTCCTCAAGCCTTCCCTGGTTGTTGCTTGTTACCTGAAACTCCCGACCCAGTAGCATACGGGCTAAGAGTGGAGTGCTGGCATGAGACTCTTGGGTTTCCCTCCTGGTTCCAACATTTACTAGCCATGTGACCTTGGACAAATTTCTTAACCTGTCCTAGCATCATTTTCCCATCTGCAAAACAAGGCTAATAACAATACTTATTTCATAGTGCTGCTGTGGAGATTTAAAAAATGCAAAGTACACTGTATAGTATTTGGCACATAACAAACAGTCCATACACATAATTTCTATTATTCTCTGTTAACCCCATTTTATCATTGAAAACTACTTCTCCAAACTTCTTTTGCTCTCCCTATATTAATTTTCTTAAAAATATGGACATCATCACCTCCCAACACAGTTGTTGCTGAAGACTAGGAAGTAACAAAGGAAAAGTACAAAGAAAAAAAGAAAAAAATGATGAGGAGGACAGTTAAGATAAAATATTAGATGGCTTCTAAAGTCTACTGATTAGGCCTTCTTTCTCCTTAGTCCTGGCCTGCTGCCAAGCTTGCAGAGTTAGCTTAATAGCATATTTTGGGGAATAGAGGGATATCAATGCTCTCCCTGTACATATGCCCCCAAAGTGCTGCTTTTTCATAATTAAAAAAAATTGATTGCATGATAATTGTAAATATAGAGGAAACAGTGTGAAAGTGAGAGATAGTCCATTAAATGGTAGAAACATCAGCTAGTGAGACACATAGAGAAGATGATCAAATTGCCTTATTTAGTAGATGCTTGTTCTCCCTGATGTTAGATGCTGGCTATGTTTCTGGACCAGCTCTCTTCCCACTCCCCACAAACCCTCTCCCCCACCACCACCCCAGAATTACGGTTTTACCTTTACATAATGAGAAGGCCTGTCAGAATGTGAAGCAGCGCCTCACAAAGTGTTTTGGTCCCCAGGACTAAGCACAAAGTGCTGTCACCACCAGAAGTGTCACTTCTTGGTCCCCTGCTCTGCAGACCAGATTTGATACCAGCCCTGCTTATATATATGCCTGACTCTCATTAATAGTCTCAGAATTTAACGGTTACTTCCTGTCTCAATTTATAGACTCAACAGTCTTCAAGTATATTTGGTAGTGTCACAGAGAAGATGAGCATCTATAAGAACACCTAGAATAAACCTAGATGAAATCCTGGTAAGCTGCTGCAGTTTCTTCATCACGCTCAGGAGCTCACCTGTTCCTGGAGCTACAGACTGAAGCCAGAAGTTCATTGGCACTTTGTGTGATAGTGTGAATTATATACCACTTTCCACTATTCATTATTTGCAATACGATCATTTCCACTAGCCAGTTGATTCTTCTAATGACACTATATCTACATTCTATTTTGGAAAATTAACTCTGAAATAAGATTCCTTAATCTAGATTTCTGAAAACTTTATAGACTAATGGTCTCCTCTCTATATTCTTCTATTTAATCTCACGTGCAACACGGCTGCTCCCAATTTGGCAGGTCATTTTCAAGGCTGCCATGTACTGTGGAAAATATAAACAGGCAATAATTATGACTTCAGCCTTCAACAGTTTATATTCTACTTAAGGAGACAAAACATATCAGGAGGCAATTACATAATAATGCAAGATAGTGCCAACTGAAGTTATAAGAATTCAAAAGAGAAACAGCTGGCTACTGAGCATGAACAAAGTCTTTGTGGTGAAACAAAGAAGATGTTCAGAATAGTGGTCGTGAAATCAAAACTTTTTGGGGAACAAGAAATAGACCAGTCTGGCTGTTTATTGTTCAAATGTGGCATCTATGGGGACATATTTGTGTATATGAGTGCTTTCTTTATATGACTATGTTACATAGAGCATAACACTGGGTTTTAAAAAATGACCTTTAGATAAATCATTTAATCTCCATTTAAAAAATGTTTAATCTTAAAAAAAAATGTTTAATCTTGCATGCCATGTCCTATGACAAAGATTGTACTTGAAAAAATAGATTTAAAGACTAAGAATACGCTATGAAAAAGTATTTGCAATTTGATCAATATCTTTACCTGGAAAAATGTACATAAAATGATAAGGAAAACATTATGATTCCAATAGGCAAACATGAACAGCCAATTCAGGGAAAAGACAATACCCAGAATGTGAAAAAATTAGAAATGCAAATTTGAATAAAAATAATGTATTAACATTTGCTTTTTTAAATTAACAATTTTTATTCAATGGTAACATCTATGTCCTTGTTTTTATCTGAAATTGATAAAAAATAGAGTGATACTTGTTTTCTCATATTTTCTGGTAGATGAGTAAAAGGAATTTGTAACGAAAGTCATAAAAATGTTCACACACTTTGACTCAGTGATTTTGCTATCCAAAGAGAATAACCCAATACAGTAGACATATATATGTAACAAATGTCCAGTGCACTAATTCTAATAGCAAAAATTAAAAAGAGCTCAGCATCCAACAATAACAAGGTATATATACATTTTCACTGTAGAACATCCATACAAGGAAACATCATACAACCATTAAAAAAATTGGTTGCATAGTGCAATGTAAAATATAAGAAGGAAAAGCAAAACTGTACATACTTCTTTTAACATGAAAAAAGGCTAAAAAAGATAAATCTGAATAATTCAGTTAGGTTTTGTTCACCTCTCTTATTTTATGTGGTGTTATTATTCTCACAATGAAAAACTTGATTGTAAAACTATTGAGTATATTCAAATATAAATTATTTGAAAGCTGTCTGTTCCTTTCTACCACCCTTTACACTCAGCAGTCACAGTGCTATGAAGGGGAGTGAGAATAGCCAGAGCTGAAACTGGATGAGTGATAATGGCTTCAGTCAGTGTTTACCACATGGAAAACCCTCCTCCTGACAATCCATCAACTCCTTTGTCCAGTTCGTTCCTCAGGCCCAAGTGGCTTCTTAGACTCTTGACTCCCAGTTTAAATCACGCTGCCTCCGTTTTATGAATGTTGAGTGATTCACACTCACTTGCTCAGTTTTCCTTCCTGAGGCCATAATGGCTAAGAGATGTTTCTTGTGGGAATGAAACTGACCCTAGTACATCCTGTTCTGGGTTGTAGCTCAATGTTGAAAGATTCCAACGTACTTCTGTGTTTTCTTTTTTTCTTGCCACTTCTGTTAGGAATGGTTGACAACCCTGTTTTGAAGACTGATGCATGTATTTGCTGCTTTCACGAGAGGGAGCAACTTCAAGCTGGGTCCTGTGTGGATATTCTTGGTGCCTCATGGAAAGAAGTTTGGACCTTGCAACCATTCCTTTAAAAAAAAATTTTTTTTCTTGCAAAATTTCCTTGATTTAAAATATCTATTACTTTAAACATCTCAAACAGCTCAGAAAAGTCTTAGAGTAAGTTTTAGTTTTAGAGCCAGAAAATAAGCTTATGCCACCTACGTAGTTTGCCTATTGCTCTTAGTTTGATTCACTTTATGAAAAATGAAATGATATTAAAATGTGCTTGCAGTGTTACTCTTAAATCAAGTATTGATTTGTGTCATTTGTTGTAGTTCACCTATCTTCGGAGTGCTCAGTAAGTTGAGATAGTAAAAAATGGAAACCAATTTAGACTGAATCATAGAACTCAGATCTAAATGAAACTTCCAGTGTCCATTTTGTTCACCATTATATTTATAACAATGATCACAATGCCTGGCACATAAGTTTTTAAAATAGTCTTAACAGTTAAGAATTTTTGTGTGTGGGGTGGCCGCTTAGCTCAGTTGGTTAGAGCGTGGTGCTGATAACACCAAGGTTACTGGTTTAATCCCCGCATGAGCCACTGTGAGCTGCGCCCTCCTTAAAAAAAAAGAATTATTGTATGCTTTCTGTATGCTATATGTACAACAAATGCTATATAATTAAAAACTTATGTAATGTTCACAACCACAGAAAGTAGGTACTATTATTCCCAATTGACAAATTAATAAACTGAAAGAGTGAGTGTAATTTGCCAAAAATCTCACAGCTACTAAGAAGCAGAGCAGATATTTGGCAATGAGCTTGTGATGAACTATTATACCACATATCTCTCTAGTATGGTAAGTGCTAAATAAGTATCTGAAGAATTAATAAAAGATTAAATATAGTCTTTAGGATCATACTTCCACCATGGGTCAAGAAATCTGAATGCTATTCCAAACTTTGTTCTTGCTGGAACTGGTGGGACGTACATTTTCATAAGCCACGTAGAGAGACTCCAGTCACAAAACGTCCTTGTGGAGAAGACAGTTTGTTCCTATTGAGAAAGTCAAATCAAACTGCTATCATCTCTCTCCAAAACTAATCTCAACTAGTTTTGCTTTTTTTTCCAGTGTTCATTACAAGGCAGCTCTTTTAGTGTTTGAGGGATCCCATTAATGAGTACCCTTCCTCTCCAGAGTTCTGAACCAACTGAAAATTAAAATAAAGGATTAAGACAGCTGGAGACTAAAACACACGCACGCACGTGCACGCACACGCGCGCGCACACACACACACACACACACACACACCCTTTATTAGTGGCTGAGCTGACATGGAGAACATGATTGCCTTCTGACTCCCAGAATTGGACAGATTAACCACTGTAGGCATTTATCACTAAGTTTACTGCATATTTTAGAACAGTAGAAAAAATGCAAGCTATCTAAGGGCAATTTCATTCCCAATAGAAATCAGGAAGAAATGGCTAGACAAAGAATGCCCAGATTCTGTGTCCAAATTCATCAACCTGATCACTCAAATTTATCAAGCCACTCCACCTGAGCAGAATGAGCAAGGAGGTGGTGCCAGGCCAGAGGGTTAGGGTGATGGAGAGTGAAGCCCTGAATCAGGAGTATGACACCAGGACAGAGAAGACGTGCTGTCCACAACAGTAGCTGTCACTCACAGCGAACTTAGTATGCACCAGACACTCTTCTGAGGGCTTTGTCCTCATTAGCTCAGGCAGTCATCACGTGACCTTTAGGAGGTAAGTGTTGTCATTGCCCCATTTCACAGATGAAGTAACGGAGCTTGGGGAATTCAGGTAAATTACTCAAAGTCACAGTTAGACTTGATAACACTGGGACTCAAATCCTCTAAGTATCGTCCCTCTAAGTACATTCATTATAGTTTGCAATGCTTTTTAAGTCCTCTAGAACTTTTATTTTGTACATCTAAGCCATTGGAGAAGAGAAGGATACACTCCACACGTAATAGTCATTCTCAGTGTCTGACTAGGTTTGTGTCCTGGAGTGTAAACATTTTTACGTGGGGAAAGACCCCTGAACAAGGCACTGAGACATGAAATAATCCTAGCAGCATGAAGGTGTTTTCCTGCCCATGACACAGGTGATTGTGTGCCCAAGACCCTTCCTGCATCTGAAAGAAAGTAATGCACAGACTTTGGCCTGATGAGTGCGTTTAGAGCTCACTTCCATTTCACTCTTCAGAGCAAACCCATTTATTTATTTGCTCACAAAGCCCAGAACATTGTGTGCTTTTAAAATTTTTAGATGAAAAGCTTTCCTTAGTCCTTTGACTCGGGATTTTTTCTTTTAATTGGGCTTTTAACTTTAACAGGTCTTTTTTTAAATTTATTGGGGTGACAATTGTTAGTAAAATTACATAGATCTCAGGTGTACAATTCTGTATTACATCAGCTATAAATCCCATTGTGTGTTCACCACCCAGAGTCAGTTCTCCTTCCATCACCATATATTTGATCCCCCTTTACCCTCATGTACCACCCCACTCCCCCCTTACCCTCTGGTAACCACTAAACTATTGTCTGTGTCTATGTGTTTTTGTTTCTCATTTGTTTGTCTTGTTCTTTTGTTGTTTTTGGTTTATACACCACATATCAGTGAAATCACATGGGTCTCTGCTTTTTCTGTCTGACTTATTTCGCTTAGCATTATACTCTCAAGATCCATCCATGTTGTCACAAATGTTCCTATATCATGTTTTCTTACCGGCGAACAGTATTCCATTGTGTATATATACCACAACTTCTTTATCCATTCATCTATCGAAGGACATTTAGGTTGTTTCCATATCTTGGCCACCGTAAACAAAGCTGCAATGAACATTGGAGCACACGTGCCTTTATGTATAAATGTTTTCAGATTTGGGGGGTAGATACCCAGGAGAGGGATTGCTGGGTCATATGGTAATTCTATTCATAATTTTTTGAGGAACCTCCACACTGCCTTCCATAAAGGCTGCACCAGTCTGCATTCCCACCAACAGTGTATGAGGGTTCCTTTTTCTCCACAGCCTCTCCAACACTTGTTACTGTTTGTCTTGTTGATGATAGCCATTCTGACTGGGGTGAGGTGATATCTCATTGTGGTTTCTATTTGCATTTCTCTGACGATTAGTGATGTTGAGCATTTTTTCATATGTCTATTTGCCATTTGTATGTCCTCTTTGGAGAAATGTCTCTTTAGACATTTTTCAATTGGGTTGTTTGTTTTTCTGTTGTTGGTTTTCATGAGTTCCTTGTATATTTTGGATATTAGCCCCCTATTGGAGGCACTGTTTGCAAAAATCTTCTCCCATTCAGCTGGTTGCCTCTTTATTTTGTCGATGGTTTCTTTTGCTATGCAGAAGCTTTTAAGTTTCATATAGTCCCATTCGTTTATTTTAGCTTTTACTTCCATTGCCTTTGAAGTCAAATTCCTAAAATGCTCTTTGAACCCAAGGTCCATAAGTTTAGTACCTATGTTTTCTTCTATGCAGTTTATTGTGTCAGGTCTTATGCTTAAGTCTTTGATCCATTTTGAATTAATTTTGGTACATGGTGACAGATAGCAGTCCAGTTTCATTCTTTTGCACGTGGCTATCCAATTCTCCCAGCACCATTTATTGAAGAGGCTGTCTTTTCTCCATTGTATGGTTTTTGCTTCTTTGTCAAAAATTATCTGTCCATATTTATGTGGTTTTATTTCTGGGTTCTCAATTCTATTCCATTGGTCTATGTGTCTGTTTTTCTGCCAATACCATGCTGTTTTGATTATTGTAGCCCTGTAGTACAAGCTAAAGTCAGGGAGTGTGATACCTCCAGTATTGTTCTTTTTTCTTAAGATTGCTTTGGCTATTCAGGGTCTTTTGTGGTTCCAAACAAATCTGATGATTTTTTGTTCTATTTCTTTAAAAAATGCCATTGGGATTTTGATGGGGATTGCATTAAATCTGTATATTGCTTTGGGTAATATGGCCATTTTAACTATGTTGATTCTTCCAATCCATGAGCAGGGAATGTCTTTTCCATTTCTTTGTGTCTTCTTCAATTTCTTTTAAAAGTGTCTTCTAGTTTTCAGCAGATAGGTCCTTCACATCCTTGGTTAAGTTTATTCCTAGGTATTTTATTCTTTTTGCTGCAATTGCAAAAGGAATTGTTTTTTGTATTTCTTTTTCTGAGATTTCATTGTTAGTTTATAGGAAGGCAAGTTGATTTTGTAGCCAGCAACTTTATTGTATTCTTTGATTGTTTCTAATAGCTTTTTGGTGGAGTCCTTAGGGTTTTCTATATATAGCATCATGTCATCTGCAGAGAGTGACAATTTAACTTCTTCATTCCCAATTTGGATGCCTTTTATTTATTTCTCTTGCCTGATTGTTCTGGCAAGGACTTCCAACACTATGTTGAAAAGCAGAGGTAATAGGGGACAGCCCTGTCGTGTTCCTGAAGGTAGAGAAAAGGGCTACAGTTTTTCACCATTAATTATGAGATTAGCTGAGGGCTTGTCATATATGGCCTTTATTATGTTAAGGTATTTTCCTTCTATACCTATTTTATTAAGTGTTTTAATCATAAATGTATGTTATATCTTGTCAAATGCTTTTTCTGCATCAATTGATATAATCATATAATTTTTGTCCTTTATTTTGTTTATGTGACGTATCACATTGATGGATTTGCAGCTGTTGACCCATCCTTGTGCCCCGGGGATGAACCCCACTTGGTCGTGATGAATAATCTTTTTAATGCATTGTTGTATTCAATTTGCTAGAATTTTGTTTAGGATTTTTGCATCTGTATTCATCAGAGATATTGGTCTGTAGTTTTCTTTTTTTGTGTTGTCCTTACCAGGTTTTGGTATCAGGGTAATGTTGGCCTCATAAAATGAGTTAGGGAGTACTGTCTCTTCTTCAATTTTTTGGAAGAGTTTGAGCAGGATTGGTATTAGATCCTCTTTGAAGGTTTGGTAGAATTCACTAGTGAAGCCATCTGGTCCCGGACTTTTGCTTTTGGGAAGGTTTTGGATGACTGATTCAATTTCGTTACTGGTGATCGGTCTGTTTAGATTTTCCAGTTCTTCATGGTTCAGCCTTGGAAGGCTATATGTTTCTAAGAACTTGTCCATTTCTTCTAGGTTATTGAATTTGGTGGCATATAGTCCTTCATAGTATTCTTGGATGATCCTTTGTACTTCTGTGGTGTTGTGATAACTTCCCCTTTTTCATTTCTGATTTTGTTAATTAGTGTCTTCTGTCTTATCTTAGTGAGTGTAGCCAAGGGTTTGTCAATTTTGTTAATCTTTTCAAAGAACCAGCTCTTTGTCACATTAATTTTTTCTATTGTCTTTTTGCTTTCTATTTCATTTAGTTCTGCTCTGACTTTTGTTATTTCCTTTCTTCTGCTGACCTTGGGTTTCATTTGTTCTTGTTTGTCTAGTTCTTTAAGGTGCAACATGAGGTTATTTATTTGGGATTTTTCTTGTTTCTTGAGATAGGCCTATAATGACATAACTTTCCCTCTTAAAACTGCTTTCGTTGCATCCCCAAAATTTTGGTAGGATGTATTTTCTTTGTCATTTGTTTCTATGTATCTTTGATCTCTCCTCTAATTTCTTCTTCGACCTGGTCGTTCTTTAAAAATATGTTGTTTAATCTCCATGTATGTGTGTTTATTCCTGCTTTCTCTTTGCAGCTGATATCCAATTTCAAAGCCTTGTGATCAGAGAATACGCTTGGTATGATTTCAATCTTCTTAAATTTGCTGAGGCTGATTTTATGTCCCAATATATGGTCTATCCTTGAGAATGTTCCATGTACACTAGAAAAAAATGTATAGTCTGATGTTTTAGGATGAAGTGCTCTATATATGTCAATTATGTCCATTTCATCTAATGTGTCATTTAGGGCTGCTATTTCGTTATTTATTTTCTGTTTGGATGATCTATCCATAGCTGTCAATGATGTATTTAAGTCCCCTAGTATAATTGTGTTTTGGTCAATTTCTCCCTGTAGGTCTGTTAGTAGTTGCTTGGTATATTCCGGTGCTCTCTGATTGGGGGCATAAATATTGATGACTGTTATAGTCCCCTTTACCATTATGAAATGTCTATCTTTGTCTCTTATTATCTTTTTCACCCTGAAGACTGTTTCATCTGATATCATTTTGCCTACACCTGATTTTCACTGGGTACCATTTGCTTGGAGTGTCAATTTCCACCCTTTCACTTTGAGTCTATGCTTGTCCTTGTAGCTGAGATGTGTCTCTTGGAGCCTGCATATGGTTGGGTTTAGTTTTTTGATCCAATCTGCTACTCTGTGCCTTTTTATTGGTGAGTTCAGTCCATTTACATTTAGGGTGATTATTGATATGTGAGGATTTCCTGTCATTCTATCTTTAGTTTTCTGGTAAGGCTGTGTTTCCATTGTTTCTTTGCCTTTTTGTTGTTGTCTATTATTTCTGTGTGGTGGTATTCTATGATGTTTCCCTCTGTTTCTTCTTTTATTACAGTATATATTTCAGTTCTGGATTTTTTTGAGTGGTTACCCTTAAGTTTATGTAAAAGAAAGTTTGATATTTAGAGTATTCCATTTTCTTCAGCATGCTTACTTTCTCCATTCCCATATTCGGTTCAGGCCTTTACTCTCCCCTTTTTATGTTTTGGTTGCCACAAATTGTCCCTGTTGATGGTGGTCAAATAGCCTCCTTTAGTATTTCTTGTAGTGCAGGTCGTGTATTAGAAAATTCCCTCAGCTTCTGTATGTCTGGAAAGGTCTTTATTCCTCCTTCATATCTAAAGGATATCTTTGCTGGATATATTATTCTTGGCTCATAATTTCTCTCTTTCAATAGTTTGAATATTTGGTTCCACTCCCTCCTGGCTTGTAGAGTTTCTGCTGAAAAATCTGATGATAATCTAATGGGCTTTCCTTTGTAGGTTACCGTCTTCTTTTCCTGGGCTGCCTTGAGGATTCTTTCTTTGTCGTTGATTTTAGACAGCTTCAATACAATGTGCCTTGGAGAAGGCCTGTTGGGATTGAGGTAATTAGGTGTTCTATTTGCTTCTTGGATTCGAGGATCCAGTTCTGTCCACAAGTTTGGGAAGTTCTCATCAACAATTTGTTTGAATATATTCTCTGTTCCCTTCTCTCTTTCTTCTCCTTCTGGTATGCCCATTATTCTTATATTGCTCTTCCTGATGGAGTCAGAAAGTTCTTGTAGAGTTCTTTCATTTCTTTTAAGTCTCAAGTCTCTGTCTTCTTCCATCCATGTCATTTCCAGGTTTCTATCTTCGATGTCACTGATTCTTTCCTCCATCTGGTCAACTCTACTACCTAAGCTGGCTATTTCATTCTTAATTTCTTCTATTGAGTTCTTAATCTCCAGAAATTCTATTCAGTTCTCTTTTAAAATTTCAGTCTCTTTCGTAAAATGCTCATGTTGTTCTTTGATTGTGTTTCTGAGTTAATTAAACTGCCTTTCTGTGTTTTCTTGCATCTCGTTGAGTTTTTTCAGAACTGCAATCTCGAATTCTCTGTCATTTAAGTCACATATTTCCATATCTTTAAGTTCCTTTTCTGGAGACTTTTCACTTTCTTTCTGACCTGTCTTGTTGCCTTGGTTATTCATGGCAATTACTGATTTATTATTTCTCTTCCTAGACATCTACAGGAGTGGCTTGTGCAACAGGTTGATAGGAAGAGGTCTTTCTTTTGTTTTCCAGTACTTGTTGGTAGAATGTTTTATTTTCTTTCTGACTGCGGCCTTTTTTTCTCTCTCACATGGAAGTGCTATGTTTTCTCTGCACTATTCCAGCTTCTCACACAATGGGAGGATTCCCTGGGAGACAGGCTCTCCTCTGTTAATAGTTCAACTGGGTCACAGGGCACAGTGTCCATGTGGGTATTCAGAGAGCTTTTGAAGTTCCAAAGCTCTTCCTGCACCAGATTCAGAGCCCATATGTTTCAGCAGTTCTGTTTACTCCTGCAGGGATCCGCCCAGATAGGTGGGGCCAGGGGCGGGGTGAGTTGTGAGAGGTGGCCCAGAGCAATGGCGGTGACCACCACCACAGCCGGTCCTGCTTCCACAGCTCCCTCCCCTTTGCCAGAACTAGTTGGGCTGCGAATCTGTGTCTGTGGTCCACAGTTCTCAGAACAGCAAATATTCTAGCACCAGGCAGGTGGGGGCAGGGCGAGCTCTGGGAGGGTAAGAAGGCGGGGCTAGTCTCAGTGCTTAAGGCTTCCATTCTCTGCTCTGTAGTGAGGGCTTAAGCCACCATTTCCAGCCTTCTTCCCTCAGTCTTTTCTCCGAGGTCTCTGCCGTGAGCGTTGGGTTCAGCCGTGTTATATGCTGTCCCCTCAGCCCTGTGGGCCATAAACGGAGCCCTAGCAGTCCGAGTTCTTCCCTCTCCTGCAGCTGTGGTAGTTCCGGGATGCAGCGAGCTCGGAGCACTGAGCTAGGTCTGCATCCTGTGCCCACACAGTTCGGTCTCTGCACTTCTCCCTTCCTTCCTTCCCTGCTCGCATGATTCACCCACCTTTAGGTGAATTCAGTAGTGGGCCTCTTTGTCTTGCCTGTATGCTGTGCAGGGAGTCCTTTGTGGAGTTATAGTTGTTCAATTAGTTGTAAATTCCTGGGGAGATTTACAGAGGCTCACCTCACGCCGCCATTTTGATGACATCCCACTTTTACAGGTCTTACACCTAGTTGTCATTCTTTTTCTTCCAGATATTTAATCTTCATTATTCTATGTTAGTCTTACTACGGAGAAATAGGAAACTTTGCCACAAAGAAACATTCTTTCCAAGGGTTATTCATGGCCCAAACAATGACAAGGATGTGGTGGACCATCCACCTGCTGCTTACATCTAGATATGTCCTCTTAGTGAGTTGAACAAATTCCCATTTTGTTTCCAAACTGTCCCCTTACAGTTAAAAATAGTGCTCTGCATTATTATTGCTCCTGGCAAGTCAGTAAAGTAATATGCTAACATTCCTGCACCAGGAAACAAAATCCCAGCCCCAGAGTTTACCTCAGAAGCCCTGGAACTCTGTTGCTACCTCCTCTTTAAAAAAACAAACAAACAAATCTCTTTAATGAGAAATACCAGCAGTTAGTCGTCATAGTTTTCAAACACATGACTCTCTGACATTAGCCAGGACTCCTAATCAGGGCCGGCCCGGTGGCTCAGGTGGTTGGAGCTCTGTGCTCCTAATGCCAAAGGCTGCTGTTTGGATTCCCACATGGACCAGTGGGCTCTCAACCACAAGGTTGCTGGTTCAACTCCTCGAGTCCCACAGGGGATGATGGGCTCCACCTACTGCAACTAAGCTTGAACACAGCACCTTGAGCTGAGCTGCCTCCTGGATGGCTCAGTTGTTTGGAGCGAGGGCTCTCAGCCACCAGGTTGCCAGTTCGATTCCACGATTCCCACAAGGGATGGTGGCTCTGCAACTAACAGCGGCAACTGGACCTGGAGCTGAGCTGCACAAAAAGGACAACAACTTGACTTGGGGAAAAAAAGTCCTGGAAGTACACACTGTTGCCCAATAAAGTCCTAGTCCCCTTCCCCAATAAAATGTTAAAAAAAAAAAAAAAAAAAAAGACTCCTAATCAGCTTATACTCTGCATCACGGAGTATATAATTAGAAAAATCTACTCAGGAAGACCTTTCAACATTATCCGCCGCGCAGTCTCACCGTTTCTATAAGATTTTTTGGAGGGAAGCAGAATAGGGAAACCTTAGCTAAGCTATTAGATTTCTGACTCTACAAGAGCTCTTAAATAAACTAGTTCTTTTCCTATCATAAGTCCTGTTCCAAAAGCATTTTTCTTATGCATAAATAGATCTCCACCTCCCTTCTCTAATCACAAAAATCTAAAAATGAGTAGGCTAGAGCTAGATTTGTACAGTCCAGTTCTTTGATGGTGAAGGGGCCCAAAGAATCACTTAACTGCCTTGGCAGCTGAGGCCAGCTGGGAGTTTGAAAGCCAGGTGAGAACTGGGAAGCCACAACACACTCCAAACATGCAAATATGTTTCAGCCTTTCCAGTCACATTGATGTGATATCGACCAGAGTTGAGAGCCAAGTTTACTTTTCCACAAGCACTTATTGGATAGGACAATTAATAGGTAAATAGGATCCAACCCTCTTTGAACTTGCCTAGCGCTCTTCCTTGAGTTAGTCTCTTCTGTGAGCCTCGGTGCCTCATCTATAAAATAGAGGAAGTGATATTTATCCCATAGACTTCTAGTCTAAGCAAAGAGAAATTGTATCTAAAGCATTTAACACCATGTATGGATTCTAAAAAGCTCTCAACAAATTTGTTATTCCAATTATATATGCTATGATATTGGAGATACAGCAAAATAGTCTTTACATTGGTTATTAATTCTCTGCAGTAATGCCAAAGGATAGAAAAAGTAAATTTGAAGATTCCAATTCAACATTCCTCTGATTTCACCACCATCGGCTTGCATACATTCAGGTTTTTATTTCTAATTCAATAGATATTGCTTCTCCTATTAGGAGTTCTTAGGCATTTGGGGTATAAGCATTGAGGAGGATAGAGAGAATATGATTCAAAGATGTGTTATTTTGGCTTCTTTGCGTGGGGGTATGTGTTGTGGTATTTCCATTTATGGAGTGGGGGTAGATTATTTAGTCCAGAGTTGATTTCACAGCAATAAATGTGCGTATTATAAATGTCCTACTCTTTCCTGCTACCTTACACAATCATAAGGAATTTTCATGTTTGCTAGCTAACATTTCCTTAGCTCAACATCTCCATCTAGTGGCCTCAAATTGAACTTGAAAGTTAGTAAGCAATCCCAGCCTTTCTTTAAATTACAATGGCGGATTGATTTCCAACCCTCACCCCAGGACTTGACTCTCTGCACTCAGAGAAGGTTTTGCTCAATACTGGCACTAATGAAGCAACCCAAGAAGCAGAGTACAAGCTGTTTCTTCAACCTACCCTACCCAGTGTCTGGAATATCTTAATTCACACTGGTGAAGTTTCAGTAATAGCCCTACTCAATGGCTAAGCTCCCTTGTCCATTTTGTCTTTCTTCTACAATGCTAAAAAACTCTGGTTCCCTGATGCTCACCTTTAGGGAGTGAAAAAGGTATAGGCGCCATTGAGGAAATCCCCCCCAGAGACCAATTCAAATCTAGAGAGCAGTTATAGTGGCAACGGTGATGTGTAATGGATCTGAGGTGATACTCCGGTTTCTCTAAAACTGTTTCTTCTAAGTCGCTGCCCCATGCTGCTCCTCTATAATACTCCAGGACAAACAATAAAGTATTTTGCACTTTGTTTTATTTCATTTCAAGGAGCTCATGAGGGCAGGCCTGTATCTGCTCTGCTCACCACTGAATCTACTATGCCCAGCATGTATAAAGTGCTCAATATAGAGGAATGAGGGAAAAAATGAGTGCCCAAATTGGATCCAACCATCACACTAAGGATGATTTTTTTTTTAAAAATCCATGATTCCTATCCCCAAGTTCATTTCTTTTCTTTTTTTTAACCTTTTTCTATTGAAATGTGATTTACATGCAGCAAAATGCACGCTTTTTGGCATACAGCTCTGTGAACTATGAGAAATGCATACAGTCATGTAACCACCGCCACAAAATACAGAGTAACAACAAAAATTCCTTCCTGCCCCTTGAAGGTCAACCTCTCTCCCACCCCATCTACTGGCCACCATTGATATGTTTTCTGTCCTTACGGTTTTGCTTTGTCCTGAATGTCACAAAAGGTAGACTTGAGGTCTGGCTTCTTTCACCTTAGCATAATGCATTTGAGATTCGTCCATGTTGTTGCACACATCAGTAGTTCATTCCTTTTTATTACTGGGCAGTAGTCCATTGTGTGGATGCAACACAGTTTATTTGGCTATTTATTCATTACTTTAAGATCATTTGGATTATTTCTAGGGTATGTTTGGGGTTTTGGGGGGGTTTCTCGGGGGAGCAATTACAAGTAAAGCAGCTATAAACATTTGCATACATATTCTTTGAGGTCTTAATTTTTTCTTTTCTTGGATAAACACCTAGGAGTGGGATAGCCAGGCTGTACGGTAAGGCTATGTTTATAAGAAACTGTCACTGTTTCCAAAGAGGCTGAACCACTTTGCATTCCCATCAGCAATGCAGGAGACTTCCAGATATCCTGCATTCCTTGTAAATGCATGGTATGATCAGTTTTTTGTTTCAATGTTAGACGTTCTAATAGGTGTGTAAAAGTATTGCATTGTGGTTTTCTTTCCATTTCCTGATGACTATAGTAGTGTTGAGCATCTTGTCATGTATTTATTTGCCATCTCTATATTTTCTTTGATAAAATGTCTTTTCAAATATTTTGCCCATTTCGTTATTGGGTGTCTGTTTTCTTAGTTAATTTTGAGAGTTCTTTATATATTCTGGGGAAAACTCTTTTTATCAGACATATGTTTTGCTAATATTTTCTACTGGTTTGTGGCTTGACTTTTAATTTGTTTTAAACTTTCCTTGCTTTACAACCAAGATCCCCCCTCGGATTTTTCAAAGACTACAAAGTGGTTGAATAAATCTAATTATCTGGCGTGGAAAACTCGTGGCCTCTCTGTAATTGCAGGCGGGGCATCCCCAGAGGCCCACAGCTCTCACTGACCAACGACTTCTGGTTAAGGCCAATAGCCTGGTTTTTTCCTGCTCTGACATTTTAGGAGGAGGCACGTGTGTGCACCTCTGACTCTCCTCCCCCTGGGCCCCGCCTCTCCTCTGCAGAGAGATTCTGTTCTCCTTTCAGCTCTCTCTGCACTGGTGGCCAGAGCAGCACAGCCCCATCTCAAAGTCAGGAGCTGCCTTGTCAGAGCACGTGGCAGGCTGAGGAAAGGCACAGAGAGGACTGACAGGATGGGGAACACTCTGCTGAGGGAAAACAGGTGAGTCCACACTCTCTAAGAGGGACCAGAAGAGATGGGTTAGGATAATGTGGCCAGAAAGAGAAAAAGAGGTCTGCTCTTGGAAGTGGGGTAGGGTATGGAGAGGGAATTAGGTAAGGAACTGACAAGAATGAAATGCCTACTATGTGCCAGACACCAAGTTCAATTCCTTATAGGTTTAGCCTTCTCACTTGAATCACAATTACCAGCTGGTGGAGACGAGCTAAAAAGGGAAGGTCTTTATCAAAGGAGGGCTACGCAATAGATCACTGCTAAGAAATGGAACAACTTTCTGAGGCCCAGGAAGGGATGTTCTCTTAATGCCCTCCAAGGAGCTCAGAGACACCATCACCCTTTGAGTTACTATTTAAGTTCAATATAAACAGCAAGCTTCCTGCCACTATGAGGTCTTGTCTGGTGCACACTTCCAGTGGCACGTAAGCAGAGGTCATTGAAATTAGTAGAGAAGTAGGCTTAATTTTCTAGACCTCAATTTCCTCATGTCAAATGAAAATAATAATATAATACCTACCTTGGAGGGCTCTAGAGTGTGTGATGCTGGCATAGTGCCTGACACATAGTAAGGTTCAATAATTATATATAAATTTTTTGGACCGTCATTTTCATTAACATCAAAGCAGCCATTGTAAAAATTAGTATCACCCAAATCAAGGGTTATTTGGGTACAAAGTGAGGTGGTCTACAGAAAATGAGCTAGTGGGGCAGTGGGAGGAGGGGTATCTTTATAGGATTATGTTTAGTGTCCCACTTCTCAGTTTATGCCACTGGGAGCTAGGACATAGGATTCAAAATGCCACCTACTAAAAGGAGGCTCGATGAGCCTATGGAATGTCCCCTGTCCTGTCCTGAGAGTCAGTGCTGTCTGAGACTTCTTCTCCCATGTCCTCAGAGTCCTTTGTCAGTCTATAACTCTAGCATTCTTCTATCAGGTTATAAATCCCTATTTTTATGTCTAGATGTGAGCTTCTCAAATGTAGAGATTGTTACTTATTCATCTTTGAAGTCTTGTCTTCTGGCATTGTTTTCGGCATATACTAGGAACTCAGTAAGTGTTGGATGAATGGTTGGAAATATTAAAAAATAACTGCCTTGAGAAGAAAAATAAAACAAAATACAAATATGATGTAACTGAGAAACTCATGATTGATATCACATTTGTAATTTTATTTTTTAGAACTTTGGTGTGTGGTGAAGGATTACGACATTAACACGTTGTAAAAAAAATGGAAAATACGTAAAGTATAAACAAAGAAAATAAACCAGTAAATCACAATTATAACTACTGATAACATTAGATGCGTTATCTTTATGTCAACGTCTATATTTTTGAGCTATTTGTATTCCTTCATCTGAGAGAGTCAGAAATGTCTTTAGCCCATTTTTGTTTTGGATTTTCGTCTATTTTGTTTTATTGCTAGTAAAACCTATTTGTACTTTCGAAACATTAGTCCTTTCTCATAAATATTAGAAAAAATACTTTTTCCAGTCTATGTGTCTTGTGCCATCCAGACTTTTTGTGTCTTTCTTATTATATTTTGAACACAGTTAAATCTAGAATGCTTTTTGGTTTCTATGACTTTATGCTTCAAATTATTTCCCCATCCCAAGATAACACAAATCCACACCATAATTTGTTATGGTTGCGTTGCTTTTACATTTAGCCTATACATTCACTATATGGTGTCAGATAGAAATATGTATTTTTTCCAAATAGTTAATCAGTTGGACCAGCACCTTCATTTTCATGCTATTTTAAAATGTCTCCCTTAATATATTCAAAAGTTTTATCATTCCTTGGATCTGATTTGATTTTCAACTTCACCCCTAGCACCTGGTTGTCATTCAGTCAACACCCCCCACCATGTCTTTCCAGATCAAATTTGTTTTAAAAGCTGGGAAAATTCCACTCTTCCCCCCCATATACACACACTGGGCAAAATGACACCTATTTCTTCATGAGAGGAGCTCAGAGTCTTAGAGGAAGGAATCTGCCAGAAGCAAACCCACTCTCTCTCACTCAGTGCTTGGCACGTTGTCTAACATTTTGGGCCTCAGCGTCTTCATTGGTAAAAAGTAGAATCATAATATCTGCATTACATGAATTTATTCTGAAATTAAATGTAATATATTGTATAAAATGTATGTTATACATTTCATTAGTAGTATATATATACTATATATACATATATGTTACTGTATATATACTATATATACATATATGTTACTTATTTTACTATGAATACTACTAATGAAATGTATAACATATACATTTTATACAATATATTACATTTAATTTCAGAATAAATTCATGTAATGCAGATATTATGATTCTACTTTTGACCAATGAAGAAGCTGAGGCCCAAAATGTTAGACAACGTGTCAAGCACTGAGGGAGAGAGAGTGGGTTTGCTTCTGGCAGATTCCTTCCTCTAAGACTGAGCTCCTCTCATGAAGAAATAGGCGTCATTTAGTTTCTTTTTCTCTATACCTCCAACTCCCCACAAATGAAAAGATGGTTTTACAGAAACCCAATCCAAGCAAGAAAACAATTTATTTTCTTTATTTGATACTTTCTTCCTCTATTATCCCATGTTCTCTGCTCTGCTGCTTTCTGTAAAATATGGTAATTTGCATGAGACAAAGCCCGTACCCTTCCCCATTTCTGTGTACAGTCCCTGAAACTGAGCCAAGCAGATAAGTCTCTGTAAATACTGATATCATCAGGGCCATCATGAGGGTTCCTGCACATTTGGGAACAAACAGTTTAGAATTGGTTGTGTATGGCAATTGTTGGAGAACGTTGATGGACTGTTCTATGGCAATGGATTGTGATGTATGCTTTAGGAGGGTGTATTAAAGGATGTGAGGGCAACAAGAGGAAGCCAAGAAGATCTGAGGTTACATACAAAGAGAAGAAATAAAGAAAGCTGGAAAATTTATGAAGAAAGGTAGGAAGCTTGGAGAGGAATCACTTAGCTCATTCCCGATATGTTGAGTTTTAGGTGGCGACAGAACACTCAAGAGATATCCTGTAAACTGAGAAATCAAAACTTCAGACAAAGAACATGCAGGTGAGAGCAAATCCAACAGAACCTCTCCAAGCCTTTGCTCATAAAGAGTGAAGTCTGTCGGGTCCTGGACTTCACATACCCCACAGAAGAGGACACTGCTTAGACCCAGCAGCAGTTGTAATGATAGTAAATGAGGAGACAAGATAAGAGACAAAATTATTCTGGACCTTTGGACGAGAGATGTGCCATTTTGCTAGAAGCTTAATGTAACTTTTAAGAACTAGAAACAAGACCCCTATTTCCTGCTGTCTCTTTGCTTGTCTATCTCAAATACCTTTATGCTCAAGCTCCATCCCCGACATTTCATTTTAATCTCTAAGGTTCTATTTCTGTGGTGACCTTATCCCCCCACCCCCGTCACTACAATTGTTGAAAGATTTGTGGAGAGAAACATTTGTGATTATATTGATGTTCTTAAACCAAGACTTCCCCATCAATCCTTTCTAACCAGGTCTTTTGAATGCCAGGGATCACTAAATATGGAAATAGTGTCCTAAGGTCCAAGAATCCAACAGGGTGGCAAAGCCAGTTGTTCTGTGGTCTGTAGAGTTTTCTTCACTTTTCCCACAGTTTCAAGAAAAGGTTTCGAAACAATATCAATTACAAAGCATCCACTAAGCCAAAAAGCCTGGACTAGGAACTAGGGACCCAGAGATTCTCCTCCCCCACCCCCAATAGGGTGTATTTCTTCACTGCAAGCTAAGGAGGTATCATTGAACATATGTTAAAGCATACACTCTAAATAATGAAACAGGCCAGAAGGGCCATGGGCATTATAACAAGGGAGAGATTTGGTAGACTGGGAAGCCAGGCAAGCTTCATGCAAGACACAGGAACCTGGAACTGCTGGCACGCAGCCGGTGTCATAGAGATTTGTCTGACCTCCTTCTTGCAGGGTCCCTGAACCCACCCCAAACCAAAACATCCTAATTGAAATGCAAGAATATATTGCAGGAAAAGTTGAGTAGGAGAAATAGACAATTTAAAAATAGCTTTTGTCCACATTTAACTCTCTTTGGTCTCCACGAGATTAATAGTATAGGTATCCTCATTTTGTACATTAAGAAACTGTGCCTCAGAAAGTCCAGAGATATTGATCTAATAACTCAAAACTGACCGTTTGTTTGTTTGTTTGTTTGTTTCAGGTTTTTTTAATTAAAGTTTATTGGAGTGACAATTGTTAGTAAAGTTACATAGATTTCAGGTGTACAATTCTGTATTACATCATCTATAAATCCCATTGTGTGTTCACCACCCAGAGTCAGTTCTCCTTCCATCACCATATATTTGATCCCTTTTACCCTCATCTACCACCCCCTGCCCCCCTTACGCTCTGGTCAAAATTGACCATTTCCTGTCATCTCACTCCATATCTCGTCAGTGAACCTGATTTCTTAACATTGGTATGATTCAGTGGTTCTCTTCTGGTGTTTCTTTAGCCAAAGAAACAGGAGATATAAACAACGGCTTAAACAACCCAGTATATAGCCTGAAGAGGAGGAAGAATTTCAGCCATGCCTCTCAGTCCCAAAGGCTCTGATAGTACATAGACCCTAGAGGCTGTCAGAACACTCAGCCTCAGTCCACGCAGCAGCTTCACCTCCACTGCCCTTTCGGAGGAAACTCCCTGGGAAAGCTCACAGGGGGAGATATTTTTGGATAGTGTTTTCCAAACTTTTTTACGTAGTGTCACTGTCACATGTGGTACTTTATAAAGGGCTTTCACATTCAACTATGCAGGATTTGACCTTGTCTCATATTCAGAAAGATGCCCAGTGGATACTTAGATTTCAGCCTAGATGTCTGACTGCAGAGAGACCCTGAGCCTTTCTGCCATGAGAAAGATAACAAGTCCTGTTTATTTAGTTATAACTTGGGGCCAAGGATGCAGATTTGATGATCTCTTAAGCCAGTTAGAGTTGCTCTGTTCTTGGCTACTCATTCATTTATCAAATATTTATTGAAAATATATTTACTACGTGCCAGGCACTGTGGCATATGTTGGAGATATACACCACGCTGAACAGATAAATAAGGTCCCCAACTTTGTGGAGCTCATGGCGTAGTGCAGGATAGAGACAAGTGAGCTGACAATGATAATATGTTATAAATAGGAGAAATTCAGAGAGCGGTGGAATCCTGTGTAAATGTCGCCTACCCCATACTTGGAAGAAATTTCTAAAATGTCCACACACTTAGGCCTAGATTTCCTGAAGATACCTCTTGTGTGTCCTTCATCACAAGGGACCAAGTAAATCACTGGAACTGAGGATGAGCAAGCCCTTTTCCTTTGCAGGGAGTACAGCAGAAAGTTCCTGCCCTGATTAGGAGTTCATAGTGTCATCTTCATGTTTCCAAAGGGCAAGTAATGTCCTGGGGGGACAAAGGCATTCTAGCATGACAGATGTGTCCAAGTCACCTAGAATGGCAAGGGGAAGAGTCACCCTAACAAAGCTGCAGAAACCAACATTGTGATTTATGTCATCTCTCGGGTATTTTAGATGCTGGAACCGCCACATTGCTGAAGGGTGTTTCTGCCTGCCATGGTGAGTGGAATATTGTTTTCAGGGGTTATTTCCCTAAGTGTGGTTTCAGTGTGGCATTTGCTGCAGATTACCTATGAACTGCCCCCTGTCTGTGGCCACAAAGGAAGCCTATCACTAGCCCAGACACAATCATCTGACAGTCAGTGAGGGAAGCGATGCTTCGAGTTTGGTGAAATACAGGAACAATAGTTTCATGGGTGGTATGTGCTCCTCAAATGGAAAAGCTGCAGACGCAAGGACGAAACTGGCAACCAATGCAGAGCAAGATCCCTTAATCACACTGCAAATCCCAGAGTCTCTCTGTACAGAAGCACACATTTCGGTCCCTTGCACAGATAATTTATAAGCAGGATGACCATATAATTTATCATCCAAACGGGGAAACCTTTGAGATGAAAGGGATGCTAAAAATAGGTCAGGGTCACTCAGTGATTGGCAACGACATTAACGAGACTGAGCAAACCAGGACATATGGTCATTCTCCTTAGAGCAGACGTTGTTCTTGCCTCCTGAGATAATGGCTTCCAATATATTTACATTTGTTTGTCTATACAGTGTAGTTACCTCTGGGCTCATATGGGAGTTTGTTTGCTGGCTTGTTTGTTTGGAGATCATAGACTGGGACCATGGTTCCTTAACTCACATGACATGAAATAAATATTTTTTCAGGGAAAAAGAAACACTCCAAAAACGTTACCTGTAACATCATCACAGTTCTCCATTTATAAATCAATTCTATGTCAGCCTTAGAAAAGGGAAAAGGGAGGAGAAAGAGAGAGAGAAACTCAAAGGAGTGGATTTCTATTTGATCTCATCCTTTAGTTTTTCCTTTTCCTTTTTTTCTATCTTCTCATTTCTCTACGCTGAAGGAGGTGTGATAAAAGACTCCTAACTTTAACAAATTCAACTGTTAAAAGTAAGCTTTTAAAAGGAGTATAATTTCCTTTAAGGGTTTCTTAATATTGAAACAGCCAATTTACTTTCCTTTTGTTTTACAGGAAAAAAATACCCATTTTTAAAGCCAGGCAAGATTCTCACAAGGAAAGTAAGTTATTGTTTTCTCATGATTTTTCACTTGGATAGATTTACTTCCAAACTGTCGCTTTGCTATGCACCCAAAGCTCCCTGCGCATATTTCTGTATAAAACTTACACAGTTTGCTGCCATTTGTCCAGTTGTGTCTCTGTTTGTCCACTAGACTGTGAGCTCATTGAATCAGGAACTGGCTGATTGATCTCCGTGTCCTTCAGTTGGTCCCTGAGGTCTGGAGGCTGAAGAAGTTAAGTGGGACTAGTGAACGCAAGAGGTAGAGGCATGAGGCACTCCTAAGGAACTGCCAAGAGGCCAGCTTGGGCACAGAGAGCACAGAGGAGGGCCTGGTGGTCAGGTGTAGGAATGGGGCTTACATCCTGAGAACTACAGGAGGTACTGAAGTTGCTTTTGACAAAGGGCAGGTATGATCACATTTGCATGAAATGCATCACCCAGGTCGCTGTGTGGAGAACAAATTGTGGTATGGAGTGGCAAGAGCAGATGCTGGAAGACCAGTTAGGAGGCTAATGCACCGGTCTCTGACAAAGAAACAGGCTGGAGTTAAGGCAAGAGAAGAATGCAAGGAGAGAGTAGTGAATAGTATCCCACGTGAGAGAGAGAATAAGAAAGTATAGGCCTGAGGACAGACTGCTGCATTTTCTTCTAAAGAAGAAAAATGAAGGAATTTTGCCTGTGCCTTCCTGGGTTTAAAGAGGAGAGCATAGTTCATTCACCCTGAATCTTAAAAACTAGCCCTGTAAGGTGTGTGAACAAATAACACAGCCCTCCCACCCCTGGCCATTTCACCCAGGGGAATTGTGGGCCCAGGAAAACCTAACCTGCATCAGAGCAAAACATGATAGAAATAAGACCTCACAGACCCATTTTCTGTACTGATAATCAGGAAAGTCCTAGATGGCCATGGGAATCTATGGAGATGTAAGAATCTGGGGTTTCGGTACTGAGAGAATGTAAATCCATATAAAGTGGCCTGCCTGGGCACACCCACCTCCTGTGTAGGGTGGTACGGTGCATGAGGCTTCCTTGTGAAAGCTCAGTTTTGCTTATTGAGCTGGTGGTGTGTTTGTGAGGGGGTAGCAAGTGTGTCTATCTGCCTCTTTCAGCAGTGGCCAGAGCCAGTTGCTTTTAAGAAAACCGGCTTTTGAAAAAGTGGCTTGCTTCTGTTTGTATGTTAGCAGGTTCAGGAATGGAAATGTTCAGCTTAAGAGTTTCCTCCTCTGCAAAGCTTTCCTTGAGCACCAGCTACCATACTACCACCCTCCCCTGCCGTCTACAGTAAAAACTACACCCTTCTCCTTCTCTTGGGCCCTTGTCTGCCTCCTGTGCTAGTCGGAGCCCCTTAAGTACATGGGGCTGTTTCTGATTCTTTGCCTGGTACAGGGTGTGCATGCAATGAGCTTTGTGTAAGGAAGGAGAAAGGGAGGAAGCAGGGAAGTGTGATTTCTTAACCAAAGACCCACAGAATGTGTCTCCTTCCACTCGGTCTCTCCTCCTGAGCACAGCTCTGGCTGTGTCTTGTTTGGATGGCCCTGTCACTCCCCAGGGATGTGTTGTAAGTCAGAACAGCCTGATTAGGGCTACCCCAGCTGTTCCTTGGCTCCCTGGTTCCTTATATCCCAGACCCCCCTCAAGTCTTCCCATGACCTGAAATTCATTGAGTGTATTTCCTTTCTCCAGATGAAGGAACATCATCTGCTACCACACAGGTAATATGAACATCTATGAACTTTTTTCTGAGATGATGGTAAAAATGTAGACACCCCAAATGGCAGGAGAAGTTGGCCTCCAAGACCCCTTCTGGCCTTAATATGGAAAAAAGAGTTCAGATGCTCGTGCTTATGAACCCAGGGACCTATGGGGGGACTGGTGGCAGAAGCAGCAGTCACCTCTGTTGTACAATTTATTGAAATAAACTAATATTTACTGAGCACTTAGTTTGTGCCGGGCAGTGTGTTGAGTGCTTTGCATGCATCATCTCATGTAACTATCGCAACAACCCTCTAAGATTAGTACTATCATTTCCCCCATTTTACAGTTGAGAAAACTGACAGATTAAGTGAAATTCCCCAACTCCAGACAGCTTTCAAGATGGCAGAGCCTGATTTAGAACCAGGCCTCACTGCTAAATCCATGGTCTTTGCCCTGGACGTTGCTGCTTTGTTTTTTTATCTTCTGAGGTTTCATTGAATGAGACCTTCTCTTGCATTGCTTCCCTTCATATTATTGCAAATATTTCTAGAATGGGTGGTTAAATATCATAACCCAATCATTTTTAGGTGTCATCAGAGTGTTCTCTTTTATAAGAATGGGCTGCTTTCAGGGCCCTGAGACTGGGAATTATACAGAGTAGTTAGGGGTCACTCTGGAACATGGGGCAGAGAGCATGTGCCTGAGTTGGCTGAATACTCTGGGCAGCATAAGCACTCGGGCTGTCCGGGCCAGGGGTTGGGGTGTAGGCAGCCATTTTGGAAACAAATGGCCAAGAAATGAAGGGGAGATGGTTCCTGGAAGACCAACTTTGCCCAGGTTTGGGCCTGTGTTGAGACTAAAGTGCAGTGGGAATGACAAGAGGCCAAGTCTTGATGCCAGCTCTATTTTGACCAGCAGGACAATGCTGACCAGACCTTCGTGGAGGAGCTGTGCTACACCTTCATCAATCATGGCACCCTCAGGAGAATGCCATCAGGGATCTCTGCGGAGGCCTGTTATGAGAACGTTCCCTCCCAGGCTAAGCGGCCCAGAGAGTTGGTGAGAGGAACCGAGACTGAGTACTCACTTCTCCGTGTGCAGTCCACTCCTAAGCATCCACCTTCCCCAGAAAATGAATATGAACTTGTCACACCCCATAGAATCTCCTCTCACCCTGCAACAGACACATCTACCTCTGCCCCCTTCTGAGGCTCAGGTTTCCCATTTATAATGAAGTGGTTGGACCAACGTTTCTTTAACACCAGTAAATAAAAGCTGTGGGGAGGGGGACTCTGAGTGACGCAGGCATGGAGCACAGAGCTCTTCCAGCTTGCCTCCTTCCCCACTCCCCCCCGCCACAGCATCCCTTTCTACAGGGGTCTCTGCATAACATCGTTTGTAAACCACAGGGCCTCTTAGACCCTACTCAATATTCAACATCTCAAGATGAACCAACTGTTCTGAACACCACCCTTTGAGGAAGGAGTGAACATATTTGGTCCTAAGTGGCTTTGGAAATGAGCTTCTCTACTCAGTGGCAGGAGTGGTTTTCTGGTCCCCTACAATAATGCACATCACAAAGGGTTCTGCTCCTCAGTCAGGTTCTTATAAAATGGCCAGATGATTGTCCTCTAAAGTCACAGGAATCCACTCCTTCCACACATGTTTAGGGCCCAACCTCTAATTCACAGACTTCTGGATAGGCACCTGTGCATCCCTCTCACTCCATGCCTCTAAGTGGTATCCTTTGGATAGTGTCTTTTGACTTCTTGGCCCTGGTGGCTTGCTTGGCTGGTTACATGGGTTGAATCCCATGTAAGTCCCAGGCCAAGATTTTATGTAATTTTTTATATAATTTTAGTCCATAAGTTTTTTAACTTTGTGATTCTTCCCAGAAATCTTAAGGAAATCATAGCATCAGAGAATGATAGAGTAGAAAGATGGCTGGAGATTCTCTCATCCCATTAAGCCACATAACATTGAAAATGAGTGGCGAAATGTTATTTGCCATCTAATTTCCTGGCTTCCAATTCCTGGCTTCTTTCTTGGAATATACTATATAGAAGAGCCTCTACTCTATGGTATATGTATGTTATAGGTAATATGTCATGTACAAAATATGAATAAAATGTCCTCATGGGAAGAATACCACACACACACACCCCTTTGCTATTGAGCACTTCTCTGGATGCTCTGATTATTTATTTTTCCTCATCTTTTCTCCAGTGTCCCTAGAATTATGTCTATCCCCTAAAACAGGGGACAGCAAACTATGGCCCAAAGCCCAAATCTGGCCAACTGTCTGTTTTTGAAATAAAATGTTATTGGAATAATCTAACCACACTCATTTGTTTATGTAACGTCTGAGGATGCCACAGGAGAGTTGAGTAGTTGTGATACACACTGTAGGTCATGCAAAAAAAAAAAAAAAAAAAAAAAAGACAGAAATATTTATTTTTCAGCCCTTTCCAAAAAAAAGAAAAAAAGATGAAGAAAGAAAGGAAGAAACAAAGAAATAAGAAAAAGTTCATAGACCCCTGCCATAAATAATCAAAATTGAGATAAACTAAACAGAAATACGTTTGGGTATTCATGTAACATATAAGAGCTGGTACCAATAAAATGGTATGGAAATATTAAACCACAAGTTAGATGAGTGAACCCAAAAACAATTAGCAGATTAAGCTATTTCTATATTCACACCTGTGTTCTCAACTTTCTGTTTAATTTCACCAATGGCCATTGTCCTAATTTTAGGGATGTTAAAATAGAAAAAGGTCTGTTGAGACAAGAGGTAGATGCATTGTGTTTAATTACTGTTAATTAATTAAACAGTAATTAATTACTGTTAGTGCCCCAAACTAACCAAAGTTAAATAACCTTATTTTAAATGTTCTAAGTGCCCAATAAGGAGAAATCCAGTGGCTTGAAGTTTTATGCAGTAACTTGGGCTCAGCGGGCTCAACACAATTTTGTTGAGACTTCATCCAGTTGATGGTCATCAGTTAAAGAGCCAATCATGTCTTAGTATTTTATCCTGGGCTGACTTCCTGTTTTTAGCAGAATTCTTTCCCATGGAACCCTAACTTTGACCCTTGCCAGGATTCACTTAAGTTCAAAAGGAGGCATAGATGCTAGCAGGGAACACTTTGTAAGATATAACATGGCTTACAGGAAAGAGCATGAACACTGGAGTTCAAATCCTGTTTCTATCTCTTCCTTTCTCTGTGACCTTCAGCATGTTATCTAGGAAGCTCAGCTTTTTCACCCATAAATAGGAGGAGTACATCTAATGTATGTAAATCATCTCACAGACCCTGAATAAATGATATCATCAATACAAAATAAACAAAAATCTGTATGATGTATAAAGAAGACCATGTGCTGATGTCCCTGGTGAGCCAGGGTCTTCCAGCAAGGCAGAAACAGGGAATCACTGGGTTTTATGCTGGATTTTTCACTTGGACATTGAACCCGGTGGAAGCTGACTCGTGCAAATATTCTCAGTACAACATAATAAGTTAGATTTGTTTGAGTCTTATTCTGTGAAAGTATTACCAGTCCCAAATAGTATATGCCTTTTATCAGGAACATATTAAGTATAAATGCTTAACCAAAGAAAGTTGTTCTTATAATGAAATTTAAAGGGATTATGGAAGGAAATTATTTTTGAGCAGGAGAGCCCTTTAGGAGTGCTTTGAAATACTTACAATGTCTGTATATAATGCTGTTCCTTTTCTATAGATTCCAGGATTTCTAATGAAAGCTGTGCACCCTCTTCACAGAAAATGCACACACACATACACACACACACACACAATTGGTATACAATATCAAGGGATTGGGGGTGCAATCCCTTAGTTAAAGAATTTCTGTCTTGATAAAGAAAACGAGGCTGAGGATTTAAATTGCACCCTCAAGCCACAAATATATCAGAAAACTCCCCTCTCTCATGTTGGTCTTAAAACTATAAACACCCAAAGTTCACAGAAGCACATTTTATGCATCAGCTGCGGGCTTTGTGGTTTCCGTTTTACGTTCATACTAGCGTCTAAAAAAAATCCCTTAGTCTGTGAATGCATTTTTATTTAGAACAGAAGAAAGTACAAAAAAATGACGAAGATAGATGAGGAAAATCTACCGTTAACAACAAATGAATTCAAATGCTGGTGTTTTTTTAAAGACAACCTTGGGTGACAGGTGCTGCAACTATTCTCAAGGATGGAAGGGCATAGGCAAAACAGAACAGATGAGCCCTCAGGAATCCACAGGAGCCTTCAGAGAAAAGGAGATTCATTTTACATTGTTCTCTTCCAAACCAGCCTCTTATGTTCAGAAAGCACTTTGAAAGCCATTTGATGTGAGCGTACCTCAGTTGTGCCAATTGTTAAATAGATCAGTATAAGTCCCTCCCACTTTCCTACAGAGAGTTCTTTTGCAAAGCGCTTGGGGAAGGATTGAATATCATTATCCTCCCAGAGAGTCTGTTACAGTAAGATAATCACACCTTTCAATTCATCCCTCCCCCATCACCCCTTGTGCTCCTCGTGGATTCCCAGATATCAGCTAAACCTGAACTGAGCATGGCCCTGGGATACCCATCAGGATGAGAGGTCATTGATGGTGTGTGGCTGCCTGGTGAGCTGAGCTTTGCTCCCCAAACCTGTGGAACTCTGTGCTTGTCCTTCCTCTTCTCCAGACCTTGGTTTCCTAACTGTAAGAGGAGGGGACTGCATTCTGATTCTGAGAGGATGTGATCTCTAATTACAAAGAAAAATTTAAAGCATGTCTCTGGATGCAGCTGTCAGCAATGCAATAATAGTGTGAATTAACTGATCTGAAAGCAAACAAACAGTAATGGGAGGAGAGAAGGGAAGACTTAAAGAACTTCTCCCATTTTTCTCATCACTGATCAGACTCTGAGTAGGGCAGGAGTCTATGTCCAGAGTCCACAGCTAAATGGGAAAGGAGAGAATGTGCACCTCATCCTAACACAACACAAACTTGCTTATTGAAATCCCACCACTGCTTCAGGGTTCAGCTTGTATCGTACTCCTAGGCAAAGCCTTCTCCAATTAAACTGTACTAGCCACTCTTTCCTCTGACCACCCACAACCCTATAGTTTGTCTTTATTTAGTTTTAACATCTGACTATTTTTTTATGTTATTTCTTGTTTCATCTGTGTGGAGCCTGACTCCGTGTAAGACCAGCAGCTTCTTTTGTTATTGTCTTCTTCTTCACTGGCGTTTCCTATAGCCTTCTGCAAAACACATCATTAAAAAGTCTATAGATCCATCCAGGCATGTTGTCACAAAGGGCAATATTTCATCCTGTCTTATGGCCGAGTAATATTCCATTGTACTCATACATATGTAACACCACATCTTCATCTACTCATCTATCGAAGGACACACTCAAGTGTGGGATATAAAACTGAAAACAACAAACGAACAAGACAAATAAAAACTCATAGACACAGACGACAGTTTAGTGGTTACCAGAGGGTAAGGGGGTAAGGGATGGTAGAAGACAGTAAAGGCGGTCAAATAATATGATGATGGAAGGAGAACTCACTGTGGGTGGTGAATACACAATGCAATATGTAGGTGACGTATTTATTATAGAATTGTACACTTGAGACCTACATAATTTTACTAACCAATGTCATCCCAATAAATTCAATAAATTTGTTTTCAAGTCTATAGAACTAAGTTAAATAGCAAGGCAAAAAAATTAGTGGACACATGCATAGATTTTTTTGTTAGAATTGGGGGGTAGGTTCCACTGATCTGGTAGTACCCTTTCTGTCCATATCTAAAGGACTTCCAGAAAAGACCAGCTATCCTTCTCAAATCCTTCAATTATTTCACAGATAATTGTTGAAACCTCATTATCTACCAGGCATTATGCTTATCATTGGTATGTGTGATGACCAATAAATTCACCTCTGATAGCAGAACAATGTATATTTAAGTGCCATTTTTTCCAAACACCTCAAAATGTTTTACTCACAAAGGTCAGTTTTTTCCATACCACCTAGACCAAAGAGTAAACCCCAAGGACAGTTCTATGACTTATAAGTGGTACTTGCATCTAGTGCTTTCCAAAGGGAAGATGAAAACCAAACCCAGTCGTGTCCCCTGATATGAACCAGCCCTTTCTTTCAGCCCCAGGCCCTGCCAGATAGGAACCTGGGAAGAAGTGAGTGGAGCAAAGGCCCTGCCCTCTGCCCACTGGAATGCATAGGACTCAGCCTACCCCAGCATACCCCAATTCAATCTTATTCCCTCATAGAGAAAGCTGCCCTCAGGGAAATGACAAGATCACTTCCAACACCATTTGCTGCAAGAAAATATCAACCCAAATCATGGCCCTGGAGAGTCAACGCCAACGAAGCAAACACAAATAAACAATGCAGAGGCAACAATAATTTATTGTAAATATTTTTAAATCCTTTTCCATTAAAGTTCTTCATTATTTTCTAAAAAGTACAAACACACTGACGTCTACATATGATGTGTAAAAACTAAAGAGGAAGAAGGAAACTTCACCTGTTTCACTAGTTTAAGGAACTAGTATCCTCAAAATGAGACACTGAGTTACAATAAATGCATATTCTACTTAAATAAGAAACAAAGTTCACATTATCCAGAGTCCTGGGTCATAAAGAGCTCAAAGCAAACCTACCTGAGACACACACGGGCACATCCCCATACACAGCTGCCCACATACTAACTTCCACCCCAGGCCAATAACTGAGATATCGGGGCTAAGGAGAGCTCATTATAGGACCACAAAACTCTTTCTCCTGGAAAATTTCCAGCAAAACAATTTTCCCAACAAATCAAATACTCTGTTCCTTCATGACAGGCAATTCTCTATCTGCAAATGACCGATACAATTGCCCCCACTGTGCAAATGAATTGGCATGAAGCTTCTGTTTATTTCAGAGAATGGTTCTTCTTGTTTCACAACCATCTTCAACAAGACCCACAATCAATGCCTGAAGGCACTGAGGCCTACAGAAAGGCTATTAACACTGGACAATGAAAAGCCAATGTGTAACAGCTATAGCAGATGGTAAGCCGTCTTAATGATTCCCTGATGGAAGTCTGTGAAAACATACATGGAAAAACTATCCAAAATGATAACAGTGTGTTCAAAACTCACAGGGAACCATGTTTCTAAAAGAGGTGTTCAGGAGTCACAGGAAAAATGAGGAGATGCAAAGTAATTAAGAAACACACATCTTATTTCTGCAGCTGTATGTAACACAGTAATGGTGGGTGATGTGCCACCTAGCAAGCCTATGGATGGGTTGCTAAGATACGGAGGTACAGGTCATATCAGTAGACACAGAACCATGCTGCTTCCGTCTTGTAAAGTGCCTTCCTTTTCCTCACAGGCTTGCTTAGAGGTAGATTAAATATAATGGTGAGTGGGAGCGGATTTCAGTGAGCAAGTAGCCCGATTCTCCCTCACCTCACTGCCTGCCTCTCCTGAGCTCTCTCCGCTGGCACAGGTTGGCAGGATTCTTCCTGAAAGGCCACCCCAGCACTAAAGAGAAGGTGTCCATGTGCAGAAGGAGGCAGCTACTGCTTCAAGAATAGCGGTAACCTCACAAGGCAAGGTTCACCCAGCCGCCCAGTCACCCCTTCCCCATCTGGCTTCCTGTCTTTGTTACAACTGCAACTGGCTGGAGCTCTCCAGTGCAACTTTGCTGGACGTCATAACTGTGCAGAATCAGGAGAAAAAGCACCCTGTCTACCCCTCTAGTCATTTCTAGTCCTTCTGTGTGAATTCACAGGATCTTTTCTGTAAAACGGCATGAATCTCTTCATCCCACAATTCAGTGAAGCACTGCTTTCAGACACAGACCAGCCTCCACCACTTCACTCTGAAAAGAAAATACAAACAAAAAGTGCTAAAGTTCTTAAATCGTGATTGTTTTAAACATTTATGTTTCTATTTGACTTTATTGGGTTTGAACATCAACTCATGTAAAACTGGAATGTTTGTAAATTCCTAACAGTTTACTCTTCAGTCAACAGGCCACACACACACAACTTTGAATCCTTTTTTCAAAAGACAAATAACATATTGTTTGCTCATTTGTTTTGGTATAATTCATGATAAATAACATTTTAATGAGGACTTTTGAATATTGAGGACACTTTAACATTCAATTCTTTGTCATAATCTAACTATAAAAAATACCTCTAAACGTTCAGGTTTTTAAAAGATGGACAATACACTGCATTAAAATTCTGATGAGGGAAATGGTGCAGACCTGGCCTGACCTGGTGGGGGTATGAACTTGCCCTCACTGGGAATTACTGCTCTTTGGGTAAACTCTCCAAGTTTCCTGAAGAATCTATAAACAACCAAAATGGTTTTCCCTTAATGCCCCAGATGGTCCTTTCAAGGATAGAACGCACACTACACTGGCTTCTCCGCCAACAGCCAGCTCATCAGTTTACCCCAAAAATGTGCAAACAAGAGTCACTGTTCTTGCCACCTTGAGCTTTTTTCTCTTCACTTTTATGTAAGTCCAGTTTTGTCTTTGTTTTTCACTCAGTCTACTACGGGTAACTGATGCCTTCACATGAGAGAAAATAGTACAAAATAATTAACCCGTGCCCAAAATAACTCACGAGGTCCAAAATAAGCCACTGTTTTACATTTGTAAAACAGACTTCCCTTCCTTATACCCAAGCCCTACCCATATAAAGGTGAAGAAGTTCAAAGATAGGGGAAGTGGGGAGGGGACATGATCCATTAAAAAAAAAGATTCCTTCAACTTTGAAGGCATTCTGCTAAGTGAAATAAGTCATATAGAGAAAGACAAATAACACATGGTCTCACTTATATGCGGAATCTAAAGAAACAAAACTCACAGGAAAAAAAGCAGATTGGTGGTTGTGGGTGGGGAGTAATTTGGGTGAAGGTTGTCAAAAGGTACAATCTTCCAGTCAGAAGATAAATAAGTCCTGGGGATGTAATATACAACATGATGACTATTGCTAACAATGCTGTACGGTACATTTGAAAGTTGCTAAAAGGGTAGATCCTAAAAGTTCTTACCGCAAGATAAAAAAAAAACACGTAACGTTAAAAAAACAACAGACTCAAAATGAAGTCACTTGTGCTAAGCCCCACAGAGACTTACTATCTAACCTAACTGCAATTTCAGCCTCTCCCAGGAATGGAATTTTAAACCAGTCTGGAATTTCCTGGTCTGCACTACTGAGGTAATCTGCCTGATAAATCTGCCAGAAAACCCCAGTTTTCTCCTAAGGGAAGGTAACCTTGCCTGAAATCATCCATTCTTATAACTTCCTTGCCCCACCCTCTTTCTGCCTATAAAAACCTTTCATTTTGTACAACTCTTTGGAGCACCTCTCTATTTACTAAATGGGATGCTTAGTGATTCATGCATCATTCAACAAAGGTAATTATATCTGTTTAAGTTTACCCAGCTGAATTTTTGTTATTTAACAGTGACCATATGAGGTGATGGATGCTAACTGAATTTACTGGGGTAATCATTTTGCCAGTATGTGTGTGTCAAGTCATGCTGTACATTTTAAATTCAGTGTTGTAAATCAATCATATCTCAAAAAAACTGGAAGAAAATTAAAAATAAGAAATTCCCTCTGATTATAATATTAAGGGATGTTTTATTTTTATAAGACATTGAAATATGCCTGCAGCTCGGTCAAATAGTCATTGTATTTCCAAATTAGAAAATGAGAACTACACACACACACACATAATATCCCAGGAATCCAAATTACAGTCTAATTTAAGGTTCTCACTCTAAAGTGCACACACATATGAGCCCCAAAGGAACCACAGTCTGGCCTCAGGGAATGCTTGGAACCCTGGAATTGTAAAATTTTGCATAGGAGGAGGACAATGTTCTTTTTTTTCTGGGGAGAAGGTTCAAATTCTCTAAGGGACATACAAACCCAATGATTTTTTGTTTTGTGAGGTCGTCTTGTGTTGATCTTGGTTGTGAAGGAACCCAACAATTTTAAGAATTTCTGCTCTTTGATGAATTAGAACATTATTTAGTGGGAAACTAGTTGCCCGACTCATTACAGGAAGTGGGTGGGGGTAGCCTGCCAAACCCACCGCGCATATGAACATGGGGAACTGGCCTAAGAACAGACTGGGCCTCACTCGGTCCCTCCCAGGGACTTCCGCCTATCCCTGCCACAGTCATCTCTTCCCTTTGTTGGGAGTCTGCCCCTGAGCTTGTCCCCTATCTTGGCCTGCCTGCCATCTCTTCTTCCTTCCTCACTTTGCAAATGGTCGCTATCTACCCCTTCATTTAAGAGGTAACAGATACTCATATTCCTGAAACTATCAAATGGCTCAAATACTGCACAGGCATGCTCTGGAAAGTGGATGTGGGGGCACAACCTGTCCCCTAGAAGAAATGTCGGAGATAAAGATACAATCTCCTGAGGAGCAACTGTTTAGCTCAGGCTGCATTCCCAGGGCCTGAGGCAGATCTGTACTTGGGGAAATGTCTCTGAGGCTGTTTGGCTGAGTTCAAAGTCTCCTCTGAGTTCTCCTCAGGCCTCACAAGCAACCTGTCCTTAATCATACTCTGTGTGGACCTCCCAACCTCATAAGCCTCGTAAACCTTTTCTCACCCTCCTTCCACCTCCCTAACCTACATTTGGAAAGAGCTGGTAACCACAATATTACAAAAGGAGGCTCAGAAAATCACAACCCATCACATCACAGCAGCACCACCACACACGTCTCGTGCAGAGCAGACCTCCCTTCTGTCATCTCTTTACACAGGAGGGGGTCATAGGATATTTTCTTTCTTTTTAAAATTATTATGGAGGAAGCATAACGCCCTCACTCCATACCTGTATGCCATCTTCCTGGCCCACAGACACACTTTATTTATTCAGATCCTTCTGTGAGGAAACTTCATTTATGAGACTTTCCCAAGTAAGCTAAAATTTGGTCTGCTGAATGTCATTCTTTCTATTCATTTGGGGAAAAGAAAACTTTAGAAAGCACTTTATATAATGTTCTGCTTTCTTAGGCTGAGATTAGTCTACTCTCACCTCCCATCATCAAAAAATAAATGTCATCATAATAAATGCCTCTTCTGGCGCTTTGTAGTGACATGTGTGCTTTATATTATACGAGTAATCTCTGTTCTGCTCTTCTGATTCTAGGCTGCTGGCACTGTGCCTGGCACTAAGCACATTTCCCTTTGTCATTTTTTCAACTAGTATTTCCTACTACTAACGTGCAGAGAGTGTTTCTGATGGATTGTGGATGAGAAAATAAAATATCCAAGAATGTTAGCATTATGAGCTAGCAAGAGCCAATGCGTCTCCAAAGGAGGAATCAGAAGTGGGAAATAAGAAGAGATGGAAAATAAAGGCCAAAGGACATTTAAAAAGCTGTGGTAGTTTTCTAAGGAAAGAGACTAATTTGCTTTTTTATGTCCCTCTGTTAATTTCTCAAGGGACTCAGAGGCCTTCCACAAAAAAAAAGAGATAGGTTCCTACACTGAGATAATCTTTCACTGATTTAGCTATCTTGTTCATTTCAAATTCTTCAATACTGACTTCATTTGTGAAAACATGGTTTTTTCATGAAGGTTACAGTCATACCTCAGAGATATCATGTGTTGGGTTCCAGCCCACCACAATAAAGCGAGAATCGCAATAAAGCGAGTCATAATCTTTTTGCTGGTGGAGGGTCTTGCCTTCAATTTGTAAAATATGCAACCTCTGTTAAGCACAGTGCAGCGAAGCGCAATAAAATGAGGTGTGCCTGTAATAATGATATTACAAAATGGGATATGGGGCTTAGAATGTGGGTGTTCTACAACAAGAAAACATTTAACAATCCTCATCTTTATAGTTTAATTATTTTTTTCCATGATTTTTTCCCCCAACTACTCTGTCTGCTCATGGAGGGCTGGAACATCACCTGCACAGAAATCATCCCAAACCATCTGTCCCCAATCTGGTTCACATGTTTACCGTCACAGCTCTGTCTTCTTGACTTGCTTGACTTACCATAGAGCAAGAGGGACTCTGGACCAAGCCCCAGAGTCTCACAACCAGGCATGTTCTGATCATGGAAATCCTGCAGCAAAATGCCCAGCACCAACTCCTCACTCATCATATACTTCATAAAACTGTCATCTCCTGATGGAACCCCAAACTGTAGGTGGTAGGTTACGGTGGCATTTTCACCACTGAAAGGCAAACCAAACAGAGACATTAAAACATACAACAGGGCCGTCCCGGTGGCTCAGGCGGTTAGAGCTCCTTGCTCCTAACTCCAAAGGCTGCCGGTTCGATTCCCACATGGGCCAGTGGGCTCTCAACCACAAGGTTGTCAGTTCAATTCCTCGAGTCCCGCAAGGGATGATGGGCTCTGCCCCCTGCAACTAAGATTGAACACCGCACCTTGAGCTGAGCTGCCTCCCGGATGGCTCAGTTGTTGGTTGGAGCGCGGGCTCTCAACCACAAGGTTGCCGGTTCAATTCCTCGACTCCCGCAAGGGATGGTGGGCTGTGCCCCCTGCAACTAGCAACGGCAACTGGACCTGGAGCTGAGCTGCGCCCTCCACAACTAAGACTAAAAGGACAACAACTTGAAGCTGAACAGCATTCTCCACAACTAAGATTGAAAGGACAACTTGACTTAAATAAATAAATAAATAAATAAATAATTAAAAAAACAAACAAACATACAACAGAATTGTACTGCAACTCAGGAAATCAGTCTTAGCAATAACATTTCTTTAGCTCTGCATGTTCTTCCAAGTACAAAACAGCAAAGGATGTACTACCCTGGAAGAGTGTGCTGTCCCAGAAGAATCCTTTTCCATAGGTCCACCATTAAACGTTTAGGTGATCCTAACGTCTCCCTCCACCTAGACCCCATCTCCCAGGACTCCAGCGAGAGAGGCCATCAGAGGGAGAGACGTGACCCAGCTATTGTGAAGGAAGCTCCAAGGGCTAGCACATTGTCTGCCCCAATACCCGCCTTTTACCCCCCAAGGCAGACCAGGAAAGCCCTGTTCTCCTGTATTCTTTCTCCGATTCTCACACTACACCCTCCCCCTGCCCGACAAGTACACATTAGTCAAAGCTACTCAGTTTAGTCAGCTCATTATTTAAGCTATAAAAATGTTTTAGGTAGGGTCCAGAACTTTCTGCCGTCACCAGGGGGCAGAACTGCTCTCCCACAAACTGCTCCGCGTACCAGCAGCAAACCACACCTCCCCCGTTTGTCCCCAAAGTGAGAAGCTTGTTCTGTCCCATTTCCACTCCTGAGGCTCCCAGCTTTGCAACTCTCAGGAAGGGAACCTAAGGAAAAGGAGATCTAGAAATATCTTCCTAGAACATATTTTTCCCATTTCCAAAATTAGAATAATCATAGGGCTATCCTTAGTTAATTAGTGGCTTATGCCATTTGTTAAATGCTACCTCAACATTTAGATTTTTCACGATTATACTATTTACTTTGGTTCAAGAAGGCCCAGATTAAGAGCTAGCAATAAAACAATTAGGACGTGGCCACATCTGAGACTCTCACCCTGAAGCAAGTTTTATAGACAGTCCCAGTAGTGAACTTTGCCTCTGCTAAAGACCGGCAAAGAGCGCCCTCTTGTGGCCAGAAGTCACATAGGCCAACACTTTTACATTAATGTGGCTGACAGTTCAGTTTATAAACTCTACAACGAAGAAGTGTGCCAAACCCTGTGGTTCAAATGAATAATATACACTATGGATTCTGGAGAAACTGAAAATTTCAAGGACACCTCTAAAGGCAAGCTGACAAATGAACTTTCAAACCCTAAGCCAGCTACTCTAGTTGGCAGGTGGTGTATCCTGTGCTCCATCTTCTAATTACCGCTAATGATAGTAAATATTTTGACAAGCAGCTACCCTGCACTCCCATGGGCAAGGCTTGCGGTCAGCTTATGGAAAGGACCAGAGGCTGCCTTTCAGAAGACCAGGCCAGAAGCTGAATGAGAGGATTGGTGAATGATTAGGGTAACCCAGCCTGGCTATTCTCATCCCAACAAGTCAGATCACGGGGTGAATTTACATAGGGCTGAATTCTGAGGGAAGAAGAGGGATTTTCAGGGAAGCACCCTGTGGGCTTTGCCTCAGCTGCCCACCCCTAGAGTGGGTCGGTCCCACAGCTGAAGAAGCAATGGGCATTTTCCCAGGTTCCTGTTGGGCTGGTCCAGGACTGAGGTCAGGATCCCCCTGTAGGCACAAATGTCTGCCAGGCATGTGTCTGTCTCCTGTTCACGTGCAGCCACAGCCTTTCAGAGGCAAAGGCTTCTGTTTCTCAATTCAACATTGTTGAGACTCTGCCTGGTTTGTTTTTTTTTTAATGAAACAAAAATGTTTCCCTGACAGAATTTCTTTACCCAAAATACTGAAACCCTTGGGTTTTTCTTCCCAATTACTTTTAAAAGCAGATTCTCTAACATTGTGTTCAGATTCTAGCCATGTTTTACTCAGTTTTCTGATGGTATTTTTCCCCAATGTCTACCCCAACCCATTAGGCAATCCCACTCCTCTGGACCCATATGGCTGGATTCTTGGAAAAACACTTCAGGCTCAGACCTCTTCCCTCTCTCAACTGTGTCTCAGTCTTCGAATTACAAGTTGGAGCAGGGGCACGAAGAAAAGCATGTTGGGTCTGATTATGCATTTCTCCCTTTTCTATTGGCATTTTAATATCAGTGGTTTATGATTCAAATAAGCAGTGTCAAAGATGTCACCTTAATGTAACATGCACAGGGGGATCCATAAAGAAGAAGGGATAGTGAGTGTTGTTGCCAAGGCAACCTGCCATTATATGCATTTTCAGACTTCAGGTCCACATTGGTCCTACCCTGTTGTGCTACCACTTATGTTACATGCTTCCCTTCCCAGGTACACTCATGTTATGGTTTAGAAAATGTATGGTTTGAAAGGGGGGACCTCAATATAATATTGCCTTTGATCCTCACATTCCAGGGATATCTTAGGAATAGTAGATAAGAAAGCTTAGCCATGTAAATCTTCTCCTAACAATATATAAAGGATAATTAAATAACTCCTCTATACACATACACCCTTTTACATAAGTTTCTACTGATATAGACAAAAATATTAAAGATCACAAGGAAATCTTTTTAAATGTGTGTGTATATGCTATACATGTATAGTATATAAAGTATATATGGTAAATGCATGTATAGAAGAAATAACACCAAACTATTGATGGCTGTTCATTTTGAACAGAGAGTGTAATTCACTATGTGTGTGGAATTGATTGGCACATACATTGTCCAGGGGTAGGAGGGTGGGGTGGGTCAGAAGGTAGACTTTTCCTGTAGTATATATGTATATTTTTTAATATTATACAAGGAATATAGACCCCTGTACTACTTGCGTTTCTCAAAATCCAATACATGACCCCAATAAATTTAAAATAAAAAAAATCCAATACATGTATTCTATCATTTCCATCACATCACTGTCTGAGATCTGTTTCTATTTTGACCATTAGCTCATTTGAGTATCTGTTGTTAAACAGGCATGGTCTACCTGAGACTGGCTTTTCCTCTCTTCCACGTGACCTTGTTGAGTCATCTCATTAATCTGGGCTTCATTTTTCTTCTTGGTAAAATAAGGGAGTTGAGCTAGTTGGTGTCCAAAGACCCACCCAGCACCAAACTCTATGATTCTATCATTGGTTCCCTTCGTGCTTTGGGACTCTGGAAGTCCTTCTAGGTATAAAATGGTGATGGGTGTCACTTTCCAGAGAAAAAGACCAACGTGTAATGTTCCACATTCTTACCTGAAGTCCACGATTTCCACTGACGTAAAATAACGATTCAGAGACGGGGATGAACTGTACACATCTGTGAGCTGAAACAAACAGGAACAAGTGAAACAACCCCATACATTACTGCCAGATCGTGGTGTATGTCACCTGACAAAGCATCACTACTCCTAGACAAAGAATATTCCATGCTTGCTAGAAATTACCTTATCCAGAGAGCCTGGGTCAAAAAATAGAAAGGGGAGGACTTAGTACCAATCAAAATTCAAATTGAAACTCAAAAGAACCTCATTTATAAGGATCAAGTGATGAGACCAGGATTTTCAACATCCCATAGGCTGTGCTGACATCTTGTGGCCTTAACGGTGCGAGGGGTCAACAACCTGAGCCCACACAGACCCCAAGGAACATGGGAAGGAGCGAACACCGCAGTGGCTGGGAAGACTGTAGAACGGGCCCCTCGGGGCCTGGCACGTCACTGGACCAGGGCTCTTCTCTCCTTTATCTCATTGCAAGGAGAAACAGCCACGGTAAACCACAGGTATGGCAGCCCTTTCCCCTGAAAAATGGGACCAAGTGGGGCTGGTCTATAATTGCAAAGATATGCAGTTCTTATTTTATGCCTGAAATATTGCCATCACAAAAAATAAGGACACCTGTGTTTCAGGCCTTCAGATTTTACCAATTCCAGTTCAACCCTTTTATTTTAAGAAATAAAACAAAGCTAAAGCTACTCCTTCACATGATTCTTGGTTTCCCTCCTTCCCGCCCCTAGGGCTAGTTACTGTCCTGAAGCTGGAATGTATCCTTTTCATGCACGTTTTTATAAATGTAATACTTTCTTGTGTAATCATAATAATACATGACTTAATTTGTGTTTTTATTCAAATAAAAAGTACCATAATCTTCTAAGACTTGCTTTTTTGCATTCAAAATTATGTTTGAGATTTACTCATAATGATACATGTAGATAGGGCTCGTTCACGCTAAGTCCTAACTCCTGCATAGAATAATTAAATTAAGCAATTGTACCAACTTTTCCATTCCCCTACTGATGGCCATGTGCATTGTTTCCAGTTTTCTCCTATTATAAACTATGCGGAAGTTACCATCCTTGACTATCTCTGTGCCTGTCTTCTCTACATGTTTGAGTGTCCCTTAGGTACATGCCAAGAAATGGATCTGCTGGGTCCACAAGCAGGTCCATCTTCAACTGCAATAAGTCTTGCCAAATTGCTCTCCACCTTATTCTCCTCCTAGCAATGTACAACCGGTCCATTTCCCACAGCCTTGCTGGCACTTAGTAGTGTTACCTGATTTTCAGATTTTTGAGGGGTATAACCTTGTGTTTCACATTGGTTTAATTTGCTTTGTCTTGCTTACTAGTGAGGTTGAGTATCTTTTCATGTGTTTACTAACTCTTTGGGGTTTCTCACCTTTGAATTGCCTGTTAGTTCCCGTCTTTTCTTGGGCTGTCTTTTTCTTATCTATCTCGAACGATTGGTGTTATATTCTGGATACTAGCTGTTGGTTTTACGTTACAAATATCTCCTCTCAGTCTTTGATTAGTCGTTTCATCATGTTTCAGAGATGTGAATCCTAACCTAGCAGTACTTGAGAGAACATGCCTATGCTACATTTCTTTTAAATGTATATTTTAAGGTTAAATGCCTTGTTCTTTAGCAGATAGGTTCTAGCATAAATCAAGAGAACTGCTCTGGGATCTGGTTACAGCCTGGATGCACTCTAGGGCTGGAATGAGCCCATAGCCAGGCCTCTGGGAGCCCAGCCAGACCCTCTCCTGCCCAACCTGAAGCCTCAGCCCAGACATTGTCATAGAAATCTGACCAGTATCCAATGTCACCCTTGTGCTGAGACCAGTGTGTCCAGCTGCACCCATTATGGCTCAGAGTCCATTACTTTATCCAGCAGCAAGCAGCAGAATGTAACAAAAAGCAGTACTCTGAGGGGAACTCTGCCTATCTTGGTTCCCACTCAAAGGAATCTCAAGGAGGCTGCGTTCCCACTTAATTCTCCTGGTGACAATTCAATCTCTCAAAGGTAGGGCGCAAAGATCAGAGAACCTATAGACTATACCCCTAGAATCTTGTCATTATTGCTGCAATCTTTTTAAGAACCTGACATAACAGGCATTACTAACCATTTCTCCCTTTTTTACTGGTAAAAAAGACAGCATTCCGAGAGGTTATAAAACCTGCCCAAGGTCACTCTGCTAGTAAATAATTCAATCCTAGGCGTTACAGACACCAAAACCCAGCTTCTTTGCATGTTACCACACTATCTAGCGAGGATAAAGCAAGGAAGGAAAGTGTTTCCTTCTGGATATCAAGAAAGAAAGAAGCATAAAGTGATAAGAACTTTGGGAAAATATGACTGGGTCATCTTATAGTTTTTGAGCTCCAGAGAAAAGAATGTTGCCACTAGACACTTGGAAAACTTCGAAAATAGGAAGAAGGCTTTCACAGGGCTGGTCAAATTGACAGGGAGAAGGATGAGGATGCTATAGATGGGATTTTTTTCAAGTAGTAGTAGTAATAGTAGTAGTAGTAGTAATTCTCTCTTCCTTTTAGGTTGAGCTTCTTATGGTGGTGGTCATATCTGACCTTTGTGGACAAAAAAGCAGCTCTGTAATATATCTGTAACCAAAAGTAACCTCACAGAATGATCTATCATAAATTCCTAACTGGGCAGGTCCTGGTGAGTAGTCACACCAAAGCATATAACTTCTTTAGTAAAGGTTTATCTTCGCCCTAACCAAGCCCTGTCCATTGTTTTTGTGCATCTAGCTTAACACTTCTTTGAAATGTCAGAATAATGTTTTTCAGACCTCTTGGAGGTAAAACCACCCACAAAGGAGCACATAATCTTGTTAACTATCCTATAACTCAAACACAGAGATTATCCTGCCTTGCTTTCTCCCACCCTCATGTAATCTTCCTTATGTTCCTTCCTTAATTCCAAAGTTATAAAATTAACTGCAAAACTGTCATTCTCAGGATCATTTGAGATCTTGCTTCCTGGCATGTTGTCAGTTTTGCTTAAATAAACCATAAATAGTCTCTTCAGGTTTGGACATTCTTATTCAACACCTTCCTTCCAGCCTGCTCTGTTCCCTCCCTCCCTTCCTTCCTTTATTAATTGTTGGGTCAAGCACTGTGTAGGCTCTCATAAAAAAAAAAAAAAAAATTCAAGTTAAAATTTTAAGTTGAGATAGTGTGTTATACTAGATCACTTGAAGATTATTTTTGGTGGCATGGTCCCATGCTATAATTAGGATATGTTTGTATATTTGGGAGCCATTAAGCACACTATCTACTGTGGGCCCAAAGAAGTGAAACAGGGGTCCTCCTCACCCCTTGTTCTGGTATCTCCCATACTGTGCCTACAAGGCTGTGTAAAGACTGAGCTAGGAGCCCGTGAGCTGATTATCAGTCGGGCATAGTAGCTAATTAGAAACCAGCTTCCAGAATAAGAGCGATACCTTCCCCAGGTTATCAGAGGTGCCATCCTTAGCTCCTCCATCAAGCACATGAGCTGAGGTAATGCAGAGTAACAGCCCCAACCCTAAGGGAAGAACACTCTGACAATGAGATATGAGAGGGGCCAGGAAAACTGTGTTTACAAAAGCAAGACAATAAAGCAAAAGAGAGGGCACAGTGTTCCAATATTCACTCCCATTTACTTCCATATGCAGAAACTTCTGGAGACTGGCCTAGCTGGAGGAAAGGGGTTCTTGACCTGACAATAGAACAGTAATATCTCTAAGTTCCCTAATTTTGTTCCTGAACATATTTGGTTGGAAAGCCAGGGGCAGGAGTCTTTTTACTTCACTGTGCCTTTTATCATCTATAAATTGGATAATTTTAAAAAAATATTTTACAAAGTTCTTTACATGCATTTCACACGCACCTGTGGGAATACTGGGAAAGGGCAGTGATTTCCATTGATCAGAGGAGGAACCAGCTCAGAGGCCTGTGAACTTGCCCGAGGAATCACGGCCAGTCCCTGTTCCTTTGCCACTACAAAGTGATGAGCCAAAAATACCTGTAGAATCTGGTCGTGTCTGGCTCTGCGTGAGAGATATGGCTCTCAGGTGAATGACTAACATCCATTTGCCTTTGACATAGAGAGTCCAGTCTGTGACATGTGTGTTTGCTGATTCATTTCATTTCCACTCATCAAATTCAAAACCCCTCAATTTAAAAAAGCAACCAACAGGAAAGCAGCAAAAGGCTCTTCACTCAGCAACTTGCTCTGGAAGCAGGTGGAAGGAAAGGAGGAAAAGGGAATGGCAGATAAGACATAAACAAGGAAAACAAGGAGGAAGAGAAAACAGAATAATCATCCCAGAGTACAAACTCCTGTGATCCAAGGAGCAATCAAATGTCAGGCACTTGAGTACACAGAACTGACTCTGGGATGATCGAGACGGAATCACCTCCCTCAGGAGCTTTGGTAGGAATCAAATGGAAGCCAGATGAAGAGGACTCACCCCATTCGACCCATCACAGCAAAGCAGAGTGCAATGGACAGCAAGCTGGTCTTGTTTAGACTTTCTTATCAAAATCTTTCCTGTGTCTGGCTGTGAACCACCCTGTCTTTGACAAGATGACCAGGATTGCCCCAACAACCCTCACAGTCTGGATGCAGAGCCCCCATATTGCACAGACGGCTCAATCCCCTGAATTTCCCACTCCAAGAATGATGCCATCTTCCATCCACATGGCCACCCAACACTGGACCTGGAGTCATGCTTTCCTTCATTCCCACACCCAATAAGCCATTAAGTCCAGTTGAGAGAGAAGACTTCTTAAATCTCACTTGAGTCTTCCATATCACCCTGACATTGCCCTGGTTCAAGACCTCTCTGCCCCCCCACCATTTGTTACCTGGACTACTGCAACACCTTCTAACTAAACACTCTACCTCCAGTGTTTTTCCACCATTACACAGAAAGGCTAAAATGAATAGTTGACCATGTCTACCTGCAGATTAAAATCTTTCAGTGCCTTGCCAAAGAGCAGGAAGACCTTCATGGTCTGACCCTCCCTTGCTGTTCAGCCTCATGTCTGCAAATCCCCACCACACAGCATGCGGAGGCCATAGGACAGGACACCGATGTGCAGATGCCGTAATGTCTGCTGCTCTTTCATCTAGAACATTCCACCTCATATTTCAAGACTCATCCTGAGTATCACCTCCATTCCACCTCAGGTAGTCAAGATCCCCCTCCTTTGTGGTTGTAAAACACACTGCACATATCTCAACAACAGGACATATCACACTGTTTGATAACTATTTAATTTCTTCTTTTACTTGGACTCTGAGCCCCTACTAAGGGCACAGACTTTGTGGCCCTGGCACTTGGTAGAGGGTCCTCAATGAAACCACAAGTTAAATCAAATAGAGCAGAGTAAGGAAACAGAACACTCTCCTCCAGGATGCATTTCACTGAAGGCCAGGGTTCTTCCCTCTGCTTTTGCATGACGGAAAACCCATTTCTAAGCATCCATTTCTGCCAAAATCCAGACAAAGAATTCAAGCCTGAAACTACTTACTCTGTAGTTCAATGCCACCTGTTGTAGCAGAATCCATACTCTAATGTTAAGAAAACAATGCATAAGGTGTCATTACCCTCTTCTTGAGCAGGTGAGACAATTCCTCTTCAGCAACACACTCCTCTGGAATCTTCAGCATGACCAAGAATGTTTTATTTGATGATAACTCAAGTATTTCATTTTCATCTTCATCGATGTAAGTTACTAAAGAGAGTGGAGGGTGGGGGAAAAAAGTAAAAGTAAACACATGCATAAACTAATCAATCCATTGGCTGCTGCACTTTAAAAAAAAATTGAGTACTCTTCAAGGATAAAGCCTGTCAACAGTAAGCAAGTAAGAACAGAAATGCTTTTCCCCCTCAGTAAGATTGAACAAAAAGAAGGTCTTGCCTCCATCATGATAAAACGTTTATTTTACCTCATAAGTGGTCTCAGATTCTATTGAATACAGACTGGGAGGAGGGCCAGCAGGAAGGAGTGGGAAGAACATGAATTTGTTTGTTAAACTAAACCTGCAGCTTAGCTATGTACACATGGTGTCAAGGCAGGTGATGGGGGACAGTCTGCGGGTGGGGGTGAACAATGAGTGATGGGGGATAGAGTGTGGGAGCAAAGAATCACCTTCAGTTGTGTGTACTTGATGAGGAGGTGACATCATCGACCAGAACAGAGGGGAACTAGAATAGGAGCGTGTGAGCCCACAACTTGAAATCTCCCAGGGAGACACAGGATGGGCATGAAGTCATCACTCTAGTGTATATCGCACAGATGAGGAATGTTGACCCACTCTGTTTGCAGAAAGGAAACCAGAGCACTCAGAGCCTCAGGGCACACAGGCTTCCATTCCTGGGACAATGAGCTCTGTGTGGCTACTTGCGTTCTAATCACTGTGAGCTAACTGATTTTTATGCAGTTAGATCTCAAAGAAAAACACACAAAGTCAAGAGCCAAGAGCTAGAAGCTGGCACGCATGGTACTAATTATGCTCCAAGCTCCACCTAGGCCTCACCGGCTGGGCCCACGCAAAAGCCACCTATCTGGCCCTGAAAATGGTGTGGGTGTCCAGAACCAGGTGTTTGTGTTGCCCTAGACTTTTTCAAATCCCAACTGATAATATCATCAGCTTCTTTTCCTGGACTTTGAAAAGGCCATAGTGGAATCAATTCAGGGTTTATGATGAAAGAGCAGGTGAAAAGAAGTGAGAATCCTGGTACCTATTCCCTGAGAAAGTCTGGAAATGTGAGGCATGAGGAACAAGGAAATATGCACAGAAAAGTTAACAGAGGACTGAGACTGCCAGGTTAGCAAGTCCTCTTAGGGTGGCCCCTGGAGGGTTCCCACCATTCCCTGACAAAAGTGGCTCACATGTTCCTTAACTGTTTGCACAAACAACGTGACTTATGTTGAACATCTCCTTCCCTTCTGGGAGTCTGGAATTTTAGTACATGCCAGGCAGAGGTTGCCTATATGACCAACCCCAATAAAACCCTGGGCACTGAGTCTCTAATGAGCTTCCCTGGTGGACCACATTCCACACACTATTGGCACAACTCACTGCTAGAGGAATTAAGTGCCTCTTATGGGACTGCACCTGGACAGGACTCTTGGACGCTTGCACCTCATTTCCTCCAGATTTCGCTTTACATCCTTTTGCTGTAATAAATCAACCATCTCTAAAATTATATTCTGAGTCTTGTAAGTCCTCCCAGCAAACCACTGAATCTAGGGGTGACCATGGGGGACCTCAAACACAGGGAATTATCTCTGCATCATTATTTGTTTTAAGTTATTACATTATTTTGTCTGACAATAAAAGTTATGCCCTCATAATAGAAAACTTGCAAAGTATATAGAAAATTGTAGCAAAGGAAGAGACTAATAATTTTTTAATCAAGTTTTTTCCCCCACACTTTATATTATATATTTGAGGTCTTAATGAAAAGGTAATTTGTATACAGCTTTTGTTGTTTGTTGCTGTCATTGCGTATTTGTCTTGATTCTTTGGTTGTTGCTGTTAACATATCAAAAGCCATTCCCCATGTGTTTGAAATTCCTTGCAAAGATTAATTTAATGGCTGCATCTTGTTCATAACTGGCTTGCCCATTTTCCTAAGTCTTTTAGTGTTTTCAACTTTCCACTGTTGTAAATCATGCTTCAATGGAAATCTTTGAGCTCTGCACCCACGACGTACCATTACCTTGGAAAGGAAGAGGGGATGCCAGAGGGTGGATATGGTATTCACATAACTGCTGAACTCAAGGGCCCTGACAAGAGACGCCAAGTTCAAAAAGAGGATCTCCAAATAATAGTTCTAATGACAGATACTTCAGTTGTATCACCAAATAATGAATCTATCCTAAGATCTGGCTAAATGATTGTGTTTGGTAAATAACAACAAACAACAAAAACAATGGATTTACCTAGTCAGCAGAAGTTGCATGTCATTAATGAGACTTCATCTGGGCAGCCCTTTCCATGTAGAAGATGTGTTTAAAAAAACAGAAAGCCTAAAACATGCAAAGTACATTGCAGGTACACAAAATCAGCTCTTTGGCTGGAATATAAGAAATGAGGCTGCAGAGGGAATCCTTCCATGCCAGGTAGCTGCAGGAGGTAACGGATGTCATGAAATGTCTCCCAGGAAGGAGGTGCAGGTTAAACTGGAACCAGGAGAGACTGGAGGCAGGGAGGCCAGTAGGCACAAGATTGGGAGAGACAGATTTTGATGGACAGCAATGGGAAATGCAAGGAAGGAAGGAGGAAGGCAGGAGAAAGGGAAGGATGGGGAGAGGGAGGCAGGGAGGAGAAAGCCCAGGATAGTGGAAGCAAAGCTGGCTTTAAAGGTAGCCAGACTTCGTGTGAATACCAGCCCAGGTATTTATTAGCCATGGGATCTAAGTAATTCCCTTAAGTCCCTGAAGCTGTTTTCTCAATAGAAATATTGATGCCACATTGTAGGTGACAGTAACACAATGGGAACCAATATGTATAATGTATCCCCCACAGTGCCTTGGAGTAACTGGATAGTCAATGACAAAAGACGTCATCAAGACACTACCAAGAAATGACTGACAAAACTTGGTTATTTACCTAGATATGGGAGAGAAGAAGAAATAAAAAATATTCCAAAATATCAAGTCTGGATAACAGGAAGAATACTAGCAACTATATGAAACATCACATACAGACATTTTGCTATGCACTTGTAGATATTTCTCATGTAATCCTCAAATCAACCCTATGAGTTAAATATTAATGTTTTCAATTTAAAATAAAAACATTGAGGCTTAGCGAAAAGGCATAATTTGTTCAGGTCAATTGAGCTACTAAGTAGTAAGATTTAGATTCAGATTCAGAAATCATTTATATTTTACTAATGTGGAAACGGAGGCCAAATGGATTGAAGAATTGGCCTAAAGTTACACCACTGGATGGTAGCTGGAATAATCCTGGTCTCATGTTCCCCATGAAACTATAAAGAGTAAGCTAATTGGGGAAGGGGATATACACGAATAGTAGTTTCATATGGGTAACGCTTGAGGTGATGACAGATATTTCCAGGTAGAGCTCTCTAGCAAAGAGTATGACTAAAACTCAGGAATGGTATGTGGATGTAGACCTAGGAGTCACCTCCTAGAGAAGTTGGCTGCTGACCGAGGAGTAAATGGGTTACTCAATGAAAAGAATGAAAAATGTGAAAAGTAAGAAACCTAAAGACAAGCCTCATGTACCACAGTACGGAGGCTGAAGGCAGAAATTACAGGAGACCTCAAGTCCGGGAGTTCTGTAGACCCTGAAGGCTACAAACACGGCAGGGGATGGGAGAAAGGCTATTAAGCCTATTATTCATTGGGCATCGTGATGAATTGCTAGTGACCTTCAGAAAAATAATTTGGGACCGATGATACAAGTGATTTAGAAATGAGCAAGAGGCAAAACCCGAATGCAGACCTCTCTTTCTAGACGTGTGCTAGTGAAAAAAGGGAAAGTGAAAAATGCCGAAATGAAGCAGCAAGATTCTAACTGAAAGACTGCTTTGAAGGAGAGATGACACTAACACATTTGAAGAGGTCTGAGTTGATAAGAGTCTATGGATGCTTAGAGAGAAATGGAGCTACCTGAAGGTCTACAAGTCAGAAGAAGCTGGCAAGGATTCTATGGAGAGCACAGGTCAGTCTTGGGAAGGTAGAGAAACATATGAGTCTTGAGGAAAAACAGGTGAAAATGCAAAGAAATTTCAAGGTACTGGGCCTACAGAGTTGCTATTATGTTCCTGCCCCCAAGGACCTTGCTAGCTTACGGCTTGCTGATGCTGTCTGCCTAAAATTTTCCCATGAGTCACCTGACAGCAGACGGAGCATTGCCTTGAGCAACCTGTCTGTTTGCCAAGACCGTGTGATGTCATAAAATGTAGCTCTTTTTCCCAACTCACAAGGAAAACAAATCCATTCACTACAGCGTCACTTGGGAAGTCCCTGCTTATATCTTTGTATCATAGTGTCCTACTCACGGGAAAGTCTGTGTGTTAGAGAGCAAAGGGGTCAGACAGAAAACCAGAATCCTGGGGATATCACACAGGGGTCCCTAGAGTGTTAAATCTGATCACCCTTAAATCAGATTTCTAAGTATCCCCCTACTTGTCACAGTTTGGTTTTTATAACATTTAAAATATTTGCCCAAAGAAAGGTTTCATTACTATGGTGTTACTCGGTGTCTCTCTTCTCCCTGTAATTGGGGCAAATTAGCAAAAAAAGCAGAACCTTTGAGGAAGGTTAACTGATTCTTCAAATTATCCAGAAAGGAGATGACTGAGAGGGGCAGGGGGGAGAGGCTTTTTCACTGCACCACTCACACCAAAGCATTTATAATTTCTCAGGGAGAAGGAGAGAATTGATTAATAACCTCTCCCTAAAGAGCTAGGACAAAACCAGGTTTCCAGACTCAGCAGGATTTCCTGGGTTCTGCCCATAAAATTGTCCAGTTTAAAAAGATTTCATTGTCCATTGTGAGCCTGGCAGAGCGCTAGCCTCTCCTCCACAGTGTGTACGCAGCCCCAGCTCAACACCTCAAGCTGAGCCATGATCCTGAATTTGCCATCATTCCCATGGCATGCCAAAGGCAGAGTGGCAGGGAGCCCACCCCGGGTGCAAGCAATAAGGGGTGCACAGTCTATAGAGAATAACAATCTAACCAACCACAGGTTCCTCTGCTTGCATTCTTAATAATGTCAGTGACAAGATACACTCCCCCCCCCCCAAGCAAGCACCCTGCCCTGGGTACCCCCATTTTCCCTAGTT